>NC_051453.1:13024204-13093591 GCF_001649575.2 Kryptolebias marmoratus | reverse complement strand
CCACTTTTTCCAAAGAGGTGAAAGCGCTGCCAATAGATCCCGAGGTTATCGATGAAGGTCACTGAGCTGGCAGAGCAGGTTTTAATCAGCCATTTGTTTATCATGTCCAGCCTGGAGTGTTTTTCGTCTCCCCATTGAGGTGATGGAATTGGACCACTTAGAAATAACTTCATTAAAGACAGTTGTCAATCCTCGCTGATATGAATGTCCTCAGAAAGTTTGCCTTGAGGTCATACAGTGCAGAGTCATTCCAAAATCACAGGCCACAGATAAAGATGTTAAATGTCAACGTTAATGGCAGCGCAATTATAAAACAGGCAGGAGCGTCTTGTTTGAAAGGAATTCGAGCATCTTTAAAATGAACACGTCAGCCTGACTTAGCTTCGCAAAGTCAGATCTGAGCAAACTAATATACAAGGAACCGGTCATTTGGACAGATGAGCTCAGTGCGGAGATGTGCGACCACTATGCACAAAAACCTTTGAATGTTGCAGTCAGAGTCAACCATAAACCCGTCCGTATGCTTAAGTATTCTGAAGTCATGGGCAAAACTGGTTCTTAAAACAAGACAATCAGTTCAGCAGCAGATCTACAACAAAATGGCTGACAATGATCAAGGTGTTGTAGTCCAAGTCCAGGCTTAAATTTGATTTGTGCGCTGTAACCAAATCTTGAACCATCCCATGTTTCTGAATTTTTATCATTTTCCCCTCAAACGACACAAATGTTATGGGTGGTTCACAAGATTTGGTATAAACCGGATTATTTAATTACGTTCTGATACGTAAAACCATCAGGATGATGCATTTTATTTATGTGCCATTTCTTGTTGAGTTAATGAAAATACAAATCCATTTACAACCCTTTTGAGGTAACTTCCTGTTGTGCTGAAAGATTTCTGATCTTCAGCATGATTTCCCTTTGCCGCGTGTCACGACTAAAGTGAAAGCATAATAGGTTTTTGTTTACCTCCCACGTAATCCGCATACTTGGGATAGTCAAGACGAATAGTTTCCTCTTTTGTTGCAACACAATGAGTCCAGTGAATCGGCATCTTCAGCTGAAAACTTAAATCACCCACAGAGCAACCATTCTGAAACACGGAAACAAGAAAATACTGACACAGTGTAAAACATAATTTAAAACAGAATTTATTTGTAATTACATTTTAAATAGACAGTAACAAAATTTAGAAAGCACGCCAATGTAGTTATTTTCTTGTTTACTGTAAAACTATTTACAAAACAGTTTTTTGTTTTCAAGTTTATTAGAAACTGTACAGTCTTCTGTCCACAGGGAGGAGTCAGATAAGTCACCAAATTGGCTAAAAGGCCACCAATGTGATAATGAACTACAAGGTTGCTAGCAACATCAGTGAAGACTTAACATTCAAGTAAAAACATCTTCTCTTCATATATCGTGCTCCATAGGTGGTTCCCAACTGCAAAGAAGCCAACCAAACTAACCAAGCAGACGTGGAACCCCAGCTGTGGAAGTCATAGACCACATTGCTCTTCCGTGTTTTAAACAAAAAACTAAAAGCTGTAAAACAGTCAAATTATCTTTGGAATCGATAGCAATTTTAACAAGCTGACGGGGGGTCACACTTAGGTGCGTTTCCCTTCCAGAGTCTAAGCCTTCTTCATCTTGCCGTTGTGGGCCCGACCATTTTCATAGTGAGCAGAGCCGTTGCTGGTACCATTGGTAGCTGTGTGGTTGATGAGGCTACTTGTGCCATTTTCATAGCATTTGCCGTTCTCATGGAGCTTGCCATTCTCGTGGAGTTTACCATTCTCGTGGACTTTGCCGTTCGTGTGCACGGTTGTGCCATTCTGATGATGCTTGATGTCCTGTTTTGGCAGCCGCTTACCCTTCACGTAAGCCTGGACCCAGAAGTTGGAGAAGAGGATGAAAAACAGCGTTCCGTAAATCCAGACCAGGTGAATGACCACAGGGAACTGGTAGTCACAGCGGTCCATGAAGTACCACTGGGTGGCGTGGAGAGAGACTAGGACAAACTGGATCTGTTTTGGGTGGGGGGAGAAATCAGTGGTCAGTCATGCAGTTAAAAACAGTAAATGTGGAACGAGTCTAGATTTTTAAAATACATTTTGGCACTTGAGGCACCACAGCATATTGACCTGCCACTTTTCATGTAGGCCACAAGTATTTAAAGAAATAAAAGAAAATTTAACAACAATTTCTAATGATTGCAATGCATCCCTACCAACTGAATAGCAGTCATGTACTTCTTCCACCACAAAAACTTCTGGAATTGCGGGCCAGCAGCAGAAAGACCATAATAGAAATACATGATGATGTGGACGGAGGCATTCACCATGGCATGGAACGATCCCATTCCACCTTAAATTATAACAAAAAGTAGATTAGAACCCAAGGTTTCTTAAAGCACCATCCCACAAGGTCAGAGCTCATGCCAAGTAAAGTAAACTGGCTGACTGTGGGGTGAAATATCTAAACCGCACCACCCCTGGCTGGGTTTTGTCTCTGTTAGTCATTTTCAAATCAGCTCGATGTGTACTCACCTGGAGCATAGCCAACTCCCCACCACCAGGTCCAGGGCATGAATGAGTGGTGGAAGATGTGCAGGAAAGTGATCTGGCCGTGTTTTTTCCTCAGTACGAAGAAGATCTAACAAAGAAAACACTGACTTGTAAATATCAGGCCAAGACAATGAATGCCCATCAATTTTAAACTCATACAGTACTTGAAGACTGAACTTACTGTGTCCATCAACTCTATGATCTTTGAAAACCAGAAGAGCCACGCCACTCTGACCATCTATGAAAGACAACACTCAAGTTAAACTATTATAAAGAAAGTGCGAGGCTGGGGAACCCAAGGAACTTTGGGAACTTACTCGTAGAGCTTGAGGACTGTTTGAGGTATCGACTGGGTCACATCTCCAGGTGTATGTTGTGGCCCATCCGGACATCAAAAACTGAGAATTACAAGAAAATTTGATTGCTTTCCAGGACGATTACATGTTAAAAACTACCTAGAGAAAAATCAAGAACAATATTTACTCAAATAAAATCGGTCCAGTTATAATAATTGAGCAGTTTGGTATTATGATTGAGAGAGAGAGAGAAAGTACATTAAAGACAAATTTGAATGAACTGGATTCCTACCTCAAAAACAATAAATACTGACAATGCCACCAGCATGAAGTTGTAAACTATCATGGGTTCCTTGAGCTGGAAAGGCGTACGCTTGGCCATGATGCGAGGTCCAAGATACAGTACGAAAAACAAATAGGACAGCAATATAATGGTCATTGGAACAGGACTCCACATCAGAGGATAACCTTTCAATCTCGGATCTGAAAGGGAAAGATTTAACTTAATATATGGGGAAATAAAAGAAAGATGCAGTTTGTATTATGATGCATAAACTACCTACCAACTCCTGCCATAAGATCGCCATAGAAATCCATGGCGCGTGAGCCAACCTCCTGGATCTGCTGAAGCATACTGGCTGTTGTGAATTGTTGTGACCCAATTATCTGTGGAGAGAGGGGGAGGAGGAAAAGGGGAAAAAAAGAAAAGCAAAAGCTCGTTGTTAGCTTAGTTTTAGCCTGATAAACCTAAAAACACAGGACCTCCAGAGTTTTTTGAGCCAATGAAATATTTCCTTCAGCTCTAAAAAGGTTTAAAATGATAATCTTACCGATCACAAGTGCAAAATCAAAATGAATCTGTTTACTGCAGATGGGGATTTTTACTGAAGGAAGAAAAAAAAAAATCCTACAGTTATCTGCCTGCCCCGACTCCAACCACTCAGACATGGCCTGATATCCAAGAGGCGGAGTTACATCCCACAGTAAGGCAGACTGTGTGCACCAGCTAAACCCAAAGGTTAAGACACAATACCAGAAGTGCTCTCAAATAAATACCACCGGAAGGATTTATTCATTCACTGGTTAGGAAAGAGTGCCCTAAACTCAAAGCAAACTGCAGAGCCCTGATTACTGCAATTTCTTCAAACACATGCTCCATCTTGTCGTACAGCAACACGATTGATGGAAGACTTAAACGGAAAACCAGCAGATCAACTATAAATATGGAGAGATGCCAGTGCTATGACATGTTGAAATGAGTTTTAGATTTGGCAATTTTCTGTTGACAAAGGCTTATCATATCAAGAATAAACTGAAATGCGGACAGGGAAAAAAAAAAAAGAAAAAGTAGAAGGACACAGGGTGTGGTCTGCTCAGACGGAGCCGTTGTTGACAGAGCTTTGAGTTTTTACAATCCATGGCCCTCCTTAGGACAATATGATTAAAAGCTAATAATTTCAACTTGTGGAATAAAGGTCAAAGCAGAGCTATCAGGTCCTGTCAACAAGGACAGGGAAAAGAAATCACTCAGGATGGGATGAAGAGCAGAAACTGTTAAGTTTTAACTATATTTCACCAACACTGAACTGGACTAATTTATTGCAAGATACAGAGCAGAAAGTCTAACTTGCAAATTGATGAGATATGTAGCTTCCACTCCCTTAAATCATTTATCTACATTGTTAAGAGAAAAGGGCGTTTCTTGTTTGTTTTTTATTATTCCCAAAGCACAGGCCTACAGTGAGAAAATATTTTATCTTAAGTAATACTTTTGCAGTTGCCACACACAGCTTGAACACGTTTCCCCATTGTTCATCAGAGTGCATTGTCAACAACTCTGCACCTTCCTTTGTTGACTTACAGTTCCAGGCCATTTACTCTGGTATTCCAGGCTGACTTCCGACAGCCTCCCTACTGTTGTTGGTCAAATCAAAACTGGTGTGCTGGCCAATCACAGTCCTCAGAGGGTTGCCAAATGTGCACATTTTGGTATTGCAGAACACAGCATATATTGCATTTAGAAATCTTACGTAAAATTCTGTGGTTGTTTTTGATTCGTTGCCGATGTGTGTGGTCAGTCACGTCACATTTTGATAACAGTATCATCATGTTTGTTGTCCAGTGTGTGTCTTGTTCTGAAAAAAAGGTGCTGAACAGTTTGTATACAGTTTATAATAAGCCACTTCCATCAAAGGAAACTAGTCTGAAACGAGCGCCAGGGGCAATGTGGTCAAAGGTCAGCAGCCAATCCTGTTTTCTGAGACCCCAAAGTTCCAAGTGAGACCCCTTCGATTCCAACTTGAACCAGAAAGACCAATTTACAACATGCTGTTCTGAAATGACTGCACTACGCCTGTAATCTCCCATAGTTAAGATACCAAACAGCCTCTAATCTCCACCATATTAAAAGACTCCTCAGGATTGTATCCAGAGGTATGCTGTAAACTGGTTCACGACATCATTTGTCACAGCAACCCAAGTGACCCCTCCATAAGAGGACAAAAACGTTCTCATGACGTTGAGGAGTCTCAAAAGTGTCTACTATTCCCATGACACGGTGGTGCAATTTAGCTGAAGACACATGACCATTTAAGTAGCTGAGAAAAACTGCCTCGGCCCTGTCTCAGCATAAAAAAAAAAAAATTAAAAAAAAAAAAAAGAGTCACAGCTGCCACAAACTCATTTACCAAACTAAACCAGAGATATGTTCAAGTACCACAAAACTCATTGACTCAGTTTACATGTCCCAACACCCAGGCCATTCATTATGGAGTGAGCTTAACAGCCGAGTGTTTGGTTTACGTCTACAGAGGACAGGAAGAGTGGAAAGGAGGGGAAACTTTTCCTCCAAGAGCCATGTCAATGAATCATAGGCATGGAAAAAGGGAGCTCACACTCACGGGTTAGAAGTTAATGATGAACAAAATGGAGATGAGAAGTTAGGCAATGAAAAAGGAATTATTTTCGAAAGTACATGAGCTTATTTACTGTTATATGTATTATGAAATACAATATAACCTTTCTGAAATGATGAAGCACCAAGAGAAACACAAACCAAGGAGAAAAGCATGTGGGCAGATTTCACGCCCAAGTTGGTTCACCTCTCAGTTAAATGCCGAACGACTTACCTTCTAAAGAATAGAGTCTGTCCCTTAAATCATCAAAAGCAGAAGTAGATTATTCCGTTCACAGTGTGGCAATGCCTCTCAGCAGACTGCAAGCGCAAGCAGGCGGCAGCAAAAAAGGGAAAGTAGCAGAAAAAGGAAGAGAAAGACAGCTGGAGATGTAGTGGAAGAAGCAAACTGACAAAGTGTGACTGGTACAGCAGTCTTCAAATCCCCACCCTCCCTGACTCATGCATTGGATGAATAACCAGCTCTCAGAGCAGAGGGAGGGAAAGAGGCAGAGAAGGGGGGTGGGGGGAAAGTGTGTGTGAGAGATGTGTGTGTGTGTCCAGATGAGACAGTACAAATGGGGTTGGAAGGACAGAGACAACCCCCATTTAAACCAAAAGAAAGTGAGTGGTTACTTTATGACCGCCACCCTAACTTCAACGAGTTTACTCCCGTTTTTTTTTTTTTTTTTGCTCCCTAAGTCACACCCTGAAACATAACCCTGGAGTTGTCATGCAAGTTTTTTTTTCCCATCCTTGGGGTGGGCTGATATTATTCACATGGAGCAGGCAAGAATCAGTGGAGACTCTGTTATCATGAAGGAGGCCATTGTTGTGCCTATCCTGGACCCAGCCGACACCCGTTCAGCAGAACTAGCTCGAGTTTCTTTCTGTGTGGTGAAACAATTGGCGAATGCCTCAAGTTAAATAGCTGTCCCAAAACTGTTGTTTACGCAAGGATGTTTAAAAAGAAAAAAATGCTTAGACAGGAATGATTGCAGCAGAGGGAAGACATGACTCAGAAGATAATACTCAAAATATTTCTGTACGAGTTAGGTAAGAGGGTTTTGGAAACTACTTACTCACGTGTCAGTGCCACGCCCAACCACACGAAGCAAGTAAGAAGTACCAATAGTATTTGGGAACACAGGGATCGTCTCAGGTCAATAACCTGCCCGCATACAATCTTCAGAATCTTTCATATTTACTTACGGGTTTGAACTAAAACTTCGCCACGTGGCTTAAAAAAGAATAAAGTATAAAGAAAAATCCACAGAGTGCTCAGTGATTCTGTAACTTCATCAAGGACTATTAAATTCACTTTTATAAATATCAATTTCTGCGTTAGTTTTAAAATGAATTGGAACTGCGACGCTTTAGGTCATTTTAACGTTGCCATTTCTCTACAACACTTAACGGGTTAACATAAAGATTATTGAAGAAAATTCAAAATGTTATTTTGTCTCACTGTCTATGATGGCACATGCTGATAAAATGCTAAGCCACATCTGTGTGTACAAATGCTCAAAAACAGCAAGCAGGCATGACAAGATCATCTGAGTGTCAACATTGTTTGGAATACTAATCTGTCCTGACTTGACACACACACAGAGTAACACAGAAAAACAAGCAACAAAGACACATTAGTCCCAACTTAAATTAGTCTTTGTACAAAACACAGACTACAATAAACTGCTGATGCAATCACTATGAAATATATATTCATTTGACTTCATTACTAACGCTGAACCGCCCTTGTATTAAGTTCTTTTTGGATTGCACTACTTAATTAAATTTAGTTTGAGGAGGCTGAAAAAAAAAAAAAAAGCAAACCGACAACAATCCATATCTTCAAAGCCTGTTAGGTAATCATGTCTGTAAACTTCATACACGTGAGGTTGCCGTGTATATGCAGTCTTCAGCACTGCTCCGTTTCTGACCAAGCAGGTTTTACCTGCAACTCTGAGAGGAGTCGAGGCTGGGGAGGGGATGGCTGCATGTGTTTTTGAAACCCTCCTCTCCGGATACCGAAACACACCGAAAAGAAATGCACAGCGTCTCTGGCAGCGCTGCCAACGGATTCATTTCAGGAAGGACAGCCGTATTGTTCTGGGAAACCCAACTCCCATTGTGCGGTCCAACGACAGGCTGCGAGACAACTTAAAGACGGAAGATCAAGAAAAACCAATTATGTAGTTTACAAAAGTGGTAAACTTTGCGATAAGATAAGATGCACTTATGTGATAAAGATCAAAGTTGTCGGCGTTCAGACAGCGCCGGTATGCGACTGAAAGAATAATAAGTTGTAAATACTGAGCTAGTTTGTCAGCTGCAATTTTTGATCTCGCTGTCTCCCTCTCCTTTTTTTAAAGTTTGATAAAACATTAACAGAAATAATTACATAGGTTTTTAAAGGAACGGGATAAGAGAATAAGTTGGACGTTTCCACACTTGTGTATAAAGCCTGTTACTTTCTGGGCAAAGGGCAAATGAAATCCATCATCCTAGTTTAACCTGCAAAATCAGTTCGCAACTATACTTAATGCCTGACTTGGATTCATACAATATTTTTAACACATTTCAAGCCAATCAAAATCTGTTATGAGACATTTTTGACATTTCAATACTGTTTTATTCTGAACCAATTAATTTATTAATCCTACTGAAGGATCTTTATCAAAAAATGTACACCCAGTATATATTTTTGCCAACTGAACAATATAATCACAACAATGTGTAGTTAGCAAAATTATTAGAGTCTTCCGAAGGTTTCCTCAGCATACCACACATTTGTGCAACAAGTCTGACTTCGCTGCCAAGTCCCACTGTACTAATACCAGCTTAGAAGACTCGAAACAAAAACTAATCGTTTTGTTTTCCACACGGATAAACTATTCTGTGTGGACAAGGTTGCATACCTCAGACTTGTCAAGATTTGCATAAAAAATACTTAATAATCTGAGCTGATAGCCTAAAAATCAACAATCTGACACCATGCTTAGTTGTCATACAAATCAGTTAAATACTAAATTCTCTGATCACAACACGCCACGTGTTCCAGTTAAAGCGTGGAAAGTAATATACCGAGGATGAAAAGTTATTTCTCTTCAAATTCCTCAGGGATAGAGCTGAAACCCTTCCCTATTATGCTATAGATACTTAAATGTAAAAAGTATCACAATGCATCTCCTTCCAGCTTGGTTTAAAACTGTCATCAACTAGATGTTTAAAAACAACAACACAAAAAAAATACAACACTTGCCCAACTTGTGCAGAGACATGCTCCACTACATAGTTTCCAGAAGAAGTCATACAAATGCTATTTGTGGAATTACCACAATTAGGGAGGTCAAAGTTGACTTCACGCTACAGACGGGAAATAAAATAAAGGGTCTGAACTGTGCATGGTCTTTATGACAAGAAAGCCGTAAGTATTACCAAAGTTGTTGCACATTGGCTAATGTGGGAAGAAGTGTGTAAAAATGTCATGCATTTTTTTTTTTTAATAAACTGAAGTTATCTTTCATGTCATGTTTATATTCACTCGCAAAGCAAATTTTGATTATTTACTGTTTCTTTCAAAAAGACAACAACAAAAAGAAAATTATCAGCTCTTCTTTAAGAGTTACTTGCATTTCTGAAAAAAAATCTGAGAAGTTATCCTGGGACACATATTGGTTATGAGAGTTCACCACGAGCTCACTCAAACCGGAAAAAGTTAGTCACGTCAGCGAAAAGCGTCAACAAGACAAATAGAAACTGTAAGCAAAGTTTTTCTCTTTCTATATGGTGTTTTCTTTAACATTACATTTCACATATTTACAATGCAAATAAAACAAAAAGACATTTGAATAGAAACCCTAAAGTATCTTTAATTATTGTGGGATATGTTGACCCCACATGACCTGCCTGAGTGCATGCTGAATTGTTCCCAGTCATGCATGACAGATTTGTTTGCAAGATAAAAACTGAATGCTGATTTAATGTTCAATATATTAGGCAAAATAAATTATTTCAGAATTTTTTTTTTTTTTAAAAAGACATCAAAACTTCAAATGGTCACCCCCCCATTCTCTCCCAAGTGCAGGAATGCTGCTGAACTTGCCAAATTGTGTTTGGGTGTGTAAAGCTGCAACAGGTGGCTGGGTGGGGGCAGGTGGAAGTATTTCTACCGACAACCATTTCAACAAACCATTCTGATTAAAACCAGACCCCCCTACCACCACTTACTTCTTTCTGCAGGTCTTGCCAACGATTCAGATTACTGTAACTTTCCATAAACATCAGCTGCTTGTTTCTCTGTTCTAGTTCATGTAAATTGTCAGAGCCAGCTCAGCAGGTGTAGGAAATCACCGTGACGGTATATTATGGTAAGGATCTACATGCTGGGGAATTAACAGCATCGAGGCAGACTGAAAGCCATCGTTTGTGGCTCATCATGTTCAACTAGAAAGAAAAAAAATTCAAATGATTAATTTTCTTTACCAGCTTTTTCTATGGGTTTATGGGCAGCTGGTGCCCATCTTCAGCAGTCATTGTGTGAGAGGTGGGGTACACCCTGGACAGGTCGCATGTCCACCATATAGGCAAACAATCATTCACGCTCTCACTCACACCTAGAGACAATTTAGAGTTGGCTATTAAATCAACATGCATGTTTTTGGTCTGTGGGTGGAAATTGGAGAACCCACCCACACATGCACAGAGAGAACAAGAAAAGGTAACTTCGTTGTTAAAATGGCAACTAGTTCATTGCAACCTGGTAGACGGGTTAAGATTATGCAACATGCGACTGGAGTATGCAAGACTTGACTGGAATGAAACCCTCCATGTCTGTCGAGAACATTTAAATGTCTATTCTATGGAAAGAACATTTGCATATTCAACACTTAAAGCTCCTAAACAGTCACTTTCAGGTGAGGAATCTTTCCTGTTATGTAAAGCGAGAATAAAAAGAAACTTTAATTACAGAATTTTTACAATCCGACCTTTGGTCCAATATCCTCGACGCCGGTGAGCCACCTGTTCAAACCATAACCTGGTGGTAACCGAGTTTGCCTTCTGTTAGAAAAAGCTTCCTTATGACTATCCGGATAAGCAAAAATTTAAAGAAAACACTGTCAACCACGTTTTTGCCTTTTATATTCAAGGTTAAAGTCCTCCTGGCATTTCTTAACCTATCACACTTATTGCTGAAGTAAAAAAGCCAGGCCTTCTAAAATGGAAGAAACAAAAATAAACTCCTAAAATAAACATATACTATAGCGTGATGAGTTTAAAGTTAACGCTGATAATTTTGTGAACTCCACATCGAAACCAGCAGCACATTGCCTCCTACGCCTGTAACTCATACTGGTGAGAAATTGTTTTGTTTATGTGAAGGAAACACAAGCAGAGTTCATATTATCAGGTGTCATAGCTACAGGGGTTTGAAAATAGCTTTGTGAAAATGTCTTGTTATACAAATTAGCCGGGTACTATTCACAGTATATTTCATGCAGCTGACAAAACAGACTGGAGTTGAAGCACAAATGGCATACCGGATCCTAATTAAAAACCACAACAAATAAACTCATCTTAATGAGACTGCATCGACCAAAAATGCAGCTTGGCGACTTATCTTCACTGCTTGTCTGGCTTAACTTAAGCTCTGCTCAAATGCTCGACTGCATTTGCAAACTTGTCGATAAATTGTTGCCAGTGGTGGGGAAAAAAAAGCTAATTCCAAAGTAACAAGTTTAATGCATTTAATTCCAATATTTATTACACTTTTTCCCCCTTTAGCTGTATAAATTTGCATTTTAAAGATTGTAAAGTTTATTTTTGAAATGGAAAAGCTCGGCCTTTGCTGCTGGACAACTTATTTAATCTCTTCAGAATGAAAGGTGGTGGGGTGGGGGGTGGAGCTTTAAGTTCCCTTCCTGTTGCTCTGCCATGATGCAATATTTCGGCAGTTTACACATAAACGTGCAAATCAAATTTATGTTACAGATTCAACCTTTAACTCATGTTGCACACACAGCATTTAGCAATTTTATTGCCTTATGTAGGTTAAAACAAACAACACCCTACTTGTAAGCAGGTAAAGGCAACATGTAAAATCAGATAAATTGAAGGATATTTGCCCAAGATAGGCAACTTCACTTTTCCTTCGTCTGTTTACAGAAAACAATCAGCCTACCAGCCGATCTTTATCTTTAGCTAAAGATGACGCAAGCTTTTGTTGCCGTTCCTTTGCGAAGTTAGCCACAACCACAAGTTTAAAGCGAGGCATCGAAGTAAAGGCGAAATGTTTGCGACAGGCTGTCGCAATGGCAGCACCCATACGGATCACAGTTCAAACATTCTGAGGAACAGTGAAAACAGGCTTGTCATAGCAAGATCAAAAAATGTCTATTTATCAATTTGTGCATCACTGATCTCAATCACCAACCAGAAACAGGGCACCCTCATGCCAAACTGACAACCAAGCCCCCCCCAGCTGGGGCTGGGGGGGGCTTGGTTGTCAGCTGTTAATGGCTTTGCAGGATACATCATGGGTTAATTTACACCACACAGTGACCACCAGAAGTCTAAAACGGAGAAAAATACAACTTCGCCATAAACATACAAAGCTCCGACTGCACAGATATAAAAATGATCTACCAGTCAGGGCTTACGCTTTAACATCAGCTCACTCTTTAATATGCAAACCCTTCAGACAGGATTTGACATTGAAGGCTGATGGAGTGATAAAAGAATATCACAATGGAAAGAGATAACATTCACAGTGCTGGCACAGTGTTTACATTACAAGCAAAAATCGACCCAAGCTGGTTGGCCTTGAGAGAAACGTCCCTCTATCGTTAGTTACACATATTTGCATCGTCAGTCGCTTAATGATCCATGATCTACCTCAGCGTACAATCATGTGAAAAACAAAAAAGGCAATCAATGAAGGCCAACACGATAACGAATGGCACCGCTCTCACGTCGAAGGCTTTTAGCACTAATCTCTACTTGCAACTCCGCAAATTTGCTCTCGAAAGTAGCCAAAACATTTAGTGATAGAAAAAGAAATGACCCTATCCTATCCACCACAAAAAGTCAAATCTTTCGCAAAGTTCAAGACGCCCTAGGTTTGTCTGATTAACAGGCCACAACTAAAATATTTACACCTACAAATGTAATAATCAGCGAAATCCTCCATTTAAGAAGCAGCAACTGGCTACATTGCTAATTAAGGATTGAAACATTTGGTATTCACGAAAAATTGCAACATATAACGCCCGTGTGATCAAATCTTACATTGAACAACTGTTGCTGGTTCTCTCAGACAGTCTTGCAAAATGATGATGAAATTAGGTACTGAAAGTCCATCACGCAATAAGTTGAACTCACAGTACTCACAGTGGGCGTGTCCAACCAGTTGTTTTGTATATATATATATATATATATATATATATATATATATATATATATATATATATATATATATATATATAATTAAAATTACTAAATGTACTGAGAATTGTGCTTGTCAGAGTTCCTGGAAGGTAGAAATGTGTGATTTTATAGAAGATTCTAGGCAAACCCTAAAGTAATCATGCTAATTCATTAAAAAGAAGTACAAAAATAAAACCTTTGGGTACCTGACCAGCAGCAAAACATATCGGCTTACTAACAAGCATTTAGGAGGCGATTAGATCACATCTTCACCTGTGACTTAACAACAAGTCAACAGTAGTTAAATATCAAAATGCTTTCACTGCACTTCAAAACCACAAATAGGTTTAGGTAAACCCAGAACAAATCATTATAATTATACCATTCCACTTGGTTGTTAGACATCAGTCAAACTAAATTAGGAAACTCAAAATGGACTTCCACAGGTAAGTTACCCTCATTAAAAATGTCCCAAGTCGTCTGAAACAATCCACACACACACACAAACACGTTTTCTTGTACCGTTTTCCACAATATGTCTGTCAGGAGACACCTCAGTCGACATTACCCTGTGTAAACAATGCACACCTGTCAGTGAGACACAGCTGCAAAAGCGAAATAAATCAACAAAAGACTGAACAATTAGCCTAAACAAGCCAGCTTATGTAAACTGAACCCTCCTGCGGAGGGGTACACAGTTCGACACAACACCGGACATGAGGTCAGAAGGGGTGACGGCTCCAATTAAAACAGCTGCGACATTAGAAAGCGAGGGTTTAACTTTACCAAAAATATTAGCCACCTGACTAGCAAAACATTGATAAAGAAAAATAAATAAAAAATTTTTAAAAAAGACGGAGGGAGCTGTAAGTGGGGGCGGCACGTGGAAGTCACGTAAAGAGTAAATATTTATGACGTTGTTGTGTCAGAAATTAAATAATAATAATAATAATAATAATAATAATAATAATAAAAAGATGTAAAGGAGTTACTCACTTCTGCTGAAACAAACCGCCGGGGCAGAACGTGGAAACGTGGCTGGTGTAAAGTAAGTGTGTGTGTATGTGTGTGTGTGTGTGCGCGCGGAGGCAGAGCTCAGCTTCCTCTTCCTCTCTGCTTAAATCTTCCTCCGGACCCAGCCCTCTGACGGAGCAGGGGAAAGGTGGAGTCAGCCCCCACCCTGCTGCTGGGCAGAATCAACACGTCCTGCAAGAAACATCAGGATTTTTCACCTCAGAAGTCCCCCAACCTCTTAGTCTTTAGCCTGAGCGGCTTTCTGTTTAGTTGAGGCTTAAATACGAGCAGCATCCTGATCCATTATAAAACATTAAAGCCCTAACATTCCTTGAATGGATCTGTATATGTTGGGGATGACTCTCAGCTACTACCACACACAAGTTTTAACTTAATATCTGTCACTTCCTTTCCACTCGTAGCCATTTTTGTGTTGGGTCGGCCCCTAAAGTGAATGAGTTGCAGATGCACACCCAGCAATTGCTTTCTGAAAGCTTCATTGAAACCCCGCTCAGTGGTTCAGGAGATATTTTGCTAACACTACAGACAAACGAAGGCAGCGTTGCCTTCATAAATGGACGATAAGGATGAAAAAAAGACCTTAAGAAGATAACATAACCTACTTAATACTAAAATTATCTCAGTTTGAATCCAGTGTTGTCGTTCCACTTTAGGATAAAAAGATTTGCACATCTTCACACAGTGGAGCTGACATTTAACACAACTTGATACACAGATATAAGATAAGGCTTTGTTTATGCCGACCTGTCACTCAGCAGGAACTGCTATGTACAAAATTATAAATCACTCAACTTGTGCGGATTTATGTAACAAATCCTAATTGAGGCCCTCGGCTGAGTGAAGCAACCCCAAGTTTAGACTTTTAAAGTAAGTTAAGTGGTCAGAGAGACAGATCTTTGGCTGATAAGAAGTTTTAAACAAAGACATAAGCCCGTAGAAGGAATTCAGGTGAGAAAGCCTGCAGCAAAAATGGCAACTTCTCTGACACCTGCTCTTCATCTTACTAGTAAATTATTCCGCTGTAAAGAGCTAAACTGACTGCCTCCTTTCTTTCCTGGGACCTTTATTTGTCTCATGCTATCAAAATCTGTATAAGATGTTAAAAAGATTTGTATATATATGTCTATTGCACATGTTTATGTAAAGGAACATCCCCAAATCTGAGAGTACAAGAGCTACAAGTGAAACTCTGATTATTTGGAAAGTTATGTACAAGTTAGGCTGCCTTGAATTCCAGCCAGCATTAGTTTAGTGTAAGATGACAACGTGCTGTCCTGAGTGACATCTTCGCATGGAAAAAGGGCGTGACTGGTTCTGCTTCTTCCTGTTGAGACATTTTGTCATGATGACACGCAGAGAACATGAACTAGAGCATAGGGCACCAGTGAGGGCTGTTTACCTTACGTGTACATTTGTGAGACTCACCCTTGTGAGTCACCAAGGTTATAATAATAATAATGATTGAAAAAAAAGATGAGTGCATCCTGTGCAGCAGCTCGCAGGCATTCAGTTGCGTAACTGGATGCTTTTTAAATCAGCTGAAGAACATTCCATAAATTTTATCATGATTAGTCTAACTCAGGAAGTGCTCCAATATGAGGCCCTTAAACCAGAAGAAATTCAATAATTTGACAAACTGAATAGTGAAATTCACTTAATCTCCTAAATATTTTAGTTAAACATCTAGATTATTAGCCATATCCATACAACTTAATGTGTGCTGAATGTTCATGTTAAATTATTTTTATATAAAAAAAACCTACCACTAAAGTTACTAATAACACATTAACATCCTGACTCTAAATAAAATTAACTATATTAACTTAGATTGGCTAAATGACTTACTACAGTTTACGCGTCATTGCTCTGGTGTTCATTTCACAGTTTGTTGCCTTTTCTGTATAATTTAAGAAGTTTAATTTTCCTAAAAGCCTAAGACTACAGTGCCTTGGGGATCTATGTACAAGGTAATGGTTGCATTTTTGTGATATGTGACAGTTTTTTACTGTATGTATTACTTCTGACAAAATAAAGAAGTAAATTAAATAAATATGGATAAATCCTAAACTCATAATGTTTCTGTTTTGGCTTTCAATTATTCCCTCTGAATCTTTGCTTAGTCACCTTTAGTATAAAGGGAGTAATATAATTTGACCACATCCTCTTACCCTCAGGCTACCTTTTCTTTTTACAGGCTTTACAGAACTATACGATAATATTTTAAAATTCAAATGTATTGAGGATATCACCTTTTCACCTAATGCAACAGGAATTTCCCTTTCTGATAACTTCCTGATAGCCCAAGCTACTGAACTACTGAACATCATAAATTTGTATAATATTAACCATGGACTATATATGATTTTAAAGAAGGACACAGAGTCTATGATTATAACAGTCAGAGTGACCTCTAGTGGATATGAGGGATTACTGCAAGTCGAATTTTAAAGCTAGGATGTGTCACTGCTTTAGATCCAGAATATCTTTAATACAGAGACTGTACAACTCTTAAAAACAATTTGTAAAATCCTATAAAATAACAACAACTACTACTAAATAAATAAACAATCCACACACACTTTATAGAGTCAAAATGACTTGTCAAATGTATTTATTTTATTTTTTATGGTTCAGAAAGTGAAATGGAGATTATTTAGGGCTTGCTCAACCAATCAATGTCCTTAGAAAGACAAAGATGTCCTTTTGAACAGGTAAAGTCAAACCTGTGTTTCTAATCATGATTTAAGTGATGCTAAAAACTGTATCCATGGTGAAAGGCTGACTCTTCGAACATGATGGAAAATATCAATTTTGTCAACAAATACACCCCTACTTGCTTCCAAGGAGCCAGACTTTCTCAGAGTTTTACAAAGTAGTCTTGATCAGTATTTCTTCAAACTATCAGAAGGTTTTTTTCACTCATTTTCCTTCCAGTTCTTGTCCCTGACATCACATTGTGCAGCGTGTGCTTCAAAGAAAATGAGGAAGCTGGAAAGGTGGGGGGCAAAAGAAGAAGTGTCAGGCCATTATTAATGTAATAATAATAATAACAGTTAGTTAGTGAAGATGGTATCAGTAATCAGTGTCTTACCTGCAGTAGAAATCACTCAGTTTGTGACACTATTTTATCAACCTTGCTGTCACTTTTGCATTAGATGATTATTTACATAGAAGTTCATAGTTTTTTTTACACTGAAGACAGTAAAAAGGGCTGCGATATGTCACTATGCTGAACAGCTGAGCGCAATGTATTGTCTAATTTGCCTAATTTAAATAACAGTCTTCACTCAGTTGAATGTCACTCGGTAAGAAGTTGCTGAATTTAGTAACGGTCTGGAGACGGAGAATATAGAACAAAAAGGGCCTTCAGCAGAACCAGACTCATCCGGGGAGTTCAACTTGTCGAGGCAGTTTGACTTTATTTTGTGCGATTGTGCCCCATTTCGTAGGAATGACAACCTGAAATTTAACATGTTATCTCATCCTATTGCTTTTACAGTTTTATTCCTTAACAAACATGCGAGGAATATAATCACAATGAGGCGGCTGCTTTTCCAGTTTGGGTTTCATTGTGCAGCAAAGAAACCCCCTCCACACTTTGGCGGTATTCGCACATTTCAAGATAAAGGCAAGAGTCAGCAGTTATAAGGCCAGGGAGAGCCAAGAGCACAAGGAAATAGAAAGTTTCAGTGAGACACACCTTCTTCGTGATTTGAATTCTTGTAAATGTTTTGTATTGAGTGGTGCCTTTTCTGTCTAAGGCTGTAAATTTAAAAAAAAAAGGACCATGAAAAAGGCAAAGAATTTTAATGACATGTTATTGAGACGCCACAAGAAATGGCAATGTGGACTGTTGGACATCCAGAAATGTTTGCGGGATCTCTCACTCCCTCCGTGTCCTACATGTTGCTTAAGATAAAAATATTGGTTTTTTTTCAGGAGTTTTTACCAGAGGGTTGGGCTTTCGTGAGACGAGTAGGCTGGCAGCTCTGCTTACAGGATGACAAAGAAAAAAGGAGAGGGAGAAAGAAAAAAAGGGGCAGAGTCACAGTTTGGGAAGGCCCTTTTCCAGCCCTTCTATGTAAATTTATAGGCTCTCTACAAACACACCCACATGTGGTCTCACACACACACACACACACATAGATAGCAGAGGCCAGCGCACAAAGTCAGGATGTGACATCATCCTCAGGAAGCAAAGCCAAACACTCTTTTTTTCATCCTCTTTCTTTTTGTGTTGTCTGTGCCGCTGAGAGAAGTTGGAGCTCCTCGGACACTCGGTGACCAGCTGAGAGAGAGGATTTGGAAGAACCGGAGGGGCAGAACGGCTGGAGTTGACGTCCACATGGGAGTTTAATCCTCCCTGAACTCCCACCAACTTTCCACAGCATTCCTAACTATCCGCTGTAGGATTTCAGTGAGGTACAGTGCAGGAAGTTTAGTTTCTTTTTTTCCATTCTGTAATTTCCTCCTTTGTGGGTTTTTTTTTCTTCTTGTCATTCAACATTGTATGTATAAGCAGCTGCTTTGTTTCTCATTTAAATGAGAACTTTTGACTTTTACCAGCCTGCAGTGTTGGTGGCAAATTCCATGAAGACCAGTAAAACAGCCATGAAGGGACTGTTATTCATAGTACATGATTAGACACGCTTTCGCCTGAGGCTGTTGAGGCATGCAGGGAGATCAAATTCAAGTCATTTTGTCCTACATGTTGTGACAGTTTTCTATAAGGCATTGCCATCTTTAAATGGTACTTTTGTTTTGTGTTTGCCTGAAGACGTGTCTCTGACTTGTCAAGCGAAACTCTGTAACTTTGCCTCAATTGGAAGTTTGTTTCTTTGTGAGTTTGCACACTTTCATCCCATGACCATGCCTCCGTCCTTCCCTTATGGTACGTTTGAGCTAAAATCAAGCACACTGTTAAAGCCCATACATGGATTCCCAGATGTTTACAATGAAGAACTTTTTTTTATCTCAACTCAATCAAAAACATAACAGGCAAATATGTCTAAAGAGTGAATTCAAAATTCACAACAAAAAACTCACATCGGTGCTTGGTTTAAGTTGTGCTTACAGATGATTATGAAGACACTGAAACTTCTTCTTACTAAAGTCAGTAACTCAAAAAGAAAAAGGCAGCAACAGGAAATGGTAAGAGCTGCCTTTCAGAATGGGACTCGGGACACAAATGCGGATGTAGTATCGAGTTGCAACAACAGTCCTGAATGTCAGATCTGTGGCAGCGACACGTGCGTTTAAGTACTGAACTGAAAAAATGTTCATCCTTACAGTGTAGCTCCTGAAATAAACAGATTCTAAATTAAAACTTTGACCTCTATCTAATTGCTCTTATTTTCTTGTTATTATAAGAATCAGTAATATGTTCGCTGTGTTTAGCATCCAAAACCCAAAGCAGAAACTGTCAGTCTGTTTTCCATCAACTGTCATGCTCAGTGTTTTTACACAAAGTTTAAAGGGATTCCTGCCGTTATGCCGCCTCTGAACGATGAGATCATTTCATGGCGGACATTTCCACATGCTCGCAAGAGCTGTTTACTCTGTACTGAGTCACACCGTGGCATTTATTTGCACAATTAAGCTTGACTCCTGTGGCCTAACTCCCGCTCCAGCAAAATTGTTGCCATTTTTATATACAGTTATAAAAAATGATAGTCTCCTGATAAGGTCATGTGGGTCCCACAGCTCATACGAAGCAGTAATGGCACATCTTTGTTTGCCCTCTGTTCCATGTTAATTTTATGTGTTGTGGTGCATGGAGAGATTTTTTTTCTTTCTGTGTAAGTAATGATGGGAACAGAACTGAGTCCAAAATATTTACTTTCAAGGGATAATGAAGTATACTGTACTGTATTGTGTTGTATCACATCACATTATATTGCATTGCCTTGTACTGTATTTTATCATACTATATTGCACCCTACCATATTGTATTTTATTATACCATATTGTATTTGTATCGGAAAGCATTATTTCATATCCTATCACAGCATATTGAATTGTATCATTTATATCATACCATTTAGTATCTCATTGTTATATTGCATCATATTTATTGAAAGTAACATTATAGACACAACAACGTTGATGTGCCATACTGTATTTGGACCCAAATGGCTCATGTTAATTTCCTTTCTTCTTTTTTTTTATTTCAAAGCTTTGTTGGAAAGAGTTTGGCAGTGATTTGTGGCTTTTCTTTTTCTAATTTGGTCAGACAAAGACCAAACCAGTAGACTGACAGGAGAAGGAAAAGCCTAACACATCTGTTGTTTCTCTTCACAGAAACATCCCACTAACTGGAAACAAGGACTCCATGAAATCTTGACATGGCAGACACTGACCTCCTGTGACCTGATTTCAACCGGCCTGGTTTCTCCCCCCTCTCTCAAGAAGGTTTAGCAAAGTCAAACCTAATCATTATTGTGGAGAGCCTATTCTCCCCTTATCTTAGGGGAAACGACTGACTCAATGGCCCTGTGTCTCGGGCAAGTGTTCAGCAAAGCCAGGACTTTCAGACCGAAGAGGAGGTTTGAGCCCGGCACGCAGCGCTTCGAACTCTACAAGAAGGCCCAGGCCTCGCTCAAGTCAGGCTTGGACCTGAGGAAAGTGGTTCAGCTGCCGGAGGGAGAGAGCCTCAACGACTGGATTGCAGTTCACGTGGTGGATTTCTTTAACAGGATCAACTTGATCTATGGCACAGTCAGTGAGTACTGCACTGAGCGTACGTGTCCCATTATGTCTGGAGGACAGAGGTACGAGTACAGATGGCAGGACGGCGAGGACTACAAGAAGCCCACCAAGCTGCCTGCTCTCAAGTACATGACGCTGCTGATGGACTGGATAGAGTCGCTTATCAATGACGAGGACATCTTCCCCACCAGAGTAGGTGTGTGTAAAGAGCCAAGGATTTGCACCTACAGTGATTAGGTTCAACAAAAAGGTTAATTAGACAATGATGCTGACATTTAGAAGAGCACAGTTAATTGTGGCATTATTTTTCCCCTGACACATATGACTGTTTATTAGAGATGAGGATTTCCTTCATAAAGGAAAACAATTCTGTCTGTAACAATCTAGACACTGGTTTTATGGATTTTGCATTTTTTGTTGTTGTTTACTTTAGTATTGTAGACACTGTTAAGCTTTTGTTAGGAGAGACAAATGCTGGGGTTTATTAATAAACCAGGCATTGGTGATGTGTTCAGGTTTTCCCTTCCTTTACCCCCTCCATGTGCCTGAGCAAGAATAAAACCCAAACCCGTGTACCAGGGTACCCATACCCTCATAACGCCTTTGGCATTGAATTGGTCCTGTTCTTATAAACAAAGCATAGAGATTAAGAACATGGTTATCTGAAATCTAACACATTTTTAATTTTTTTTCTTTGTTTTAGGTGTACCTTTTCCCAAGAACTTCCAGCAGGTGTGCAAGAAGATCCTGAGCCGCCTCTTCAGGGTGTTTGTTCATGTTTACATCCATCACTTTGACAGCATCTGCAGCATGGGTGCCGAGGCCCACATCAATACCTGCTACAAACACTACTACTACTTCATCACAGAGTTCCATCTCATCGATAACTCCGAGCTGGAGCCTCTGGTGAGTCTCTTTGTTTTTTGTTTTTTTGTTTTGTTTTTTACCTCTGTGTGTTTCTAAGGCGTGATGAAGTTTTATGCACATATAATAAAAACAAAGAACAGTAATTTTCCGCCCAGACTAAACCATTACTCACCCTGCCTGAGCATGATTATATAACGCAAACTGTGTTCTCGCCCACGATAACAACTTTCCATCTGAATTTTATAAACTTGGAATTTCCTCAACTTTTTGTTTTTACAGAAACTGGCTTCTTGAATTTAGTTTGGCGCGAGTTATCAAGCCCCCGACAGAGAATTAGCTGACTTTTATCAGTCATTTTATGAGACAAAGACAGTTATTTTTGCAACAAACGGAGCTCTATGTGAGCAGATTAGTCTATAACAGTAATAATTACCAGTTATCCAGTGATTTTATAATTCTTCCTGAAATATGAAACACGGATGAGACATTTGTGTCAACACAATAAAAAACCTCAAACCTTGAGTTTCGTTGTTCCAAATTCACTTCTCCATTCTTCTTCTTGGTGTTATTACAGTAAAAAAAAAAAAAAACACCTTTTCTTGCACAGAAGTGTTTTATTTTGAATGTGTCATCATTGTTCTTGCACAATAGAGACAGATTTTATTTGTCAACTTGCTCTTTGTTTGGTTTTCCTGCAGAGAGAGATGACGGAGAGGATCTGCATTTGAAGAGAACCACATGGATAAAGAAGTTTACATTTTGACGTTATCTGAGCCCTCCTCCCAAGAAAACATCAGCTTCAGAACATTCCTGACAAAGAACAGTTTTATATCATTTGTGTGAGAGTCCTCTGAAGCAGACCATGGACAATCACTCAGTTTACCACTTTCCTTCAGATGGTGGCACTGTAAATACACAAAAACTTTCACGTACACTCATTATGGTGCTGTGACATCTTTATACTTCTGTGTTAGTTTCTAACACAAGACTACATTTCCTGTATTTCTTTCTTGTGTTTATGTTGATGTTTGTATGTGATATAATATACAGTGCTGATGTGAATGTGGTCACTGCCAGTTTATTAAAATAAAATAAGTTGTTTTGGGTGGGGTTTTTTTGTGTGTGTTCAGAGCCCTGAAACCAGTCAGATTATCTCTAATGTAAATTTGATTTTAGAAAATAGTTTGTAATTTATTTCTAGGAATACCTAGTACTCCTACAGTAGTTAAAAATCTATTTTAGTTATCAGTTATTATAATATTATGTGGCAACAAATATAAACATCCTAACATCCTTTGATTATATTCTACAACGACCTGCCATACATTGTCGTCACGCACAAAAATTCCCTACTACGTGGAGAGAAGTACTGTAGGCGTGGCTACAAGTCACGCAGTTTACGTAAGCCTCACTTTAAACCAATCGGATGAGCAGGAATGCTAAAAGAGGCGGGGCAAACGTCTGTTTATGTGTTTTCGCGCCCGGCGCGTCACTGGCTGTCTGGTTTTTGGATCTGTTAGCAATGGGAGCTTGCATCAGCTGGCAGAGGCTTTGACAGAAGGGATTTATCCGGTCTGGAACTCAGGTTAGAGCGATTTCCCCCCATTTATTGTTTTATTTGAACTCTTTTCTATCGGTGTCTTAATGCAGAGAAGCAAGTGGACATTAATCACTTTGATAAGTTAGCAAGTGACTACGCTAGCTAGCTAGCCCGCTAAGACTGAAGACAATAACAAAAGGTTGGCTCACAAAAGATGTTAACTCTAACGTTAGCGTTTTTGCTCATTTTTGTAATAATATTTACAATATTAAATAGCAGTGTAGTTTCTGTTGTGTTTCCAAGCTATCAGCCCTATCATGCTATGTTTGCTAACTGATTTCCCAGCGCTTATCTGACCTTTATTTTATTAATCCCAGTAAGTTTATCAACATGTTAGTTCTATTGACTTCCTGAGGATAATCAGCCCTTCACTGACTATATTCAAACTATAAAATGTGATACTGAAGAATGTAGAAATGAGGAAATCACCTTTAGTAACTATCCTTCTGGTCACATTGAGTTATGTGGGTGATTGATGGTCTTTTTTTTTTTTTTTTAACCATAGCTCAAATTCTTACCTCTTTTCTGAGAAACACTGACTTGTTACACACAGGAATGTGTCTGCAGTGTGTCCCTCACTGAGTATTTCTGTGATGTTCTCTCAGTTGGCAGGTATGGTGAGGCACAGCACGATGATGACCGAGCTGCAAACCATCCAGCCCCCTCTCCAGGTTCGATGTGCTCCGCTCCGTTACTGTGCTTGATCTCACTCCCCGAAGCATTTTAGAGGATGTGAAGCTGTCAGATAGTTGTCCGTGCGCCGTTATCTGATCTGAAGCTTGGAAGTTTTACCGCTCCCAATGAGTCATGCACTATCAGTGGTTGTGTGATTGTTTCTGGTAATGTCCAGGGCAAGATAAGGCCTGCTGTGATGTTTCCCATCAACGTACTATTACGTCAGGCTGCCACATGAAAGAATAATAACTATAGTTTTACACATAGCATTCCTGCCTTATAGCTGCAGTATAATTTGTTTAGACTTTTATTAAAAGCTGTAGTATCTATTGATCCCTTTCATGTGTTTTCTGCTGTACGGCCACCTGATCTTGTTTGCTACTCTCTCGCTTTCCCCTCTGTTACAGGGTAACCCCCTGGCTGTGGGCCAAGTGGGGCAAAACAGTGGGGCAATAAAGGACAACGGCAACATCAAAGAGGAAATGCAGCACCTCTCGCAAGGCCCAGCAGGTACGCCATCCGTGTTATTTTGTAACCGCTCTAAAAGCTGTACACACTCGGTCTGTGGAACGCCCCGGCAACATTTACACGGCTTTCAAACCCATTTCCATCGCATGTGGATTCTTCTGTGCTGCCGCAGAGATCGAGTCCAGCCAGCCGGTGAACATCCCAGACTTGGCAAAAAGAAGAAAGAAAAAAAGGACCAGAGCGACAGACAGCTTTACCGGCAGTTTTGATGGTAACAGTGCTGTAATTGTACTGGAACACATGCAGTATTTACAAAATGTGGAGGTGTTATTTGCATTTACTGCTTGATAAAAGTTCATTGTAGCCTCTTTGTTGCGCTTTCTCTTCAGATCTCTACAAACTAACAGATGAGGTACTCGGTCAGGGGGCTTACGCTACAGTTCAAGGATGTGTGAGCCTGCAGAATGGACAAGAGTTTGCTGTGAAAGTAAGAATTTTCTTTTTTAGAAAGTATGGAAAATGACATGTTTTTTTTTCCCAGACTACTCATTATGATGTGTGTGTTTTGTCTTGTAAAGATTATAGAAAAGGCTGCAGGCCACAGCCGCAGCAGAGTATTCCGAGAAGTGGAAACTCTCTACCAGTGCCAAGGAAACAAGTGAGTGCATTTAGTCAAAGGTTTCATCATAAATCATCTCAGAATTGACGCTAAATGTGTTTATTCAGAAACATTTTGGAGCTGATCCAGTTCTTCGAGGACAACTCCTGCTTTTATCTGGTGTTTGAAAAGCTACGAGGGGGTGAGCATGAATGATTACGGCTGCTGTTGTTCCGTCTGCACACATTTGTTTTAGTTTTTGCAGACGGCTCGATATGAACACGCTAAAACTGGCGCAAATGATCCTTTTCTGCAGGCTCCATTCTTACACACATCCAGAACCGAAAGCACTTTAATGAACTGGAGGCCAGTAAGGTAGTCAAGGACATTGCTCAGGCTTTGGACTTTTTACACACAAAGGGTAGGTTGAGATTCTAACTATTTTTTTTTTATCATATAAACAAAAGTTGAGGCCTTTTTTTGCATCTTGGGAACTTATGTGCTTTTCCTCAGGCATTGCTCATAGAGACCTTAAGCTGGAAAACATACTTTGTGAAAACACGGATCAGGTAAGTAGCATAAAAAAGCTTTTAGAAAGACACCAGCTGTCCCTATAGACACCGACTGTGACTCTGTCTTTCTTCCTCAGGTGTTGCCAGTAAAAATCTGTGACTTTGATCTGGGAAGCGGGGTAAAGCTCAGCAGCGCTTGCACTCCAATAACCACTCCAGAGCTCACCACACCGGTACAGACATGTAATATTTTACAGAAACTTAATTTACTCATCGATACCGACTCGAGTTTTCAATTGTTTCTCCCTCTTTTTCACCTTCTTAGTGTGGCTCAGCAGAGTACATGGCTCCAGAGGTGGTGGAGGTGTTTACAGACGAGGCCTCCTACTATGACAAGCGCTGCGACCTGTGGAGTCTCGGTGTCATCCTGTACATCCTGCTGAGCGGAAGCCCTCCCTTCACGGGTCACTGTGGCACCGACTGCGGCTGGGACCGAGGAGAAACATGCAGGGCGTGCCAGGTATGACCACCTCTCAGTTTCTGTGTGCTCAGTGTCCCCCAAATCTCCCAAATTTGGAGAACACTGCCTTCCACTTCAATACTACAAACATGATTTAATATCAGATTGAACCCACGCACATTTAGAGCTGATTGTTCATAGAATTGGCATCTATCAGGTGTTCACATTGATTAATTCTCCATCACTCTGTAGATGTAAAACTAGTAAAAACACAAACCTTTGGCTGTGGAAGAAAAGAGTCATTTGGCACAAATGTGCCTGCATGATAAACAAATTAAATCTGGTGCAGAGCGTGACACTTTTTGTAGCACCGGCAGAATTGTGTTGGTACTGAACAGAAGACTGTGAAAAAAAACAAGCCATGCCAGATTTTAGAGCTGCCATTGAATTGGAGAGAGAAACAAAAAGTGGCAGTGTAGCTTGTCGCCGAGATGAGCGTCTCTTAACACCCCCATAAACAAAACACACTGGATATATCAGCAGACTCGTTTCTCTGTGCACCTCGG
The DNA here is from genome assembly GCF_001649575.2 of Kryptolebias marmoratus. Classification (NCBI taxonomy): domain Eukaryota; kingdom Metazoa; phylum Chordata; class Actinopteri; order Cyprinodontiformes; family Rivulidae; genus Kryptolebias; species Kryptolebias marmoratus. Next base: position 13,066,924 of record NC_051453.1, on the reverse strand, counting down.
AGACAGCCGAGCCGTTTCACAGCGTGACGCGTGACCCTGTTTCCTCAGAGTCAGCTATTTGAGAGCATCCAGGAGGGCAAGTATGAATTTCCAGACAAGGACTGGGCACACATCACGAAAGAAGCCAAGGACCTCATATCCAAGCTGTTGGTTCGGGACTCCACCCTGCGCCTCAGTGCAGCTCAGGTCCTCCAGCATCCTTGGGTGCAGGGGGTGAGTATTATTTACATCTATGCATTAGAATTATCATATTTATCTGTCTAATTGGTAATCAGATGCCATGTGAAGCTGTGAGTACATGATTTTTTTTATTTTTTTTCTGCAGAACGCTCCAGAGAGAGGTCTTCCAACTCCTCATGTTCTACAGAGGTTTGTATTACAAGCTTGGTTTTTTTTTGTTGTTGTTGTTGTCTTTTTTGTGATTGCTTTGATAGCTCCGAAGTTCTTTTTCAGGCTAGTTCTATGAGGATTTTAAGGTTTTATTGGTTCAGATAAGTGCAGTAAAGTGTGTTTAAGTTCTTGGATGCTGAAATACGCATCTGTAAGTGTTTCGTTGGCGATTCGTCAGTCGGTTAAATGAGTAGTAAATAGGCAAATTGCTGAATTAGCTCGTGAGTCAGAGGCAGTACTTGGAGCATTAAGCACTGGAATGAGTGGATGTCTGCCTCCCTCTCGGTTTAGGAACAGCAGCACCAAAGACCTGAGCCAGTTTGCAGCAGAAGCCATCGCCTTCAACCGGCAGCTCTCCCAGCACGACGAGCAGCAGGAGGACGCCGGAGCCATCATGTGCTCCATGAGGCTCTCCCCTCCTTCCAACTCCCGACTGGCCCGCAGACGGGCCCAGTCCAGTGCTCTGCGCAGCAGGGACTTCGCGCCTGCCTGCGATGAGCTCGCAGCCTGAGAGACCAGCTCGAATTGCCTCGTTGTGTTTTCTGATCAATTTCAGCCTCTGCCAGCTCTTCTTTTTTTTTTTTTTTTTTTAATTTTCTTTAATCTATTTTTATTTTCATAGGGAGTCTTGTTGGATCAGCCACACAGCGTCAGAGGTGACTGTTTCTGGTGCTGAAGCTTTTGCACACCGGAGGGGCGGTTAATCCTCACACGGCTCCTCTTAATTGAAAATGGTTTTAATCCACTTGAGGTTTTAACAACAGAGATTAGCATTGTTGCTTTTAGAACAGATCACTTTCCAGATTTATTTATGGGTAATGAAACAACACCAAACTACTTTTTTTTTTTTTTTAAAGCAATCTATAGTAAGATGGATATCATTACCAAAACAGCATTTTCGAGATGCAGGACAGCGGTGCAGCTTTTTCTGTCCTGATGCGATTTCATTTTAATTGAATAGATTTTACTTCTCTTGTTGTTCAGCTGTGAATTGGTTAATATTTAATTTTAATTGTTGGTGGGAGGAGATCAGCTTTGCTTCGCTGAAGCATTCGCGTGTAAGCGACTGGTTGTGTATGGATGTGTGTATTTATATTTGACACATAGAAGTGGATGACACTTGGAGGACGCTGGGCCCTTTCCTGATACTACCCATTTACAGCACGTTATGCTAAACCTGGCTACCTGAAACCATGAGCGGAACGATCAGGCGTAAGGAGGGATATTTAGCTTTCACTTCAACACAAGCTACCTGCAGCACTGATGTACTTTAAAAGAAACGTTTCAGCTAGTTCGGAGGGATCGTTCACACCAAAAGATCTGAATTATTCCTTTAATTGAATGAGGATAATAATGTATCATAAAGCATTTGTTTAACACCTGTAGTAATATTTCACTTATTAGAGATAACCACAGTTCTAGGTTGGTATAAGTTGTTTTTCCTGCACACCAAAGGGAACTTTAACTCTGTTACTTTTTTTGTGTTTCAGCCTGAATGACTTGAACTGTGATTCTGAAATATTAGGTTGTAGATAATCAACGAAACTCAAAAGGGATTTGTTCACAGCCGATGCTGCGCTCGGCGGCGAGGCATATAGGATGATGTGAATGAAAGGATTCAGTGTTTTTGTTTGTTTTGTTTTGTACTCGTGGTTCTGCGAATGTGCCAACAAGAAGTGATGGACCAAGCTGAGCTCCGTCTTCCTCGAGTCCACCAGGTTCATAACATTTTAACTTCTCCTTTTTGTTTTAAATGAGTTTTATTAATTTAGAAACCATCCGTTTTATGGGACCTTCGATGGCAGTTAATCAGTCGTACTTCTCTTAACCCCGTTTAACTTTATGCGCAGCTGCTAAACGACTCTCCTCACTTCGCACTGTTGCCATGGACACCCCATCCCTATGGCAACTGATGGCCTCCATTGGCTGACAGGAATTGAGAGAGATTTGCTCAGAGACCTGCGTTGGGTAACATCTCTTGCTACGTTAAAGCCCTCGCGCTCCCATTATGAATCATAAAATGACGTATTTATTTCCCTCCTTGTCAAATGAGAAATGGTAATCTGTACGCAAATAAGGAGGTGGTCCCGCGACAAAACTTCTTGTACTCGGAGCAGATTTTTATTACAGGATGCAGAGTTCTCAATAAAAAAAAAAATTGAAATGTAACTGCTTGTATTAATTGTGTTGCGTCATTTTAACAAAATGTGTTTTTATGCCATTGAGGAGTCTTTTTCTATCAGTGTGAGATTCTGTTTTTAATTCCAGGTTATTATTAATTGAAAGTGATTTTGTACCCAGTCAAGGCTGGCGGGATTGGAGGGGAACTAACCAGCGCGCATGTGACAAAAACTAGATGAATTAAAGACCGGGCGTTTCCTGACAGGATGTTTATTGCTTAGAGTTTTAAATTAAGATGATCGGATGCTGAGAAATGACGGACTGGTAGCCATTTTGGTCATGCTATACTGTGAGATATCGGGCTCAGAGTACGACTGTGAATGACTCTCAGCTACTACCACGTACAACTTCAGCTCAATAGTTTGTCACTTTAACTGAGTTCAAGCAATTTTTGTGTTTGTTGATGTTGATTAGCTGTGGTGGCCATTTTGAATTGGACTGACTCTAAATGTAGATGTACAACCAATTATTTCAGAGAGTTTCATTAGAATCAGTCCACTAGTTCGTGAGATATTTTTCTAACAGACGGGGTTTACTCCAACAATTAAAGCTAAAGTTTTAAGCAAAGATCCTGTGCACTCAGTAGCACCTGGACTGCAAATTACTGTTGGCTTCAACCTGAAAATTTTACCATAAAATTGTCTCAGTCTCAGCTACTACCACTTTAAACTTTCTGTAAAACTCACTGAGTTGCAGACATTTTGTTTTTTAAGGTCATTTAGCTCTGGCAGCCATTTTGGCTTTTAAAGTTAATCAGTTGTAGAGTTATGCCTAATGATTATTTGGGGCATGTTTCATTAAAATTAGTCCAGTAGTTTAATAGATATTTTGTTAACAGACAAAAGAATTGCCTTTGCCTTTTGGGAGTCAATGATTTTTTTTTTTATTTTTTTATTTAATGTTTAGTCATTGAAAGCACAGGAGAGTGTATTCATAAAGGGTTAGGTTTTTGTCTTTTTTAACATTTTCATACAAGAAGGATGTAAATAGTTCAGAAGCAAGAGATCGATGATTGATTTGACCGGGCTGATTAGAACCGGCTCTCTTGCGCCCCTGGCGGTGAGCGAGGAGCAGCGCAGCCGCAGCTCAGCGTTGGTTCACCTGCAGGAGGGAGAGATCACTTCACTTCTACCCTGCAGCTGAGCAGCATCATGGAGGCACAAAACACGGCGAGGCGCTAACAGAACAGCCGGTCTGAAGAGGTGAGTGACTGAGAACTGTTTTATTTCTGTTTTTATGTCTTTTTTCGTTCCTGCAAACCATTGACTTGATTGAGACTTCAGAAATACTTGTACTACATCCTATGTAAACCACTTTACAATCATAAGTTGTGTGAATTCAAATTCAGTATTCACACAGTACTTTTCCTGTTTTATTTAGCTTTTTGGCATTCTGGCTACTTCTGCATACTTTGTGCTATTTTAACCATTTAAAAATCCAAATGCTCAGGAGATGGGTTCTCTGAATTATAGTTTTTGCAACTTTTATACCTTAAAAAATATTTAACTTCAGTTAAAAATATTATCCCCATAGAAATACATTGAGATCTATTGAATTCCTTCACAAAATAGTTCTCATAGAAATCTGCTGCAGCATATTTCCTCTGTATTTGTGTTTTTATGCTACTTTTCTGCTAGTTTTAGCTTTTAGCTAGCCTTTTGCTACTTTATTCTTCTCGCTAGCCTTGTGCTACTTTCAGCTTTTAGGTAAAACTTTGCAACTTTTGGCTTTTAGCTACCTTTTTTCTTATTTTAAGTTGAGCAAATTAAATTCAACCTCTTGGGCAAATTTAATTTAGCACACAGTATTCCCACCACATTTTCACAGAAACTCAGTTTCTCCTGTTGTTACTCTTTAGCTCCAAAATTATTATTTTTTAAAATAAATTATATCCACAGGCACAATAAAGTAAATTATTTTCTGAATTTTCTCCGATTCCCCATCTTAATCTGCAGAATCATAAAGTGTTCGCAACATCCAAAGCGATAAAGTGGATCATCTGATGAGACATGCCTGATCAAACCTCCAGAACACCGGCCCCCAACAGGATCCCGGACCAGTCTACCCTTCAGCACCAGAGCCTGCCCTCCCCAGCTCTGTGCTGCGCCTGTGGCCTGTGCATCATGCTGGCTGGCATCAACATCACCCTGGTGGGAGCTTTCGCCTTTGGCACCTCCATCCCTGCAGGCAACCCCCCCATCATCATCGGGCCTCTTCTCTTACTGATAGCGCTGGCGTTCTTCACAGCCTGCTGCGTGGCCAGCAGGAGACCGCCAGCCCACATGGCCAGAAAAGCCCAGGGGGCCAAGAAGTGGGGGCTAATGAGGATGGGGACCGCGACTTTCGAGATGGAGGTGAGCGAGCACACGCTTCAGGATACGACAGCCGTCCAGCTCAGCCCCACCAACTCCCCGAGCTCTTCTCACAGGTCCAGCTCCAACCACTGCAACGCCATGGCTGGAGTCCGGCAGCTGCATACATCAGACACGTGTGACACGGACATCACCGGAGAGAAAACGAGCCCGACCTCTGAGAGCAAGGAGAGTGCCTCCACACAGCTGCTGCCTGATCAGAACCCCTCCTTCACGTAGCACAAACCTTTGTCTGCAGCTTGAGTGAATAAAAGCAGAATGGACGTGTCTGAGAGGATCCACAGGGTGAGGCAGAGACAAGTCCAGCAGGAAAAAAATTGACACAAAAGCATTCTCTGTATATTTTCTGACCTGTCATTGTGCTGCACACCTGAAGGCCACTGAAACATGTTGTGCAACACCTGTGATTGCGACTCGTGTTACAGGATATTGTTATTGCTCTGTTCCAGGATGGACCTTACTTTTACAGCCGCAGTAAACGGAAATGAGACGACAGCATGCCTGTGTGTTTCTTGTTGTGACAAAAAAAAACAAACACAAAACCTCGAATTTGTGTCCCATAGATCTGCTGTGATTTGCACTTCTGTATGTGAGGAGGGAGGACGCTCAGCCAGGCCTCTCTGGTGTTAGAAATAAACTTTATTTCCCCAATCTGAAAGCTATCCATGACAGGTAAGGTTTCACTTGTTTGTAACTTTTCCACAGAATCCCACTTCAGAACAGCTGAACTATCACTTTAAAAGCTGTTCCCCTTTTAAAAGCCTCTCAGAAACTCTGAATTTTCTGCCTTTTATCAGTTGTGGTGTAACTGAGCAGTGTAAAACTTCAGCGTTCTCTCTGTGCCCGTGTTGTCATGTGATGTAAAACACTTCATAAATAAAGAGAAAAGTTAATCAGTTGTAGATGTACGTCCAGTGATTACTTCCTGAGCTTTATTAAAACCTGTCCACTGGTTTATGAGGTATTTTGCTAACAGGCAGCCAGATTAACACAGAGACATGAAAACATTATCACCTTCAGTGGGCGATAATTAGAGCCAGAGGCTGGAAAAACATCCACCGTGTCAGGCTACATATAGGATGTGCAGTTTGTGAAGGTAACTCTTTTGTTTTCAGAGATGTGGAACAGTGGCCACAGAGCAAACGGCTCCTCTTTAACACGCTGCCCATCACTTGGCAAAAGCAAGAGCCTTGTTTACTCAGTATTATATATCTGCTGTCCACAAACACAGCGAGACGAGCAGCGCCGCTCTCAGTCTTTTTGTCTTCCTGGATCAAGCGACGGCAGCTCTGTGCCTGTTTTTAGGAATAGTGAGTCAAAAATATAGCTGATGGAGGAGGTTGACATGTCTTGACAACCTGAACTCATTTCTCTAAAGTAGTGATGATGAGGAGGTCGTGCTGCTCCGGGGGGATGGAACAGTCGTTGGCTTTAGATGTGTGAATGCTGCTGCAGCAGAGCCATTTTACTGAAAACATCCACATTTCTTTCTTTCTTTCTTTCTTTCTTTCTTTCTTTCTTTCTTTCTTTCTTTCTTTCTTTCTTTCTTTCTTTCTTTCTTTCTTTCTTTCTTTCTTTCTTTCTTTCTTTCTTTCTTTCTTTCTTTCTTTCTTTCTTTCTTTCTTTCTTTCTTTCTTTCTTTCTTTCAACCATTTCTCCACCAAGGTGTGAATTTCACCTAATCACACACGTAACTCTAAAGCTTATATTTAGAACTGCTCTATTAACATGTGAAAAGTCATAGTTCAGGGTTTTGGAGTATGTGTTGTTAATAACTCTCAGCTACTTCCGCATCAACCTTTAGCTCCATATCTGTAAATAAAAACTAGATTAGAGCCATTTTTGGGTTTGCTAAGGTCAGTTGGGTGTGGTGAACATCTTGAATGTGGATGATCACTTGTAGAAGTAAATTCAGTAATTACTTTCATTAAAAAAAAAGGAAAAATGCCAAAACAACTTTCACATCTGGATTTCAGAAGGAAAAATGGGAAGGAGGGCAAATTGTAAACTCTGTCCACGCCTGTCCCTGGAGCTTAAGACTCTCAACGAGGATTTCTTCCCTGCACCAAGTCCTACACACACACACACAAAGTGCAGAAAGTTTCTCACTGCAACAGAAACCCAGCTGAGAGGCTTGAAATCAGGAAGCATCGTTGACACTGATGTGGTCAAACTCAGCCGCTCTGAACATCTACAGACTCCGAGCTGAAAGGTGAAGTTTCTCTAAAAAGAAAAAACAGTTTTTTTGGGAGGTGAGGGAGGAATAATTTGAGCTTATTTTATGTTTCCCATAAAGGTGATATGTAATCTGCTTCATAATACCATACACCAACCTTTTTCTTTGAATTAATCATACACCACATCAAATATCAGCCATGACAACTAGCTTCATGACTGATAAACACATAAAATTGCCATAATTTTTTTTACGATGTCATTCCACACCGGCCATTAAGGTAATGATTTGTGAATTTAATAACGTCGATACAAAGCTGGAAAGTCATAATTACATGTATACTGCTGAGAGCTGTCTGGTGATTCACAAAGAGTCATTAATTTAATGAAAACAGCTTTGGTCAGAAAGAGGAGCACGCTCAGACGCTCACGTGTGGAACATTTCATTTAATGGAGGTTTGAGGGGTGTCATCATTTGATTCAGAGACAAAATGAGTTAAAAGGTTTCAGCCAGGCTAAGATATATCTGTGTGGTGTTATGACTCCATCGTGTGGAGAGAAAACAGGAAAAGGTTGCAGCTTCACATCTATCAATCCTATATAGTCAGTTTGAGATTTCTTTTTGTTTTAAAAATATAAACTGATTTAAAGAATACTTACTTTAAGTGTTGTCATTGGATAGATTGATAGTGTTATGCTTTAATTGGTTAAGTAGAAAAAGAACACCCAACAAAACTATTTTATTAGTTTTATTTACCTGTTTAAACAGGGATCAGATGAGAAGATCCTGTGTGCGACGCGATATTCTGACGCTAGGGGGCAGTGTCGTCGTTCATGTTTAAGACTTGGGTCAAAAATGCCGCTTCTTCAGTTCCAGGTGAGACTCATGTTTACTTCATTTTTGTTTTTTGTTTTTTTTCCACTTAATTACAAGCTTTATTTTTATTTTCAAATATAACGTGGTCCAGCACGTTTTTAAATACGGCTAATGAATTTTTAAAACCAATATATGACCTATTTCAACAGTCTGTATCACTGTAGAGACACCTATTGAAAACTTATAAAGCAGTTTATGGTTGGTAGTATAAAAATTTTAAATTACCTTTGAACCTTATTTAGTTATAAGTTATTTCTCTAAGTGAAACATTTACTTATTTAATCAGTTTTTAGTGTCCCACAGACTGAGAGCAACTCACAGTCTGTTAAACTTCACAGAGATGGAACCTCATTCTGGCTTTTAGTACATTTCTGATAATAAATATTGTTTTTTTATATACTTATCAGACTATTCATCAAACCCTGGAGCCCAAGAAGAAAACCCTGCAGTCAGGACAGAAATGTTTCACACATTTTTTTGCTCCAAACAATGTCTGCAAAACTCCCAAACAGCATCACTGACATAATTGTTTATTATGATTAATATTATTTGTCATCTTTCTGTTTGTGCAGAGTGTAACTAAAGCTGTTTTTGCTTAAAGAAGAAGAGAAGCCCTTGGCTCAGATTAAATCCTAAAAAAAAAAGTGTCCCAGTTATTTCTCTTTTTTTCCAATAATGCAAGTAGTTTAGAGGTGAACTGTCTTACATCTACGCCTTAAGAAACTGAATTAGATTTACTTAAACTAGTCATGGCAACTGGTTCCACTAAACTCAGTTGTTTAAATGTTAAAAATAAATTATCTGAAGGTTTGTTCTCACCAAAAAGTTAACGGATGGCAATGGAGTCAAAAGATATGCACAAAATAGCTTAAAGTTAATTAAAAATAGTGACCCCTGACATTAGTGCATATGGGCAGGCATGGAAAGCACCTTGGGACAATCTTTATTCAGTCAAACAAATAATATGTTTGAGGCAAAATGATTGAGTTGGATTTAATAGAAGTGTTTAGTTCCTTTAATGTCTCATATTTTTGTTTTAATACAATAAAACATTAAATAAAAGCATTAAATTGAGGATAAAAAATGTTAAATTATGGTGTGAAAGTTGTGTGTATGTGTGTGTTTTAAGAGCATAGAGCAAATGTAGCAATAAAAAAAGTCTGAATTGAAAAAAATGTATCTAAGGCATAGCTTACAAAATAATTGAAGCATTTGGTTAAATTGTAATAATTGTAATAGAATTGAGAAAATATGCAAAAAAAACCCAAAACAAAACAAAAACGCTAAACACTAATTACATATAGGTCTGTTTGGAGCTTTCCCAGTTTTTTTATATTATCTTCAGATTCCCAACATGTGTACTTTACCAAGTTATATCAGTATTTACGTTTTAATTTTGTTGGATGAATGATCCCAGCATGTAAGGCTCCTGGAAGCAGCATGGCCTCCAACTACACTCTGGCCACGCCGCAGCGTCCTTGGGCCTCCTGTTTTTTTGCATCCCACTGTATTTTAGACTGATCCTCCTGCGGCCCCGCACTGTCTCTGACAAAATAAATTTCCCACAGGTAATATAGAACATTCCCAGATAACCAGACGATAGAACAATAGCAAGGTTATGGTGTCTTTGAATCCCTCCGTTCTCCCCACTCCGTATCTGAACATAATCATCAGCAGGTAAGTGACCCAGTGTGTTTTGCTGAACTTCACACACACAGTTGTGTCTTGTTGCGTGAGCCATTTGTCTTTCCACTCCACCTCTGTTGCAGGATAAAACACGCCACCGATCAAACAGCGTCCGGCTTCGTCTACTTCCTGACGACTGTCGTGAGTGCTGACTCTGCTGTTGTAAAACAAATGATATCTCTGTCCTGTTGGAATAATCCTAATATGTTTGAATGGAGGGGTTGTGGTGGTAGAGGGAGGGGGCGGGGGGGCTGTATTAAAATGACAAAAACAAGGAGGACATTTCCATCTCGTGATAAATGTGCAAACGTCCACCAAAGCTGAATCAGACACCACATTTTAATGGCCTGATTGCTCGTTCATTTCTCGCCTCATTCTCCAGCAGCCGCGCTCCTTCCTTTTTTTAATGCGGCGCTGGTCATATTTTGTCCCAGATTAGTATAGACGGCGGCTGACAGTTGCCTCTGCTCAAGGTATTTAGAAGACATAATTCATTCATAGATCTAGAAGTGCTCCCATTTGTCATCTCCATTTTTTATGCTCGCTCTCTCCACAGCCGCTCATTCCTCTGGGTGGTGGTGTGTGTGTGTGTGTGTGTGTGTGCGCGCGCGCCAATGTCAAGGGAGATGAGGGCCAGGGCAGTTTTCAGCTGATGTATTAGCTGGCATATGCAAGCAATGAATTATCAAGGAGGGAAAAAGGAGTCAATTATCCACTCCTAAAGAGGGGGCCAGGCTTGTGTGGCCTAGGGGCCCCTTTCCATATTTACCAAATCATTTTACAGAAACGTACGCTGGGAGACCTGACGAGGAGAGATTGAGGAGACGGCACACACACACACCTGCGCACACCGACTCACACGTGCAACTTCAACCATCTTCGGCGCAACCTCGCCCCCCACCACCACCCTTCCCAGGTTGTCTCGGTTAACAAGGACAGGCGGTGGCGACGACGTTGGATCCAAATGGTGAAAAATCCATTTTATACACACAACTCCTCGAACTGATTTTGGCTGAGCTGGAATAGCCCTGCCATGACCGTCTGCCATTTTGCCGTGTCCCAATTCCACCCCCCACCCCCAACCCCAACACACACTCAAATCAAAATGGGACTCTGATTGACTGTGCCGCTCTGACTAATAGAACGGATATGCTGAATGAAATTCCCGGCCGTTTCATTCCAAAGTCTCTTACCCCCTGTGTCCCCAGTCACTTTGCTTTGACATATTTTTTAGAGATTGAGAGTTCTATCCTGTATTTGATGAGGACAGGCTGAGGCGAGGTGCGCACAGCGATGGCAGCGGTGTTGCCTCGGAGCAGCCGGGACCCTCGGACACGAGCGGTGGAGCTGACAGGCCCTTCAGATGACTGACTGGGCTGACACTTAGGGAAATGAGGTCGTTAGACAGCATTATGAGCGAGCTGATAGCTTGGTAATGGGTTTTAACTTTGGAATTTAACACAGAAGCCCAGTGGGAACTGGCTTGATGTGTGGGTGGACAGGTGGGTTCCCCCAGAATCCAGAAGGCAACTCTCATGAGCACCAGAAAAAAAAACGGGTTTTGTTGAGAAAGGAGGGGGGTGAGAAGGGGGATGAAAGAAAGGAAGTAATAGTGGAAAGAGGATAGAAATTGTTCTAAAAATAAAGCAAGCTAGAGAGGAAGGATTTTTAGCAAATGTGTGACTTCAGTTTTTGGGCCTGTCCTTCGCGAAAGAGTTTCTCTGATCTGTTCGTCCACACAAACAAAATGAAAATCACAATATCCTCTCCCGTCCCTAAATCGTTCATGGCTAAATTGCACCAAAATCTAAAACAATACAACGTTTTCTGCTCTTTTGTTGTGTTTAGGAAGGTTTATAATTTTGCACGTCTTATTCACGCAGCTGTCAAGCTGCCTTGAGTCTTAAGTAAGGGCGTCTAAATTTAGCGCCTAACGATAAACTCTTAAGTTATAAGACATAGGCTAATGCGTGAGGGTGTTAAAACCAGTGGGATAGTTTAGTGGAGATTAGGAGACATATCAAAGACTTGAGTAAAGCTCCATCAAGAGCTGCGCGGCTGTTTGGTGGGCATCTGCACAGCTTTTTTTTTTTTTCCTTAAATGGGGGCAGGAGTGACTCATAAAGCTTTGGCACCCAGTGAGTGACTGATAATGTCTCCACATCACTCTCATTTCAACCTTTGCCTGCGCTTTGAAAACGAATGGTCCACTTTATTGCTGCCGTGGACCTTGTGAGTTCTGTTCAGGAGGAAGATTTAGAGTGACGTTATGGCCGTCCAGCGGAGGCCGAGGCAACTCGCAGGAGAGGATGAAATGGATGAGGTGTGTTAGAATGATGACGGCAGTTTTCGCTCACTCCCCTGACTTGGTTCGCGGGAGGATGAATCATGTTGTGGAGAGGTAGGGGAGGGGGCGGGGTCAGGTTTCAGTGGCAGGATTTTTTCAGCAGAGCAGATGAACAAGGTTGGCAATACAAATCAAGCCATAAGGTTTTACATTGTGTTTCGGCTGAGTGCCCTGTGGGCAGCTCTTTCATGGCGCTCCAGAGAACTCACACAAAATTCAACGCCTTCAGAACTGGTCAAGAAGTCATTTCAGGTTTATTAGAAGGAAACTTATGTGTATGTGTGCACGCAGGAGTGGAAATCTCTTTTCCCTCTCTTTCAGAAAGCATCTAAAATTGAAGGTCTAACATTCCTTGAAGGCATGCATATTGCCCGCTGCCTTTTATACCAGAGATCATTTTATGTTGGGAAATGACAGTTGTAGCCAATTTGGTCAACCCTTAAAAATAATGCACCCTGAGAAGACACGCTCAGTGCATGTGTTGTAAATGGCTCTCAGCTACTGCCACATCCAAGTTTAGCTCACTAAAATTGACTGAGTTGTGGTCATTTTTGTGTTTCCTCAAATCAGTTGTCTGTGGAGGCCATCTTACAATAAACTGGCTTCAATAGTTAATTACTGTAGTTGTAGACGTACATCCAATGATTAGTTCCTAAAAGTTTCATTAAAATCCATCCAGACAGAAATGACTCAAAATAAGTAATGGAAAAATTTTAAACAAAAGTCTTACACAATTTGTTAGAGGTCAGAATGCGGTGGAGGTCAGTCTTGGTTAGTCTTGGTCAGCTTTTACGGTCAGTTGAATGGAGCTGTAGTTGAATCAGGTTGTCTTCAAAGGTTCATCGTAATAGAGATACATCCAGTGATAACTTTCTGGATGTTTCATTAGAATTTGTCCAGTAGTTTGTGAGATATTTTAGTAACAGACAGACAGGCATACACAAACAAGGGCAATTGTCCACCCTTGCCTTTTGGCGGTGAGCGATAACAAATGATCGCTGCTTTCATCAGCATCTAGAGAACTCATTACACCACGTTCATTGGTTCAAGTGAACATAAAGCCTCTCTTCATAGTTGCAGAGGGGAAAAAAAGAAAAATAACAGCCCCCTTTCACTTCCAGAGGTGTGGATGATCACTGCAGCAGGCTTAAGTGACAGGTAAATTGCAGGTTAAGTGGAGAACACAGTCTTTAAACAAGAGACTCCAGGCTCTTTGCAAATCCTCCTTAGTCTTTAATCTGAATACACAAGGCAGGGGCGGGGTATTAAATCTGACCCTTAAATGTTTGTTCCAGACTCAACTAAAGGGCCTGCTGCAGCTGGAATAGTCCTGGGTTTGCACTTTCCTTTGTGACATGTGGGGGCATTTCAAAAAAGTCCTTCAAACCTCTTCTTGAGTTGCTCACTTCTCTGAGACAAAGGAAGGCCCAGAGAAAATTCATACACTCTTATCTATTCATTTAAATGGGACTGTTAATTTAATTGTGGATGAAATGCCGAGGCACAGCACCATTATCACAGCACTGCTACAGAGTGAAAACAAATCCTCCTGCATTTAGCAGCAATGATGGTTAGGAAGAGGAGACGGGGCCGGGGTGAGGCAGGCGGTTAGGGCTTGCCGAGAAAAAGGCGCTTTGGGTTGTCAACGTTTTAGAGGCTTAGAGTCAAACCTATCCGGGCTCAGGAGAGAGGAGTCTGGGTGTTAGGCAGGCAGAATGACTCCTGATAGAAGGAGTTTGCGGCTCAAGTCGAGAGGAATCGTCTTGGCTCCCGGATGAGGCGACGACTAATTGATTCTCTGAAGTTTCCTGTCGCAGAGCGCGATTACAGGTATGACCGGATTAAAAAAAAGAGAAGGGGGGGGGGGGGGGNNNAAGGGATCTGGAGGAGGGAAATGGTAAAAAAAAAAAAAAATCAAAGAGAAAAGAAGATGAGGGCTGCCATAGACGGATCAGCATCGCTTTGCATTGATGTGCCTGCTTTTGTGTGTGTTTTGTTTGTGTGCGGGTTGTGTATACACACACACACACAGGTGTGGCTGTGTTTGATCTCAATACTCAGTGGCAATCATCAGGTCATATTGCAAGGCCCCTTTCTCCGGTGTGTTGCACAGGAGCACATTATGTTGTAGCAGCATGCTTCCCCTAATCACTCACTTCTGGTTAACACGTCTCAAAGCCAGAGGCATGTGTCTCGCCTGCCCATAACAGTCCATGACAAGATTGAGTACTGAGGCATGTGGGAGCCATAGTGAGGCGGGCTCCGAGAGGGAAGCCTTCAGGAGAAGGAGAGTTAGGACGCATATCTAGACCTAAGCTGTCATGCGTGCGGCTGTAATGGCTTGTTTAGTGGCAAAGTCCAATCTAGGGCCCCAGAGAGCCATTATTCCTGGACTATCGATCGGCCCCTACGGCCACCACAGCTCGGGCCCCTGTCCCTGATCCTGTTCAGTAATAAGCGTACTCATGTCAAGATGGTAATTATCATTGATCTGTAGCCACTGTGACAAGGCAGCGGCCCCTTGCCATGATTCATGCCCAGCGTGGGACTACTGGACTTCAGGCACCAAATCACCAGTCTGGTATTCGAATGCAACTTCAGGTGGCAACGCTGTGCCACAACATGGACGCGGAGGAGTCGGTAGATGGAGCTCACTTGTTTCCTGTCGCTTTGTGTGTGGAACTTTACATAAAGTTAGTTACCTGCAGGAGAATTTAAACGAACGTTGTTCTGATATTAGATGATGAAGTAAGTTGCAGAAGCTGAGAACAGCCATGCTCACACTTATTATCATTGTCTGCCACTAAAAATAACAAAGGCGTGCACCAGTGTTTATCTCGTGAACCACTTGGGGAATTTTAGTGAAACTTGGAGAAAGTAATCACTGGGTGTACCTCTACAACTGATTAGCTTTTGGAGTCAACCCGATTCAAGATGGCTGCCACAGCCAACTGACCCTAAAAAACACAAAAATGGATATGACTCAGTCAGTTTTACAGCTAATGACCTACAATTTAGTGTGGTAGTTGCTGAGACTGATCTCCAACACATATTCTGAGCATTAACAGATTGCGCAGGTCTTTGTTTAAAATTTTGCCATTAACTCTTTGGACTAAATTGTGTCTGCCTGTAATAATGTAACATAATGCATGCATTGCTATTGTGATCGTGTTAGCATAGTAAGTTCTCAAACATGTAGATCAGAATTCAGAATCACCATGGTGTTAAAAGTCTAACCTACAAACTGTTTTTTTGCAAATTGTTATTCAACCTCATGCTGCCATCATGACCGTAAATGCTGCTTAATTTACTAAAAACCTTGATGACCTAACTGGTATTGTATTAAATTTGTGAGTCTGCCTGTGTTGCGTTTGTTTTGAGCCCACCACACACACGGCCTAATATTTGGAAATAGTCTTGCATCAAAGTTTGCATGTCAGGTGTGTTGTAACAGGCAGGTGGCTTGTTTTAAATGCACAATTGGTAATGCATTGGTAATTGGTAATGCAGCTTAAACATTTTGATAAAAGCCTTAATAAATAATGTCAATATTTGGAAAAAAAGGGGTAAAGTATGTGTCTTTTCAAACGCAACACCAAGCATATTTTAAAATCGTCCTTTTTGTGGCTAAAAAGGTGTTTGCTGTATATAAATAATTGTCATTTTTTCATATAGTCCAATAACTAATTAGTGCTGTGGTTTTGTGTGATTGCATTGCAAAACGTGGCAAGAAGATTCCCTGACTTTTGTTTAAATGGAGTCACCAACACTCTACAGAAATACTGTATGTGCTAATGTATGTTTGACTTTTTCTTGACTTTACCGGCACGGCTTTCACAGGTTATCTCCTGTTGGATGCAGTTGTAACGGCGTAACAGAGGCAGGTGAGGAGAGGGAAGCAGTGAGAGTCAGATAGGCAGCAGAGGAACAGACACGGAAAAATAGAGAGATGCTGGGGGTTTCAAGACAGGCAATCAGTTTTCTTTTTGTGAGTGCTGAAGCGGGACTTGTGTCACCTGCAGACCAAACCCCATTTCCTCTGATTAAGTCCTCTGAAATATTCCATTTGTCAGTGTCATGGCCCCAGCCAGCGAGCAGCCAGCCATGTCTGTTGACTGTGTCATTCTCCAATTTACATCAGACACTGACAACATCATTGTGTCCCTAACGTACCCCTAGCTTGCTGTTGCTCAATCCTTTGCCGGGGCTTTTATATTTTCTCTGGCTTTTATTCCCCCTCGCAGGTGCACCTTTGCACCTATCTGCATCTTCTCCGTCACAGCTGCACAACAACCATCAGCTGCTGTCTGGGTCTATTTTCTGTGCAGAGGGAAACCAGCACAGTTCGAATCATTCTGGGGTCCACAAACTATCATTCTATGCCCGAACCTTAAGGGAGTCGCCCTTTCTAAAGTGTTAAATTGTTTGTTTTTTTTTCTTTTAAATCTGTTTCTGAAGTATCAACATCAGTCAGCCCTCAAACTCTCATGCGTATGATCTAACCCCATTAGCAGCCAATGTCTTTTCGGGAGCATGGTTCAGGGAGGATGGAAATTTCAATCTCCCCTCTATCATTTTCCCTATCATTACTCCATTCACAGCCATTTCTCTCCATCCTGAGTCCCAAGAGGGAGCGGAGCAGCTGAAAAGGAGGGCATCGTGCACTCTCTGCCCAACTTTAATATGAATCGCGCAAAAGAGAAAGGGGGTGTTTATACATTATTAGGGGTCTATTATAGGGCAGCTATCACATTCTGCCTCTTCTCTCCCTCTTCCCTTCATTCCCTCACTCTCCTGACAGGTAGTGGCGGGCTGCCTTGATGACTAGACTCAATCACCTGTGACAGTTTTGATTTGATGTCACTCTTTGGGTCGCTCTATTTGTTTGAGCAGTTAAGAGGTAATTGTGTGACATTGTCGGTGGAAGACGTGCTTTGGCAGCGCACCCGCTGAACCGAGGGGACGAGTCGAGGGAGTGTGGCAATAATAAATGAGGGCTATTTTCCTCAGCATTCCCAGACTCTGTGTACGTGCACATCAGTGTGTGTATCGCGGGGTCGCAGGAGTGTGTGTGTATGTATTTGATGGGGGGGAACAAGAGGGGGCGATGAGCCCCTATGCCCTTAGGGAATTCAACTGTGAGATGCACATTGAGGTCGCCTGCACCCACTTTTATCATCACTTTTCCTGGTATGAACAGAGTTGTTTTCATTTGTGTATTTTTTTATTATTTGAAATATTAAGTTTAGGTGTCACAGAGGAACTTCTGAGTTCTTACAGCATTGAATGATGTAGAATTTCTTCTTTTGATAGTTTTTGAATTGAATATTTAAAGTATCTCAGAGGTGCACAAATGGTTGTTTGTTGACTGTACAGTGTAATTCCATCAAACACTAAAGATAGGTCGTCAAACATGGTTAAGGAAATTATGCTATGACCATAAAAACACCAAATAACATTTAGGACATGCTCAACCTTCAGTGTAACTTTACATTTGTCCTATTGTTTAAAGTAAATAACTCAGTGTTTGGTAAGTTATAGTTATTCCAAGAAATACAATCTGTGCCTCATTCAAGTCTTTGTAGAAGTAAAAACATTTTACAGCAGAAAGTTGTCATGCTATATACGAAGCACAGTGGTGGTTGTGTTATGATTGGGGCCTGATTGAACTATATGTGTCCTCAGTTATGCCAACAAATTCCGAGGATCCAAACAACAATCTAAACAAAATTTGTTCCGTTAAATTATAGTAAAAAGGAATAAAGGTAATCGTTTTTCAGTGGCAACTTAAAATTATGAATTTAATCTAGTAGAAATGCTATGGAAGAACCTAAAGTGGGTTAAATAGTGCCAGCTAACCTTAATCAATTGTTTAATTCCACACCAAGGTAAAAAAAAAAACTACTAAACATTGAAGAGATGCCACAGAAGACACAAATCGAGTCAAAAATCATTCAAACTTCAGAAAATTTGTTGAAGAAGGCAAAGATGGACAAAAAGGGCAATTACACTTAAAATTTTGGCATCTCATTTCATCACCAAACATTGTATCATGGTTTATTAGTTTCTAACATGGTTTAGCGACAGTTATTTTAGTCTTGTTTGGGGATATGAAAATTATCTTTTAAAAATCTCAGATTCATGAAGAAT
Source organism: Kryptolebias marmoratus (assembly GCF_001649575.2). Lineage (NCBI taxonomy): Eukaryota > Metazoa > Chordata > Actinopteri > Cyprinodontiformes > Rivulidae > Kryptolebias > Kryptolebias marmoratus. Next base: position 13,048,746 of record NC_051453.1, on the reverse strand, counting down.
CATTGAGATTTATTAATAATATTAAAAAAATTCCCCAAACCCCTGAAATTCCTCTTCTATAAAGGAACAGGTTAACAATCTTGATGTGATTTGGTCACCTTGCCAACAAGAGAATGAATAAACATCTATATTATTACATTAATGCAAGTTAAGATAACCTGCAACAGCTTTAACATTAAAACCAGAGACCGGATACACTCAACCTTTTCCAAAATTAAAATAAAAATACAAAACTATTCTTTTTCAGGATGTGCTCTTCATTTATAAAAGCAGTTGCATTTGAAACCATGACAAAATGATCATTGCCAGTGGTTTTTGTGCACATTAAGTAATTATATTTAAAGCAGAAAAATAGACGCAGACTTGAAGAGCACTGCAGTGATAACAGCAAGACTTGAAGACTTTTTGTTCTGCTTGAAGAGTTTAATGTCCCGCTTCCTCAACCACTGGTACCTATGTATCTGAATAAAGTGACCCACAAATAACTGATAACCGTGGTTATTGTACAGCCACACTGGCAGCAAAGTCCCCTAGCTGAGTATCAACTCTCACTGTCTCTGAATGCCAGAGATAATCTGGAATCCCTCTTTTCTTATGTAGAAGAAGTAGAGAGAAATTGTGGCTGAAGATTGCAAATCTTTGAGCCCAGGCTTTACCCTCCACACCCCCGCCCCCACTTCCCATGCCTTCCTGGGCCCTTTCAGCTGGGGGGAGGGAGGTACAGGGCGTAATTTTGAGGAGAATTGGAGTTTGGCTCTGTCCAGAAATCAAAAGAATCTAACAAAGTTGAGGGTTTTTTCCCTTGACCACATGTGCAGCACCAGGATTGTCTCCAGTGCTGAAAGTGCCAGCGAAAAGGCTTTCTTACTTCAGCATGTTGAGCTCATCCATTTGTTTGTTATCTCAATCCAGGATTTAGAAAGATACAAAGCTGATTAAACAACAAAAGCATAAGAGGAAGATAAAGAACACTTAGGTAATGGGTTTAGCCTGCCTGTTTAGCACGCCAGACTCATCCCCTTTTCTCTCGGCTCAAAATGTATTCGTTATTCCCTTCCTCAATCTCGATCCAGACAGGAGAAAGGGAACAAGAAAAACAGGGAGAAACGAAAAAGAAAACAGTAAAGAGAAGAAGAAGAAGAAGATGCTTTAGGTGGAAATCTTATGAGAAATTCTGCAGTCTGAGAGCCAATAGTGAAGTGCTGCAGAAACCTCTGGCAGCCTGTTTGCTCATATTCAGTTAATAATAACATTAATGCTGCAGTTGCTACAATCAATAGGTATGACTGTACACATTACACATTAACATATATCAAAGTATAGCTAGATTTGAAGTGCAAAAGTATCTTGTAAAATCAGGGGACATGTTTCATACCAGATAGAATAAGACTTGGATTAAAGCTCATATGTTAAGAATAAAACATGCGTGCCAAACAAATTACACCAGGGCACTTTTTTTTGAGATTTTAAAGTGTGAATATTTATTTTGCTGCTTTATTTTGTTCGTGGTTAAATTACCTTAAACAGTAAGTAGCCATCCTTTACATTTTGTGGCACTTAAACTTATCCAAAGCCATTAAAGCCAAGCGCACCCCCCCCCACCCCCCCTCAGTGAACCTGGCTAAAAGCAATTTAAGGACTTAACAGTCACTCTGATAATAACACCTCACAGAGGTCAGTAAGCAATGAGGAGTGATGAGGAAAACATATTTACGTTCCTCCTGCTGATCCCCCCCACCCCCTCATGGAAAGAAGCCATGAGAAAGGTGCTTATTTAGACGAGATAAAGGGCGAGATGAGAGGCAGCGAACTTGGATTAGGGAAAGGAGACGATCACGGCCAGTAAAGGCAGGGAATAGAGAGAGGGGTGTTGGAGGACAGCGAGGCCGGGAGCCGGTGTCTGGGCCGGTTGGATATGGGGGGAATATTAATCTGGGTTTAGTGTGAGCAGGACCCCACAAACGGCTCAAGCAAACACAGCTTAGACGAGGCCAAGCCTCTGAGAAAGTCCTAAATCTTCACATTAGCTCCCCGCGTTTCTTCTCCTGAACCCCTAAGCTCTTTTTCTAAAGGACAGCACAAACAACCCCCCCCACCCCTACCCCCAATAGTACCTCTTGCCAGTCCTGTACTTCCTCTCTCACAAGCAGACACACACTTTCAAAATCAAAACGGCTTTGAGTATCAAGATTGCGAGAAATATATAAATCTGGGGCCTGAGTGGATAGGGAAAGATTAGATGGGTCTCCCTCTCCTAGCGGCAGGATGCCTCACAGTTGTGTTGCTCATTCTCCAATGTGCCCTACTTCTGTATCAGCAAAGAAGGAGAGAGCACGGAGGAACACTTTGAGGCTTTGGAAAGTGGGTGCCATGTTGGGAAAACCTGAGTAGATTTATTATGTGTGTTAAAAAGCAATTTTTATTAGTGAAATTTTAGAAATTTCTGAAATTCAACTCTCTCAGCCTTAAGTCTAGATAACAGAAAAACAATTATTTGACAATGAAAGGAAAATAAATAGCTACTGTATTTTCTTAAAAGAGACCATTTCCAGTTCTGAAAAAAAGTTGTGTTGCATTTAAAATGTAGATAAAAACAGAACGCAATGATATACAAATCTTATAAACCCATATTTGATTCGTAATCAGACAGTAAACATATCAAATGTTTAAACTAAAAAACTGTACTATTAAAAAAAAAAAGTTAAGTTTGAAATTTATGGCAGCAACACATCCCAAAAATGTTGGGACAGATCCATGTTTTCCACTGTGAAGCATCCACTCTTCTTTTAACATCAGTCTGTAAACGTCTAAGAACTGAGAAGAGCAGCTGCTGGAGGCTTTAGAGAAAAATGTTGTCCCACTCTGGTCTTATGTAAGATTCTAGCTGTTCTACAGTCCTGGGTTTTCTTTGCTGAATTTTTGTTTGGTTTCATGATGCATCAAATGTTTTTAGTTGGTGAGAGGTCTGGACTGCAGGCGGGTCAGTTCAGCTCCTGGACTCTTCTTTATGAAGCCATGTAGCTGTAATGGATGCAGTCTGTGCTTTAGCTGTGTCTTGCTGAAATACACAAGGCATTCCCTGAAAAAATATGTCACCCAGATGGGAGCAAATGTTGTTCTGAAACCTGTATATATTTGTCTGAATTGATGGCGCCTTTCCAGATGTTTAGGCTGCATGTGTCATAGGCACTAATGAACCCCCATACCATTAGAGAGGCAGAATTTTGAACCGTGCAATGATAATAGGACAGATGGTCCCTCTCTTTAGTACAGAGAACGTAGCATTTGTGGTTTCCAAATTTTGACACGTCTGACCACAGAACAGTTTTCCAGACCATTTTAAATCAGCTTTGGCTCAGAGAAGACAACAGTGCTTCTGGATGGTGTTCACATGTGGCCTCTTCTTTGCATGATAGAGCTTTAACCTGCATTTGTGGATGGCACAGTGAACTGTGTTTACAGACAGTGATTTGTGGAAGTGTTCCTGAGCCTATTCAGTGATGTCCAGAACAGAATCAGACCTGTTTTTAATGCGGTGCTGTTCCAGTGTTTTTAGACAGTTTTTTCACAACCTCTGCCCATTTTTACGTCTGAAAGATTTAGCCTTTCTTAAATGTTCTTTTTATGTCCAGTCCTCTTACTGACCTTGCCAGGTAATTAGTAAAAAAATAATTGCAAAATCCTCCTCCACCTGTTTATTTGTACTTACTTTTACAACCTTTTGTTGCAGCTGTCCCATCTTTTTTGAAATGTGTTGCTGCCATCAAATTCAAAATTACCTTATTTTTTTCCTAAAATGATACACTTTCTTAGTTGTGTCCTCAAAAAAAAACAAAGAAATTACAATTAGTAGAGTATGAACTGAATTGGGGAAAATTGTTGGGATGTAATTTGAAAGGAGGCTTGTGTTGGCAGAAGAGTTATAGATCTCAACAGCTCAGGAGCCTAAAGAAGGTATCAGACCGTCCCGGTGGTGGAGAGCAAGGGAGAGGGGAGGAAAGCCACTGAACCTCATCCTGTCACCCACAGCTTCTTGGTGGGGAGGGAACCACGAAAAAGTGCCTTCTCACTGAGTTTCATTAACCTGACCACATGTGCCCAAAGCCCTGGTTTTAGAGTTAATCAAACTGACACTGACACACCCGCTGCAGCCTTCTGGGTCACCAGGGAAGCTCATCCAAGCCCCCGCTGCTTCTAATGTTGAAAATGCACACATAAAGTATGCATGCATCTTCTCACGTGGTGCGTGTGGCACACAGTTACTCTCAGACTGATACACTCGTTGTAGTGCATCTCTGCGACCATGACTTCAAGAAATGCCATTTATGAAGTTTCGATTAAGCGTGGAGAAGTGTGTCCAGAGCTGTAAGCCTCGTGACTAAACACAACCATGGCAAGAATGTGATTTAAACATCAAATGGGACCTTGAAGAGTTTATTGGCTTCATTTAAAGGCACATTTAAATTAAGTAAATATTTGAATCTGTCACACATGAAAAAAAAAAAAACTTAAGCAAAATAAATTTTGTGAATAGACCCTTGCATTCTAACATTTTGATTTGTTTTGTTTGTTTTGTGGACTATACAATTTAAAAAATATATGTTTATAAATAGATTTATCCAATGAAAGTTATTTGTATGGAACAAAAAACAACAAAAAAAGTTCAATTTATGCAAACCGTAAAATATAAAGCAACAAAATTTGGTAAAATACTACAGAAAATGTTTTTTTCATTTTGCTGTTTTGATGTTGTGTGCTCTAAAATGTGTAGGTTTTTTTTTTAGTTTTTATTGTGAACTTTATACCAGTAATAAAATAATATGGTTTACGCTATTGTTTTTTTTTCAGTAATAATGTTTTCAAAAACGCTTTGAAATTAAATAAAACGAAACCCTCTATTATCATTGCAGTACAACAAAATCTTTAAAGGCGTAGTGCTCTCTGAAGGAACGCATGTTGCCTTTCATACCAGAGTTTTAAACCAAAATCATCTGTTTTGAAAAATGATGAAGTTAAAGCCATTTTGGTCAAATCTTTAATTGGACTGGCTCCAAAAGGTAATCAGTTATAGATGTACATCCAAAGATTACTTTCTGGGAGTTTTGTTAAAACGTTAACTTGATGATTTATGCAATATTTTGCAAACACTACAGACAAATGAGTACGTATACACACAGACATAGGCAGAAACATTATTGCCCAAATTCCACTCTTTGGAAGTGGGTGATGCAAAAACAAAAATGTGATAAAACAACAAAATTATGCAAAGTTTGAAGACTTTTTCCACACCACCATGTAAATCAAACCTCGTCATCATTCAAAGCACCTATTGTATTGACGATACAATTAAAAAATATAAACAATTAAATGAGTGATTCCTTTGATCTGACGTGCCCCTCCACTGAGGCGAAAACGTAAAAATAAAAAAGACGTCTCGTATAAAGTGGCTGCCCTGAAAAGTATATGTTTTGACAAGCATAGAGAGACTAGAATTACTGCATGATTAGCCTAATACTCTGCATACGGGGGAAACAAGTAGCAGTTTAAACTTGACAGTGAGTAAAAATCCATTTCTATGGACAAGAATTATTAATGGAAAGGAGTAAAATGGGGTTTTAGATATGTACAGTAGGAGGACTGGTTGTATTTAAGCTCCCTGCAAAGTCTCCCACTGGCAGCATTATCCGGCCTATGCACCTGTCAGACAACAGAACATGACGAAAAATGTACCTTCATGAAAAGAAGCTGAGCAGGTATTAGACAATCTCCAAAACATTAGAGACATCACAGCTCCATGCCTTCATTTGCTCGCATTTTTTCAGGGAATCAAATAAAATTACTCTCTCATTTCGACTTGGTTACAGATTTTTAATGTGTTTAAGACTTTCTGAATGTTCACTCTTGCGCATTTGCTTGAAGAGCCCTGACAGGCTGCTCTGCAGGCTCCAGATCAGGCCTTATGGAGGAGGAGGGGTTGGTTGCAGAGAGCGACCAGGTGTCCACGGAGGCGCCCGCTCTCCAGAACAGCCTTCATCAAGGCAACGCCCTCAGCAGATCAATCTTCCTGTGACACTTCATTTAGACTGCATTAATGTGGAATTAGGGCCCATTATGGCTATTGGCAGGACCTGACAGTCCCGCAGCACAGTGATCCTCGCTTCCCAGGAGAGACCACTGCTGAATCCAGCAGATAAGGTTTTTCAGCCCCATTGCAAAGCCAAAGAAGTCATTCAATTTCTTCTTTGTTTTTTTTGGCCTCTCGTTTACTCTTGTCATCAGTATTGCTAATCAAGTAAAGGAATGTGTAAGGATTCTGCTTTTGGGGTCAAGATTTAGGAGTTAATTGAAAGACTCAAAGGTCTTTGAATGTTTAATTTCTTTTCTTTTTTAAATTCAAAATTCAAAAATATACATATGTGCCTTTTGCAAGAGGATCTGATGGACAAGAGAAGATCGTCGAGAAAAATGCGGACCATCTGAATGTCATCATCTCTCGTTTTAAAGGCCTAAAAACAAGATTGTTTTCTATATGTCGACATGCATCCAGTATTTATTTTTCCAAAACCCCTGAGATACTCTTTTCAAATAAAATGTCTCTGTTGTGCAGCTTAGACAAACAAAAGCAAAACCCTTTAAAGTGAGACCATCTGATTTGATATCAACATCTGAGCTGGTATGCAGGGTCAGGGTGGAGTCAATCATGGGGCGTGAGTCAGTTCAGGTCAGTTCTTTACCCCCACCCCCTTTTGTGTCACCATGCCCACCCTCCCTTGACTCTCCCAGCGGAGTTCATGGCAAGGCCCCCTTCATGCATCCTGCACTGACCAGGCGGCTGTGAGGCGCACAGATACCCCCTTAAGGAGCTTTGCTCTCTGGAGGAAACTTAATCTCCTTTTTAAACACCATCCCAAGGCTCCTCGCACACCATGAATAGGTGGGGGGAGGAGCCGGCCGCAGAGTATCTCCGAGCCCACATGGCAGCCCAGCCCAAATCTGAATATCTGAGCGCCGTAGAGCTCAGGAGCTCCAACGCCAGCGCAGGAATTAGCCCCCCGACAGGCCACGATAAATCCCCCTGCTTCCTCCTTCACCACTCCACTGCTTCTACCTCCTGTACGGCCCCTCCCTCTTTTCATCCACCGTCACACAGGCATGCCAGGCTATACCTGACAGACACTGGATAAATAGACAGAAATTGATACCGGGGAGAATTAGGCACATCTTAAAAAAAAAATATATATATATATATCCTCTTAAAATTAGCAATTAATCTTTAAAGGTCTAAGTAGAATATATTTTGGGAAACAGACTGACCTTATTTGTTCAGTAGAAAACTAAATCCAAATACAGAAAGTGGTTAAAACATTTCACTACAAAATAGGACACTTCTTCAAAAGGACAAGCTTCAGTAAGATAAGTAGTGACTATGATGTTCTCAATAAGTAATATCAAATGTATATAAAAACTAAAGTAAATCTATATATATATATATATATATATATATATCAGAAGGTGATTCCCTAACTCCTGTATTGCTGTATTTTTCAAATAACTTATATAAGATATCAACATAACAAATCTTCTGAAATTGTATTCTGGCTTTTGGTTTTGGTGTGCAACCTCAAGATAAGCATTGGTCCCCAACTGGAGGAATACATCAAACTATACTTCAATGATTCAAGTGGAAAAAAAAGGAAATTAAAAAAACAACAACATTTTTTCAAGTTTGCTTCTAAAAGTTCTCCATTTGATGGACCAGGCAGCTCTAAAACCTTTGTTTTTTTTCCATACAAAAAGAATTTTCAATCCTCTTAGGAGCAAGAAAAAAGGTGAGTTTGAGATTTAGCCCATAACTTCTAAAACTTGGGGCAAATTTACAGGGTTTTTTTGGAATTTAGCACCTCGACACAATTCAGAATGAACCTTTGTGGTATTATCGAGTTCTGTCTACAACCACAGGCATAATCACCTTTATTCAATCGGCACTGATTTAAAGCAGCTCAAATATCATGGATTAGGGATCATGGACACAGATTTGTTGTTGATCAGGAGCCTGTAATTTACCAGCCACGTACACAGTTCGTTTCTCATAGATACAACTCAGATTATAAGCATGAACTTGATAACCTCTTCAGGTATTTAAGGTGCCCTCTTTGACTCATATTTAAAAAATAAAACTATATTTTGTTAGTTTACTCAGAAACTGTATTTGATTGAGCAGCTTGGAATATTTGTGTACTCCTTTTGTCGCGTTTCTTGCTTTGAACTTTTTCCAGATAGCACTGGAAATGCACATTTAAGAAATACAGTGTAATTTCACCCCCTTATGCAGAAAACAAGCACATTCACTTAAGACAGTATACAAAAGCTTTATGACCTATTAAAAGATGATTCATTTTACTTTTCTAGGAAGTCTTTTATAGCTAATACAACATAGAGTCAGACCATTTTTACTGCACTAAACTAAGGATGACTCCTATTTCACTCCTACCCTTTAGCTCTACTCTTACATTTTATGTGGTTCTGCCAGGAAGTAGGGGTTCCTCAGTCTTTGCTGTGATGTAGGAGGACCGTGAAGGGGTAAGGCTATCTGGCCCTTCAAACTGAGACTGTTCAGGAGCACACTTCAAACAAACAGGTATGACATGCACTATCAATGTAAGTATTTTTATCTTTAAAAATATTTTATTGTCAAAGCCACCACCGTGATGTTTTGTTTGGTGTATTCTGGTTTGTTTTAATTTGTAAAACATCAAAATGAAAGTCTGTTGGAAGCTTAAGAACTAGTACACATGGGCATACTGGCATCATTTCTGTTTATGTGAAGACATATTGATGGGAACTAATGGCATATCGCCTTCTTGTCCCATTTTGTGGTGGAATATTTTCACCACTATGCCTTGTGATTTCAAATCAAGAGCCAAGAGGTGGATGTAGGTTTAGGGGCAACACAAGAAAATGTAATATAGCCTCACTGTTACCAACTTGAATTTTACAGTACAAACACCAGTGGGAACAATCATCTTACTTAACTCTTCATAAGAATGCAAACAACACAATTCTCATGACTATGAAATACTTCCAGAAACCGATTTAGTTTATGTTGAAGACATTGTTCTCAGTGCTAATTAGTATCCACTGTGGAAAATGACACACACATGCCTCTGTGCTTTCAAACCCATACCACTCTCTGACTCTTTCCCCACTTCTTGACCAAAGGGCAGGGATATATATTAACCCTGACAGACTTGTGTGAAAATCTCTCAGCCATTTTATTTGGAAGGAGGTGTGACAGATTACCGAAGAAGGGCGGATTCCTCAGTGGCAAAGAGGTAGCGGCTCTCTTTACCCAAACACTTTTGGACCCGTGCTCTGACATGCTCCTTTAGCACCCTGTCAGAAGACTATTCCCAAAGCAAACACAAGCAGAGCTTTCTCCCCACAAGGCGAGCCCTCATAAACTCCCTGAAAAGGACTTAGAGTGCTGAGGAGCCACAAGAAAACAAGATGTGGGGAAACCAAACAGACCTTACAAAGCCCTGGACATGGTGACTTTAGTCAACTTAACAGGAGGGTGGTGTTCACTTGGGCGAGTAAATGGAAAGGCAAATTTCAGCTGCAGTTTATCTCAGCAGGTCAAAACACAGACCAGAGCTGCATTTCATGCTGACAAGTGTCAAAGTCATATGAGCAGAAAAAAAAGGGAAAATCAGAGGAGAGTTGTCCAATATTTATTTCAGCGTGTTTATTTTTTCTGTACATATGTTTGTGAACTGCACTTCCTCAAATAATATTTAAAATTAGTCACTTATTACTCATTGGTGACATGATGGGAATATTCAGTGTGGCAGAACACAAGCTTGAGAATGGTCCCATAATCTAGACTTGGAACAAGCAATGTCATTTATGGTTGAGGTGTGAGATTCTGGCACTAAGGTGATAATACAGTTCGGCTTAGCAGTGCCGGGAAGTGTATGGGGTGTAAAACCTGGACAAATGGTGAATCATAAAAAAGAAAAGAAAAAGAGTTTTCCAATTTAACTGAAAATGTATCCTTTTTAATTAAAACATAGTTTAAGGAAATCCTTTCCTCCAAATTTTATTAAAACACATTTATTATCCTGTTTGGATGAGTTTGTACTTAACTGTCATAGATTCTGTTTTAACTTAAGTTAGATGCAACATACATAGTTGTTGTGGCTGCCCCTTTCTTCAGGGGTTGGGATGATTTAGCGACTGTTTTACGCCAGATGTCCTTCCTGACTGCAACACTGGCTACCACAGCCCACAGACACAATATACATAGTGTACTGTCAAATTAAGTTATAAATTAAATCTTTCAAACACTGCAGAAGGAGGATGTAATGCAATTTCTCAGTTCTATTTTTAAATATCTGGACTTAGACCTATCAGGCCAAATACTGAACAGACATCTTGCCATCTCCCCTGAACAAAATAGCTGTAAAGTCAAACTGGGAAGGTTTTTGAAAAGAGCAGGTCTTTGAATTCAAAGCTGGTGTTTTAATTGTTTGACTGTCTAAAAGCCAATAAAAAAATAGCAGTCAGATAAATTGCTGTTTAGCAAGATATTAGTTTGGATTTGGGTCAAGAAATCCAAATTAAGTCACAGACATGTCTGGCTCAGACTATGTCCAGCTTTATTTTACATGGAAGCCCAACTATTAAAAAGTCACCAGACCTTATTCATTGTGTGGAAACAGATTCATATGGTTTGGTCTGTTTGCTAGATTAGTCTTTTGGCTGGAAACAACAATTTGTTGTTGCTACAATTCTAACCATCAAATAGAGCAAGTTTGCATTCATAATAATCAGAATGAATAAATGAATGAAGACATTTATTCATGCAAAGTGAAAATAGCTTCTACACATAGTTTTTTCATTATGTAAACATGGAAATTTTTTAAATAACAAAAAATTTGACTTTTTTTGGTTTTCCTAGCCATGTCTTGTTAAGCACAACTCCTTTACACTTGTTTAACAAGCTAACACAGCATGCAGGCATGCTCCGTGTTGTGCGTAACCAGCTCCCGGAGCAATTTTCCCACTGCTGGTCCTGCGTAAGCTTGTGTCTGCGAATACACAGAGGGAAAAACCTCTATTACCTCTGGAGTCAAAACTGGGTCAAATGGTTGCACCAAGAATTAATTTACAGGTGGCCGTATTGAGCATTACAAAGGTTCACAAGGTTGTACAGGAAGGGTGATGATGAAGGGTGTGAGGGTAAATGGAAACGCAGTTCTTAATTCAGAGTTGGACCCTAATGAGTGGATTCCTCCTGGGGTAAGAAGGATCAGTATTTCACAGTTTCTTCAATTGAAAAATTGAGCTAAATAGATGATCCATTTATTCATCATCTGAGCTATCGTCTTAATTGAAATTCAATTTGGCTGTGTGTGTGTGTGTGTGTGTACGTGCTTGTATACGAGGAACATTGGACCCTCTTTTAGAACTGCTGTGCTTGATGGGCTCTGAAATACATTTCTGTTGAGCCCCCAGCAGACTTAGATACACTTGTCACATAATCAAATGTGAAATACAAAGTACCGTACGGTGAAAGGGCTAGGACTTTATTCCAGGGAGATAATTTACTTTTTTTTTTCACCCTCTCCCCTCTCCAGCCGGTTGCTTTCATGTCATTTAGATGAGTGGTTAATAAGGCAGGGCGTTAAGAGGATTATGATCTGGTTGGGCCATGGCTGCTGGTGGTGGTGGTGGTGGTGGTGGAAAAAAGTAGAGGGAGACTGTGCATTTAAGGCAGCTTTAGGTGGGAGGGGGGCACACAGTCTATTGGCACAATACTGGGCAGGAGAGCATCCTCCTCACTGTCAAGATTCATTTAGTCAGAACTAAGCACTCCAACAGACCTGAGCTCTTCAATAGGCCATATCTTCTTCCTGTTCTTTTGGGCTCGGAGGGATTTGCTTTAAAGACTCTCTATCTCTTTCTGTGCTAATGAAGACCCTTAAGATGGCCCAAAGGGAGGAGAACAGGTATTGGTAAGCCAATGAGGAGGTGAGAGACACACTCAGTTTGGAAAAGGAGCAGATACAGAATCAGGGGGCTCGATATTTCAGCTCCGTCCTGTGAAGATTTGAATGGCTGCGAGTGTAGCAGAATCTAAAGATGGAGCTTAAGAAGTGCAACATTTTTAGTGGTTTCTCTTGAGACGAAAGGAAGTTATTTGGGTGAAATCTTTTACAGGTAGAGCAGATTTCACCTGGAAATCTTCCTCTTGAAGTGTTCTTAGCCAAACCTGGAGGATGGACCGGTCTTCACAGAGTATCTCTGAGCGAGTAACAAAGCAGAGTCTGCTGCTAGGACTCCTCCGGCTGCTGTCCTCTCATGCCTTTTCAAAGCGAGCCACTATGCAAAAGCCCATTTTAATAAATCTCTGTGGATCAGCTGCTGCTCGCGCCACCGAGAAGACACAAGCCTTACCCCCCACCCCACCCTTCCCAGACCCCCCCTTTCTGGCATCCTCATCCCCAGCACAACCTCGCACCCCACCCAGCGACTCACAACGCCCGGCACCAAGGCTTCTCAGACGCATCTTTAATTCAGCAACTTTGAAGTGGCACTCCGGCAAATGCACTCAATCAATTATAAATGAAATAATCTCCTTATGATATTAGAGATTTTTAAAGTCTAAGAAATACTGGGAGATTAGGGAGCCCAAATCAGTTTTAGCGGTATCTAAAGTGACAGCAGGAGAATCATTGGAAGGAGCGGGTAGAAACTTAAAATGATTATGTAGATCTGTGTCACTGCCGAATGTTTCTGCAAATCCCTGCTGGATCTACCGCAACAGAGGGAACAGATTATTCCTGGCCTTATTTAAAGGGTTGGAGTTCTTAAGTGGCTTTTTTAAAGGAAACATTTTTATATATTTACACATATTTACTACTACCCTCTTTCCTTCTTCACAGTTACTTTTGCAGCGTCTATTTAGGCATCTTTTTACCGTCCGGGTCATCCGTGTACATGATTGTTGTTCAGTGGATAAAAAATATATTGAAAGTTTTATCTTACAGCAATATTTGACTAATTCAAGTATAAAAGTTAACGACCCATTTTAGTAATTTATGTGTATAAAAGACACATGAAAAAGAGCAAAAAGTTTATATTTTTGACTTTTATGGCAACACGTACCTTTCTTAGGGCTTTTATTTTGTAATACATGGCACAAATATTTAGAAAAAGTTTGCTTTTAGACTGTAAAACGTCTATATGCACACATTCAAGCTGGCAGTGCAAACCTCATTTTTATTTCTACCCATTTTCCACAGCGGTTGTTGTGTTTATCCCCTTCCACCATTAGTCACAGTTGTAGAAATTATGACCCGACGCACATTTCTATCACGCTGGGGTTCATTCATCTTTGATTACACCTTTCAGATGATATAAATTACGCCTATCCCACACTGTTAGCTTGATGGATTACAGGGGCCTATATGAAACACACTGATCAATATCATGGATTAGTTTCTGTTTCAAGGCTATGCGATTCTTAGAGAGTACAACGTTCCTCGAGTCTGCCTTTAACAAGCCATAGCAGTGCTAATAAAGGCCTCTTTAGTTGTTTAACTTTGAAGCTGCTCTGTAGAGTAATGTCATATTGTTGTCTATACAATTCTGATTGAAAGTGGCTAAAAACTTCTCTGTGTTTTTGAACAAACACAACCTTCCTTAAAGTGTATGAAACTGCTGCTGTGGATCTGCACAATAAAGGTTAACATCGGCCTGTTCAGACCTGCCGCTAACAGGTTTTCTTGCTGAACTGGTCACAAGTGGAGTGTTCACACCTGGCATTAAAATCTGTCTGGAGTGATCAGATCTCCGGCTCTAGATCTAAATAAAAACGTCACACAATTAGCTGTCAGCCGAGCAGGAAACAGGACCTCAGCACATCTGCTCATGCTTACCTAAACTGTATTATTATTTTAAATGTAACGTGGCTCAGTTACTTGAATCACACTTTTGTGGAGTTATTTACACAGCTCTTGATAAGCTTAATTATGTAACATATAAGGTGGAATATAAACAAAGTAAAATAATTTGTGATTTTGCAGAGCTCAGTGAGAGCACAAAGACACTGATAGTTTTTATCATAAAACTCGACTACAGTAAAACACCCATCTCACAGGCAGCCGTCTGTTCATGTACAGGTGTGGAAGATTACAAATGAAAGTAAAATGTGTTTTTTTTAAGTTAAATAACAGTCAATGTTTTGTTGCATTCAATGCCACATTGTTCAAAATTATGGTTTTGTTCACAAAAAACAAAAGCATAATTTGTAAAAGTTGTTTTGTTTTTAGAACTTGGGTTATTACCGTTTCATTTCAGCCTTTAAAGTCTAAAGTCATCTCTGTTTTGCTGTAGGAAAGCATTTTGCCTAATGCTGACAGCCTCTTAGTAACCACTTTTAGGATGTGGAAAGATCAGTAAACAAGCAAGTGTGAGCAGATTTAGCTGAGATCTTTAAGCAGGGCTGTGTGGCCATCACTTTCAGCAGAACTGGAGGAATTTAGCTTCATTTATAAAGTGGAGAAAGACATTTCAGTAAATTAAAAGGGGTCAGAGAACATTTGGAGGCATTTATCAAGCTTAATAAAAACACTCCATATGGACATGGGGTGGGTCAAATGAACAATCTTTTGAAAATCAACACATCCAATTACTGTCTGTCTCAGTCTGAGGGTGAGTCACGGCTGACTCGGCACACAATCAAATGAGGCAGATGCAGCAAGAAGCTTGACAACTTCATGTTTAGGTAATTATCACCACTTCTGGCATGAACTGGGAGGGGGTGGGGGGGTCTAAACTGCCTCTTTGTTGTTGTTAAACAGTTTGCCCTGCTGATTGATGATGAAAAGGGAACATACACCCACACGTCTCATGGGACTGTGACATAATGTGTGTGTATCCCCTGTGGCCCGGCCAGCTGGGCAGGCTAAACACAACGCTCACAGGCGAGATTGTATGGACTACCACAGAGAGGGGGGGTGGTGGTCATAAATACATTATTCATACCCATCTGATGGGACACACTCTGTGGCAAGACACACTCCCGCCGCCACACTCGTTTATTTAAATTCAACCACTTTATCATATCAGTGGCAGGGCTGAGAAGTCATACATCCCTGTAGATGCTCCGGTCTTTTCCTGCACTGTCATCAGATTCCCCACCCTCCCCTGAGTGTAACTCCCTCATTCATATTCATATGGAGTCAGATCTCCGCCAAAGGGGCTCCTCCATGTGAGCGTGCACGGCAGGACCCGAGGCAACACCATTAAAACACACAAAATCACAGTCATTTGAGATTTTTTTTTTTTAAATCTAAAAGAGTAAATGTGATTCTGACATATTTAAGTGCATTAAAGAAAGTAAAACAGGCAAATCCATATCTTTAGTTATGTTATTCCCTGTGCTGGCTTTTTTTAATAATTTTTTTTCGTGTCTGCCTTCCGGCTCAGTGAGCAGCTAATCAGCACCCATTAGAACAAGATAAACACATACAGATATCCATGGCTCTTTTTAACAGCCTCTCACTGCCACCCCCCTGCTGCTAATGTGTGCTGAAGGGATTATCCAACAAGAGGACTGCAGGTCCAGGGTCCTCTAGCCATTTGACAGTCAGTGCAGCCCAACATTTTACTCTAACATAAAATATACTGTTACTCTAGCCAACTTGCGTTTCTAAACTCCATCTTTTCTGCTCCACTGTTGCACAAAGTTCTTCATTTGTCCCTGTTTGGTGAGTGCATGTGCCTGTGCAGGTGTCCAGGTTAAGTAGAGCTTCCCCACAGAAAGCCCAAATGCCTTCAGGCTCTCTCAAACAGTCATTTCTTAAGCACTTATTTCCACATTGGGTTCCCATCTCTGCAGAGGCTTTCACCAGACGGTAATTAGAGCCGAATGGCTGGGAGCAGACCTGCTGATCTGCAGGTAACCCAGTAAAATATGGTGTCAACTGTGCTGGTCATTGTTATCACACAATGGGGTGAGAGAAAAATGGGGATCTTTTGGATTACAGCCATGTATGTAACTCAACAACAACAACAAAAAAAAAAAAACAGCAAGCTATGCAGGCTCTTTTAGTGACCTTCTTCTATAAGAGTGGCAGATCTGTTTTGGGCAATCGTCAACTTGTTTAGGGTTGCCTCATGATTTTCTTTTTAATAACCCTATCATATGACATTTTCGAGCCTGGCCTGATGTGCCTTTGATGTGTATCGGCATCATGTGTGAAAGTACAGAGACAGAAAAGGCGGCGAAAATCAATCTGCCATTGAGGTAGGTATGTGTGAAGGAGGCAGCTGATTCATAGTTTGAGGAACAGCAACAGGTTGACAAAGGTATTTGTTGTACAAACAAACAGTAAACAATGTGTAAAAAAGAAGACTAAAGTAATCCTTGTCTTTAAACTCATGTCCATCTGTCTTTTTCAGAAAAGATAATCATGGTATCAGTTTTTTTCAAAGACCAGAGTTGTGCACAGTGTCTTGAAAATGGTTGAGGAATAAACTATAAATGCAAGTCTTTTTCCAGGAGACAAACCAATAAATTGTAAATTGCCATGCAATAAATTATGGGTGGGTGAATGAGAAACATGTTGTAAACTGCTTTGTAAAATCTGGATGAGGTTGAAAAAGTGATACTTTAGAGCAGACTGTTTATAGCAGGATAACGTTTCCTAGCAAATCCACGCACACCAGTGACCACACTAAAGGAATATATTTCCCTGACCTGTAATTTTATTTCTACATGTGAGACTTGTACCTGTTGTGCTCCACATATGTGGAAGTGTGACTCTAAACAATTAAGCAGAGCAGAACAACACTACAGGGAAAAAAAAAACTCCATAAAGAGTCATGCCGGATTGGTGATTGTTTGGTCAGTCGGTGGCTTAATACCGGATACTGCTCTTCCTCTACAACCGGCCAAAGTCTTTTTAAGAAGGCTTTTTCAGAACAAGGCATAAACCCAGATTATAAAACAACAATAAAACCATCCCTTATGCTCATTTTATAAAACACTGTATAATAAAGCTTATGGGTAAGAGCTGGACTTAACAAGTGCTCTTATCAAAATGCAGGTTGATGAGTGAAGAGTTTATAATGGATTAAGTAGAAGTTCAGCTGTCAGGAAGCAGAAATCTTTAGTATTTATGATGTACTGATTGTGCACACATGTAGAATCAGTTATGCCTGAACTTCTGACTGCTCGAACAGCAGGCAGGAAAAGAAGCCCATTCAAAGTAAAACATGAGACATTTGTCTATTGAGAAGTTCAGTAAAGTTCTGACTTGTAAAGAGGGAACAACTCCAGAGTGGCTTAAACTCAACAGATGAGCCTCAATTTACTAAATGTTTGAATCCATATGGCCCACAGATGCTTTAAAGCAGATTTAACAACAATAGACAGATGTTGGATGCTGAGAGGTAGGGGAAGTGGTTATCACACCGGCTGATTTCTCTCTCTCTCTCTCTCTCTCTCTCTCTCTCTCTCTCTCTCTCTCTCTCTCTCGTTCTTTTAATCTGGAAAAGACTTAGAGCTGTTTCTAAGTGCTTCTAAATCAGATAAAAGAGACCGAGAAAATCAACTTCTCTGTGTAAGCGTGTGCTGCTTTGTGACGCTGATATGGACCAGAGAGGATTATTGCTGGATGGGAGGCTGGCTTTGGAAGATCTACAAAGATGGAAATATGGATGTTCCTACTTTATAGGATCATGACAGTGGAATAGTGGGTGGAAGCCCTTATTGTCTGTGTCATGCAAAGATTCTTAATGGCGCTGAGTTTTATGGTTTGAGCTCTTCAACCGTTTGCACTGATGCAGCACTGGTGACTGTAGAAGTGGATTGAAAAAGAGAAATGTCTGATTATGCAGTGTAAATTCAAGTTACTGTTCAGTGGAGCTGATACTTGTCAGATGCAAGTTACTCATCATATAAGCAGCTGTTCGGACAAGCCATTAGCCCATCAATCAGGTCAAAATTAAATTCTATTTCACCAAATTTCTTCACAGAACTCCACTTCAACAATAAAAAAATAAATCTGAACCATCTCTTTAAAACCAGAGTCATATCAGAGAGGGACTCCACTGTGGGTCACTGATTTTTTTTCGTCCCAGCCCTTTCCCTGGGTGATAGTTAATTACTCAGGATAAATCCACTGGCAATTTGTCAGGCTGTTCCAACATTCCCACCCACCGACCACTTCCCTCCTCTCTTCCTTCTCGTTCTAAGCTCATGTAATGAATCACTAATCACCCGGTCCCTGATGAACATCCCCAGCCTATTATCTCTTAATTACCCCACTGAAGTGGCAGTAACACGGACCAGCGGGGGGCACGGAGTAAAAATAATACAAGGAACACAATGCAAGTGAGTCATTGATTTAGATATGATTTCAAAAGCCAAAGCTTTGCTGTGTGTGAGAGTGGATGAGGGCAGTGTATTTACCGTTAGGCGGTAAATTATGTATGTCACCGTGTCCGTATACCTGAGAGAGCCCCCAGCTGTAGTAGTTTATGTACATAGAGCCAGAACTGGCTCGCTCTCAATCTCTGCTCGGCTTTCTGACCGCCGGGCTGAAAACGGTCCTCTTGTGGAGCAACTGGGCTGTGGCGGAAAATGGAGCCTCTAACTCACAGAGTCATTTGCAGATGCGACACTTGGGATTTGAAGCGAGTTGCTGCAGCGCAAAGATAGAAATTGGAACTGGCAGCAAACATGAAATGGGGTCAGGGGATTTGCCCCTGATGTACACACACACACACACACATGCAGCCACACCGAACATGTGAATTTGAGGGTCTTCTGTTTAACAAGGGTGGTCCGTTTAAAAGAAAAATGGGGCACAGATGAAATATCACAATGAGACTTAGAACAATGATCTGAATTTGTTGCTGTCAGCTAGTGCCTCGTGAAGAACCCTCACACTTAAGATTAATGAGATTCACATTTAATCTAATTTATAAAAAATAAATGCTTTGTGCACTGGATGCAAGTTTGGGTGACCCAGTTGGTGTGATAGAACAGATTTTCTATGTAATGTGTGAAATAAGAAAAAAAAAAGACCCTCTCTGTTCTGAGTCAAAAAGGAGAATTAACAGAAGGTTAAATATTCCAATGTTTTGCTAGTTTAAATCAAACCAAGGGCAGTTTCTTTAAAGTGTCCATATCTAACAGGTGCCCCCTGCTGAGTGTTCTTAATCGCTCAGGTTTTTCCAATTTAATCTCACTAATTTTGACATATCCCTCAAGGATCTTAAAGCTTAACTTCACAAAAGGACAAAAAAATGTACAGGCTTTTCTGGAATCCCGGTGTCTGTTTTTTTTTGTCAGTCCTTCACTGAAAGCCTGTCAAAAATGGTTAGCTTCTCCAGTGCAACTACTTCTTTGCATCATAGCTCCCGGTCTTGCCCTGTGTCTGCACAATTTCTTTCTATCCTCTTGTTTCTCTCCTTTTGTTTAGATAAAGCGAGGGATTAGGAAAGATTTGCCCCCATAAAGCAGTGGTTTGATGGGCTTTTATCCCACCATGTTGCTAAAGCTGTGTAGCCCCTGGATTAGGCCCTGACAATAGAAACCCTTGTGCTTGGGCCGCAGCCCGAGGGGCACAACTGAAGACCAGCTCTGAGAAAGAGGCAGGAAGCAAACCTGCCAACCTCGATATGTCAAGTCTGCCAGAGGAACCGTTCAGAGGAGCAGCCCTGGCTGCTGCATCTACAAGATCAATACAAGGAGGGAGGAAGAAGCAAATAACCCACGGTCAGCATTACGTCTAACTGTACCTTGATCTTAGTGGATTTAAATAAATATCCAAGCGCTTGATATGAAGGTTTCGAAATGCATATTTACACCTGCCTTAATCTTGCTGTTTACAGATGCTCATTTACAAAAAACATCCTGTTTGTGTCTAAATGTCCACCACTAAAAACACAATTAAGGGTTTGTGCAGCAAGAAAGAAGTTTGTATACTCATACTTCATGGTATTAAACACTTACAAACTTTTTCTGTCTTACCTTAGGCCATATATGATTATATACATGGAAATTGTGTTTTTAGAAGTCTAATAAATGTGGTTATAAATTATGGCCTTCCTTGAAAATACTCATTTTTGTTTGAGGAGGCTGGCATAAGTTGATTTATTTAATGTGTTCATCAGTGTTTAAGAAACAGAAATCTAAATGATAAGAGTTACCTGCAGATAACCAGTTATTGGAATAATCCAAAATATTAGTTTGACCCAGTTTCATAAGGATTCCTGAAACATTTATGAATCTAGACGAAAGATTGAACTTGTGTTTTTTCCCGTTTTCTTTTATTTTTCTTACAAATAGCAAAGAATCGTGAAGTGTAAGAGCAGTTTATAACACATTCTGATTTTGATTTTGTGATAACTTAAAGCTGGTAAGAATGATTTTGTTTAATCAAACTCTGATAATAACTGTGAAAAATAAACTGTTTTTTGTTTTTTTCTCATCATAACTCTAAACTTGTTCCTGATGCGAATTGCTGCGGCACTTCCAACAGGAATATCACAAAATATCTTCCAGAAAAGCTGTCTAACACAAAACTGACAGCAGTGTAAAAGCTTATTAAAATGATATTCATGCGAACTGAATTAAATTTCGGAGATTGGAGTGTCAGGATCCCGCCTGTTCCAGGTATGTCCCTCCAAGTTTTTTTCCTCTACGTGGACCAGGTGCCAGCTCACTTCTTGGATTCCTCTGAATCCTCTTTTTTGAACAAGCTGGTAAACCTTCAACACTGCTTACCTGCCTGACCCACTCTCCACTGCTCCACCATGTCATCCTTCTGGGCTCCTGGATCCTCCTTCTTCTTCTCAGAATCTGAAGATTAAACATTCATATCACCACTGGGTTATTCTCAGGATTATCACTTATAAATGTCTCCTTTTTAGTAATGACAACTCTTATATATACATAAACATATATATACATACAAGTGAACTAACCTTTAATTTATCAATTTGGACAGAATTAAACTTTTTTTAACTAAGTTTAGACCTTTCAAAGAGTTATCTACAACAGGTAATATAATAATTGTTTATATTATTCCCATTTAAACTATAATTTTAAATATGATATTTGTGTGTTGATTTAAGAGACTAAATAATGGATTTTATAAGCATTTAAGTCCTTTTTAAAGTCAGTGAACTTGCTTTTTGTTTTCATTTTGTTCCTTTTTAATACAGCCATATGAATGAGAGCACATATGTCTGGATGACTCATGGGTGAGATATAAAAAGACTGCAGATCTGGAGATTTTTTTGCATTTAAAATCAGGTGTCCAACACATGCGAGGACAGTCTTTAAGGTGAATGTCCCACTAATACACAGCCAGAGGACTCCTAATGGCACGTTGCTTTGTTACTCCAGTCACACGAGTCCCATTGAAGCAGTCAGTTCTGAGCCATGCATCAAAATGATTAATTTCACCCAAATGAGCACAAGCTAACCTTGACTAAGAGCACGTGCCGGCCACAGCAGCTGCTTTAAAGCCTAATGGACTCAAAAAGTTAACTTAATGATACAAGTTAATGAGCTCAAGAGGCAGAATGCATCAACTTTCTGCTGGAGTTGATGTAAAATGCCGCTTTAAAATTACGCAGAGGCTTTTCAGGGGGGAAAATTACAAACTTTCATGCATTGTAAACCTGACTAAATACTGCAGATGATTTAGAAATCACTGCAGCTTCCACGCCTGAGCGTCGGATTCATGCTGCCAAAGTCCTGATTCGGGGACAGAAGTTTTCAGGCGTGGAGGATCGACTGAGTGGGACGATGTT
Source organism: Kryptolebias marmoratus (assembly GCF_001649575.2). Taxonomy (NCBI): domain Eukaryota; kingdom Metazoa; phylum Chordata; class Actinopteri; order Cyprinodontiformes; family Rivulidae; genus Kryptolebias; species Kryptolebias marmoratus. The sequence goes on along the minus strand of NC_051453.1, from coordinate 13,026,906 downwards.
AATTCAGATCTGAGGAGAGGCTTTAACAAGATCAAATTCAGAATGCGGAGAACAATGGGGATATCAACAAAATCCACAGAAGTCCGAAATGATTTTGAAGTTCGGAGAGTCGTCCTGGAGTGAGCAGCACTGAGATCCTGAAACTGGAAATAAAAATCGATGGCCTGCTTTCAGCAAAGTCAAATACAAATGGATCTTTACAGTTTATAGTTATTATATTTGGATTTTTGATTGTTAATGAAAAAAACCCTAAAATATTTAACGACGTCACTGTGATTTCCAAAGAACATTGTCATTTTTTTGAACAATGTAAAGACCATAGGTTATAAAATAATCATCAGATTTATAACCTAATTATCAGTCATAACTCTAAAGGTAAAACTGAGAGTAAAACTTGGTTGTGCGGCTGTAAATCATCACTTTCCTCTCTTTTACTGCTACATGCTGAGTAAAATACCAATATTAGGCTCATTTGTGCTCAGATTATCTCTTATTCCTTCATTAATAAAAGCATTGATCAAACTGGGCTGAAGTGTGGAAAAAATCATAACATAAAACAGCTACTATTTCAGAAAAGAGGACTTATTTCCACTGTTTGAGTGTAATTTATTGTGTAAGACACTTCACAGAGATATTTGAATTGAAAATAAATATTTGAAGTCCTGTGCAGGTTAACTTCTGCAGCAGCATCCAAAACATGTCAGATTTATAGAAGTTCATGCTGCATCATCCTGGAGTCAGTTTGGAATCACGTGATCAGAATAAAGACATGATACAACCCGAATAGGTGCATATTGTGGTGTAACTCTTTTATTTATTAATGCAGTTTTGTTTGCCTTAGGGGGTTTTCTAGTTATTCCCTTAGCGCTGTCTGTGACAATAATGTGTCTGAATTTAATTAGCAGGAGAGCAAGCCTCCTTAAGGGAAGTTTCCTGTCCACTCCATCCCTGCAGGGTCAGCAGAGGATGCTGCTGCCGCTGCACCACTGGCCCATAATGTCACCAGGACTCCTGCATTTAAACCCCTCAGCCTTGCTGGACATTAGACCGCATTACGATGCTTAAAAAAAAAAAAAGAGAGAAAAAGCTGATTTAAGGAAGAGCAGCTGAGAGGAATTCCTTCTCGCTTTAATTGCTTTAGAAACGGTTCCCACAAAGAGACACAGCTCAGATTTACCTCCAGTTTAAGTTCTTCATCGGTTCACAAGTTAATCCGATTTTTCTTCTTCTTCTTCTCCTTCTTTGGGCTCAGATGCGCTGCAGCAACAAAAAGAAGAAGAAAACACCAGGAAGGAATAATAGAAAGGGGGAAATAATTACTATTAAAGTTATTTTTTTAGGTTTTCAGTTATTTTCTATTATCAGATCAGCATGTAGGATTATAACCACTTGTTGCTTCAATCATTTTATATTGCCTTTTTTTATTTTAAACGTTTTTAATTGGATGAGATCCACTCAGAAGAGAAACTGAACAAAAAGTTGGTTAAACGCCCTGAAGTGATGGCTGCAGGGCCACTTTGTGTTTATTATTTTTTTTACACCTAATCTTTGCAGGAGTCTAAAGTTTTGGGACTGAATGTGACCACAGACACACTCCATCAGCACCACACCTTCTCCCTTTTTTTGTGTTAAATTCAAACAAAATATGCAAGCTTTTTTTTTTTTTTTTTTTTACATTAAAAGGCTACTCTAGCTGCCCTTAATTCCACCCTAAACGGTTTTTCCTCGCAAGAAGGAATCTTTTCTTAAAAACCTCGAAGAAGAAGAAAAAAGAGAGCGAGAGAGAGAGGGAAAGAGGGGGGCATTATTGTTTTAATCCTCTTACCAGCAGTCATTTGAAGACATTTTTGGAGGGTGAAATGGCGTCTTGTCTCCCCAATCCTAACCCAAATCCCCTTGGGGGGCCAGGGGGAGCTGCTTGGAGGCAGAGCGGCCCAGCAGCCTGCAGCATCCCTCCATCTCAGCTGCATTCCCACCAAACTCAGGGGGGAAAAAAAAAAAGAAAGAAAACATTTAAAGCTCGGATTTAACCCGAAAGTCTGCGCGCAACTCTCTCTGCAAAAAAAAAGGAACAGAAAGGCCAGTCTCAGCCTGAAATCTGCATATCATTTAATTACCACCTGTGTGAGGGGAGCTGTCCTGAAATTAAAGCCCAAATTCAACCATTTTGGGCCAAGAAACCAGAGCTAAATCGAATATTTACTCCCGATTTGTGACATTTTGCAACCCAAATATTGCGCAAAACCTGACAGCTGGAGCGCTTTTATAAGACAGTTTCATTTAAAATGAAAGTAAACAAAGAGATATGGTATTAAAGTCAAATAATTTCGGGGTTTTGCTTTAGCTGTGAGGGCTGACACCATAATAAAAGTTAGTTTACTGAGGACAAAGCGCAGAATTTCTCCTCTTTGCTCTGTTCCTGGTGACACTTATGGACTAACAGACTCCCACGGTTCATCGAAAATAAATAATAAGTGTTTTGTTTTTTTGTTTTGTTTTGTTTTTTTTTGTTGTTTTTTTTACGCAGATACAGGTGTGTAAATTTAAATATCTTCAGTTTTTTTCTGTAATAAGCAGCAGTTTGGATACAGTGAAGAGGAGGAGGAGGAGGAGGAGGGGGAGGAAGGTTTTTCGGGAGGGGAGGAAAGGAAAGCGACCTGATTGGCTCAGAGCCGACCCTCCACCCCTCCCCACCCCCCCAC
>NC_051453.1:13018277-13024160 GCF_001649575.2 Kryptolebias marmoratus | reverse complement strand
TCCCACAGAGAGAGGAGAGCCGCGGAGCACCGAGCGGAATATTTCCCGACGTTGTCAGGCTGAGGTAAATAAATAATAATAATAATAATAATATTGATAATAAATACATAAATAAAAGATGAACGGCCGCCTGCGGACTTTGGACAAGAAGTAACGACAGAGAGGCGACCATTTTGGCTCATGTGGAAGAAGTTTCCAGGCGGAACGAGGTAAGAAAGTTCTGCTGAATTCAGTTTTGGATCATTTTAAAACCACAACCTTTTACTGTGTTCCTGTGGCTTTTTTAATCTTTAAAGTACATAAACCAAACCGCATTCCCCTAAAAATTAGATTTATAAAAAAATAATAATAAATTAACCATAGTGCGAATCAAACTTTTTAATGTTTCTAGTTAAGGAGCTTTAAGTAAATTAATTGTTTGGGATGTAATTGTCGTTGAGCTGGTTCCTGATGTGTCACGGAGCCCCGGGCCCTCAGGCTGTTCAGTAAAATATCTCCGACGTCCACGGCTGTGAGCTTAATTAGGCTTAAATGTGAGCCCGGGGCTTCTCCACCCTGTCCCGACAGAATCCGAGCATTATGTTGAATTTTTAAACCTCACATTCAAAGAAAAAAAAACACAACAGATTGTATGATTTTAGTCGCTGTTTAATTCATATCAAAGCATTCATGAGAACAATACAAGGAGTGGAGTTTTATATGTTGGCGAATTGTGTTTTCCCCACGGTGACGCACGCGCGCGCACACGGTGGCCCACCTTTCACGCGTCAGGCCCGATGATAAATTAATAGGCGCCTATAGTTGGAACCTATTTGCAGGCGCATAAAAGGAAACGGAGCCCAACTGGGGATCCGGCGCGCACATTGCGCTGACGACCTGTCACGCGTTTCCGTCACAGCCTGCAGGCGTCTGGAAACTGAGCCGGGACCCCGGCGCAGACTGGGACAAAACACCCTGTCCCGGTCCCTGTCCCCGTCCCTGTCCCGGTCCCTGTCCCGGTCCAAAACGCTCCGGGATAGAACCAGAACGAGTGTAAATGGTTCTCCCATCTCGGGTCAGAGTTCAGCCCCGAGGACGAAATAAAAACTCTAACATCAAATAACTTTGATTTAAGGTGATGGAAGATAAATATGACAAGAAGATTTTACAAGAAATAATAATAATAATAATAATAATAATAATAATAATAATAATAATAATAATAATAATTTAATTTCAAGCCTTAAAAACTATTTTATACCTAAATTAAAAAGGGCAAAATTGCACATCGAATTTTCTCTAGGATTAATTAAAATTTAATATATTATATATAAACATATAAAAGAATTACCCTCATAACTGTAAAATGTTGAAATATAAAATATGAGTTACTTTTTATTTAAATGCTTCTTTCAGTTTGTAATTTAAGCCACTCTGCAGCTGTTTTTTGTTTTTGTTTTTGTTTTTGTTTTTTGTTGTTACTTAAATCACCAAAAGATTGTGTTCAATAATCAGCCCATTTTCTGTTTATTTATGTTTAAAATGAACCAGATTTTTTAATTAGATGTACTTTTCAGTCTTTAATTGTTTTTTAATTGCTTCCATTTCACTTTGTTCTTGTGTTTGATTAAAAAAAATATTAAAAATAACAGACATACACAATTAATTTATTATTATTATTATTTGCAATTACCTGCAGAAAGCATTTTTTTTTTTTTTTTTTTTGGTGAAAGCGGTCCGATGCCTAACATCAGCCTGTCCTCTCTGCAGACAGCAGGCCGGTCATGCAGCACTACGGGGTGAACGGATATTCTCTCCACGCCATGAACTCACTGAGCGCCATGTACAACCTCCACCAGCAGGCGGCGCAGCAAGCGCAGCACGCGCCTGACTACAGGCCCTCGGTGCACGCGCTCACCCTGGCAGAGAGACTGGCTGGTAGGAAACAGATGCTCTATTTTTTTTTCACCCCCCCTCTAAATCACTTTTTTGGGATGAATTATTTTATCACCACAAGCTGACCTTTGACCTGTCCCTTGAATTAAACTGGTCATGTTTCTTTATTTCTCAACGGTTGTACATTTCAAGACATTATCCTCGAGGCCCGGTATGGCTCCCAGCACCGAAAGCAGCGGCGCAGTCGGACAGCGTTCACTGCTCAGCAGCTGGAGGCTCTGGAGAAAACCTTCCAGAAGACCCACTACCCTGACGTGGTGATGCGAGAACGCCTGGCCATGTGCACCAACCTGCCCGAAGCCCGTGTGCAGGTAAACACATAACGCCTTTCTCGTCTGTCACGCCCTGAGCTGCTTGTCCTAAAGACTAGAAGGCAAGGAAATGTGACAGCTTTATTGGGCGAAACAAAACAAAGCTGTAAGTAACGTGTCACCTGCAGCGGTTGTAACGGTATCAATCTTTCAGGTCTGGTTCAAGAACCGTCGGGCCAAGTTTCGGAAGAAGCAGCGCAGCCTTCAGAAGGAGCAGCTACAGAAGCAGAAAGAAGCATCTGGAGCTGCCGAGGGCTCTCCAGAGGACTCCAAAACTGACCTCACAACCAGCACCGCCGCTGCCGCCGCCACCACAGTGGTTCCTGAGGCCCGCACTCCTCCTCCTCCTTCCTCCTCCTCCTCCTGTCACTCAGAGTCGGAGCGGCTGGCTGCATCACGGCCCCAGCCTGCCGAGATGAGTGTGGAAGTGAACATCACCTCCCCAGAGCCGTCGGACAGCGAGTCGGCGGCAGAAGACAACGCCGACAGAGAGGAGGACGAAATAAGCGGGGAGTCCAGGCTGAAGCTCAGGGAGGAGGCGCAAGGGGAGGGGGCAACGCAAGCAGGCGGCAGCTCTCCATCTTGCAAACAGCTCAGTCCCTCATCAGGTACAAATAGCAGTTCAAGAAATGCAGCTCTGTTCTACATCTCAGGTTAAAATCATGTGCAGAAGTGCTAAAGCCCCTGTTCTCTCTTCTGTCTGTCAGATTCTTCGTTAAGCTCGCCCGCCTTGGCGTCCTCCAGCAGCGTCACAGGTGGTTTGGCTCAGAGCAACTCCTATGCCTCGTCCCCGCTCAGCCTCTTCCGGCTGCAGGAGCAGTTTCGGCAGCACATGGCGGCCACGAACAACCTCGTCCACTACCCATCCTTCGACATGAGCACGCCGTCCTCCCTGCCCTACCTGGGCATGAACGTCAACATGCCCTCCCCTCTGGGCTCCCTGCCCTGCCAGTCCTACTACCAGACCCTGTCGCAGGCCCAACAGGTGTGGAGCAGCCCACTGCTGCAGGCGGCCCCAGGCAGCCTCCCGGCAAGCCTCAACAGCAAGACCACCAGCATCGAGAACCTCCGTCTGAGGGCCAAGCAGCACGCGGCCTCGCTGGGATTGGACACGCTCCCCAACTGAAGCGCCACGCCGCACAGGGTCCACGTTTGGCCGTCAGAGCAGAGGCTGACCTGACTTCCTCCCGAGCTTCCTCGTGACCTTTCGCAGCAACTTTACGTAGCTTATCGACGCAGAATTCCGACACAACTCTAAAAATATATCGCAAATTTCCTGAAAAGACTGCAGAGTTCAATATCTGTCCATACTTGGCTGATTCATCTCCTCCGAGTTTACTTTACATCCACTTTGTATAGTTCAAAACAACATGACTGTAAAACCTGACCAGAATGATAAACCATAAAGAACAAAACCTTTTTAAGCTTACATGAAATACACGAACTGAGCCTGAGTATGGACTTCAGAGGACCTACCTCAGTATGGATTTTCAACAACTCCATTCCTCTTTGCTCCATCATCATGACCTTTTACCTTAGTGAAAAAAAAATGCAAAAACATAAACTTCACGGATCCTGTCTGGACTGCAGTTGTGATTGTGTTCACCTGTGGACGATGCTTGTTAATTGACTCTTTAACGATATCAGTCAGTGTTCTCCATGATGAAGTCGGGGCAGACAGTCTTCGTCTGACTCCTTCCAGCAAACATTTGAGATTCTGAAACATCCCGTACCTCTAAAAGATCCTTTAAATGTGAACTATGCATGCGTCCTTCTGAAGCATGGCTTCTCCAGCCACACGTACACAGCTGTGATGGCAGCACACTGACATCACAATGAAAGGTCCAATTGCAAATCAGTCTTTTCTCTTTTAAAAGAAAGAAATCTCTGCTCAGAGTGCAAGAATCTGTCATGTATTGTAAATATCACCCAGCATTCACCTCCATCTGAGTGGTTTCAGAGTAACCTCACACCGCCTTTCGTACGAAGGGACTTTGAGAGGAAACATTCAACTTCTTTTCCAGCTGTAGCTTCAAGCAAAGGACCTTACACGGGGAGATTCTGCAGATGACAAATAAATATGAGCCCAGCTGGCATATATTTTTTTTGAGCCCAACTCCTCCCCTTAGCCAGTGGCTTCAGCAGAAAGACGCACAGGCCCAATCTGTATGTATTGTATCTCTGTAGAATAAAGACGTGTATTTCTCAGTTGTTTAAAATATGAGTAATTTATCTGTTCAGTGCAAGAGAATAAATCAAGAATAACTTATCTTCACTGTGTCTTTGCTTCGATTTTCTTCTGCTGAACCAGATCGTCTAAGAATGAGTTGAGACTTCATCAGACATCGGGTTACATCGATAAATGAATGAAAAAACAATAATAGGTGCTAATGAATTGGCTTTATGTGGACATCTGCTTTCTTTCACCTTGTGTTTTAACGCTGATTCAGAGGAAGTCGTTCACCAAGACTGATCACGCAGCAGAACATTTAATCAATGCGTCGGGAAATTTCCTTGGCAACTACGCAGGAAAACGATAAGATAAGACCGCGCAGACTCCAGCCCGGCCTCTTCCTGTCACTCCGGGTGACGTTAAACAGTTCTGATTTGAGACCTTTTGTGGTGGCAATTTCTTTCAGCTTCGCACATTTTGACTGAAGACACCTTGATGATCCATAAATAATTTAGACGCAGGGGGTCCACCGTCCTCAGCGGTGAGGTTTACACGCCACATAGGGGAGAACCTGCCACTTGTTCACCAGCAGCACAAGAACTAATCCTACATGAAATGACTGAAGCAAAGTGTCAGGCTCTAAAGAGCCTCCAATCCACCCCACCCACTCCTCACACGCTCCCCGCTCCCCCTCTCGCCCTCCCCCACCCTGTCAGCCGAGGTTTGGCTACACCGAAACAGAATGCCTCGCCATAAGAAGATTACTTTTGGTTAGGATATCGATGGATTAAGTAAGAATAGAATGAGATAAAATAGCCCTGAAAGGGTTTCTGAAGTCAGCAAAGTTCAGACACCTTCTTTTTTTTTCTTCTTCTTCTTAGTCCTGCTTTATGTCCGTAAAAACGATGCTTTCTAAACAGAGGAGGATAGACAAGAGGGGTGGATGGTTTAAAAATGAAGCATAAAAATNCGTGGAGCTCACAGGGTTGTGAGTTAATGGGAATGGTGTGTTAGTGTGTGTGTGTGTGTGTGTGTGTGTGTGTGTGTGTGTCTATGGCAGCTAAGCCGCTGAAGGTTTCCAAGAGCTCTTTGATGTGTATCTGGGCAATGCACTATTAGAGGGATTTTCCTAGTTGACAGCTCAGAGAATGTGTGGAGGAATTGCGATGCCAGCAGGCTAAAAGAATGCTGGAAACAGGATTAGGATCATATTCTGGCAGCTCCTGTCACTTCATCAATGGGCTAAGGTTTCCTCAGTGACAGCCCTCCTTCTCTGCCCGGTTAAAACCTTTAGTGGGACCATAAAAGGGGTGAGAGAGGGGAAAAAACAATGATTGAATGGTGCGCTATGATTTCTGTGCTGCTTTGGGGGCTTTGTGTGGGGAGGTCTGAGGGGGCACTGTGTTGATTTGAGGGGAGGGGTTAGTCAAGAGAATAAGAAGAAAAAAAAAAAGCGGGGGGGGG
>NC_051453.1:12954807-13018220 GCF_001649575.2 Kryptolebias marmoratus | reverse complement strand
GGGGGGGGGGGGACCTTTAGGAGGAGGAGTAGAAGTGACTGGTCTTTTTTTTTCTTTTTTTTTTTTTGGAAGTTAAACATTCAAATCCAAACAGAAGAGCATGTGGAGGATTTTTACACTGATGCTAGCGGACAGCGACAACAGTTTGGGGACGACAGCATCAGCAGGTGGGAAGGAAGAAAGCAGTTTCTTCAGGATCCACTTTGGATAAGCTCTGCTTGCCTGTACCAAGTGAGGCTTCTTTCACCTTGTGACGGCAGCACTTCAGTTTGTGGGAGGCTCTCCTGTTCAGGTGTAGGCTCAAGAGACGGCTAAGTTGGTTAAGTAAAAACCAGTCAAATTAAGCAAAATAAGACACTAATAACAAATCAATAACAATATGTTATTGAGGCCAACCTGTCACACACCTATACTCCTCCATTAAAGCCCAGAACCTAATATAAACGCATTTGTCATCAAATTCCTTAAAGCCATAGTACACACACACAGGTTTATTTTCTTTTTGTTTGCCAAATCCTTTTAAATATTAGTCAAGGTGGTTTACAGATAATTAAGAAGTGATTAATTAATAATCCTACATAAATACATATTTTACAATGAGCCTAAATGAAAAAAAAATCCTGGGTATAGAGTCAGAACGCAAATAAGTAATTTTATGTATTTTTTCTGTCAAAAGTAACAGAAAAATTACATGTTAAATGGTGAAGCTGAGAATAGCTTCTGAGAGATTTTTTTTTTAAATTTAAAAATGTATTCTCATTTGAAATTTTTTGCCCCAAGATTTTGGATACAGTATGTTTACCTCTGTTTGTTTACCCAACATAATCCAACAAAACCCAATCTAACCCAACAGAACCAAAGAGAACCCAGTTTACCCCAAGTTAACCTAAACCAAGTTAACTCAACCCAAGCTAACCCAATCTATAGCAACCTAATCCAATTGAATCCAACCATCTAACCTAGTCCAATATAACCAAACCTAACTTAACCTAACTCAACCCAGCCTAACATAATCTAACCCAACCTTCTTATTTTATTTCCCAACTTCTCTGGATCCTTTGAATCCCTTAATATTCTTATATACTGTAAATTAATGATTGTTCAAATTCTAAGAAGTAAACACTTCTTGTTCTTTACTTCAGAAAAAAAGACTAAGAGTGTACAATGCTTTCTTTGTATACAGTAAAGCCACTGACTTGTTGCCAATTGACCTAATCAGAAAAAAGATATTATCCTGTCAGGCATGATTTCAAACACTGTAAAATGTTTTCAGTCTTTGTTGCCAGCCCTTTGTTTTTGGAACATATAAATCCTTTTTTTTTTTTTTTTTTCAAAAAGCAACACAGGATTAAAGTTTTAAAGCCTGTTGGCTCAGTGTAATTATTTTGGTATTTTTTGCAGTGTTTAAAAGATCATTCTTTTTAAAAATTTATATCATACAGAATAGTTTACATTTTTCAAAAGTGGAGCTGCAAATGCTTTTCAAATGTGAACAGAGTACTGTATGCTGAAACACCCTCATTTCAAAATAAGGGCCTTGCATTATGCTTGATAATTACATTAAATAATGCACAAAGGGTCAAGCTGCACAATAGAAACATGCAAAATTGATCACAACCGTGTTCCTGCATGATTGCTGTACACTGCTCCAAAAACCAAAGTGGGAGTTCAATGACACCTCCTTCACACTTTACCTGCTGTTGACAGTACACACACATATCTGAAAGAGGGAATTGTGCAAGTGTCATCGCTCATTGCATGCCGAATCCAGTAAACCTGATCACTGAGATTTTCTTTGTTTTTCTTTAAACTGTACTTCAGAGGCTTCAGACCTTTCGTTCTATCACTCATCGTCTCCAAATGAGTCACGAAGGCCTTAAACGTTATACTTGGAGAATAATTTGAGGTCGTTTTTGTCGGATAGCTGCTAATGATTGGGCTTATCCGGTGGTCTCTGCCAGGCATCTTGCACCCAAGCAGCACAGCTGAATCACCTTCCCTCAAAGTGTAACTCCACACTTTGCTCACCCGTGTGAAACAATACTTTCACAATACCACAGGAGTTTGATTGTTGGCGACAAGTTATATAATGCCAGGAATTACAGACTAGCATGCAAATGCTAAATCCTCCTCTCTTTCTCCTGAGAAGTGGATGAGACGGACTGTATCTGCAGGCTTCACTCTGGCTCCCCAGCTTTGTGCCAGAAACGCTCTCCTTTCTCCCCCTGACTTGGGTGATAATCCTGACACGCACTGTCTGCATTTTTCACTGTACGTGTTTAAGCGCATTTGCAGAGCATTTATCTCTCCAATGTAAACCAATTTGGCTATAAGGGCCTTGGGCCAAGCAAAGGCGCCGGAGGGAAGAAAGGAAAACCCAAACCCAGCAGATGTGCAGAGGAGGCAGGACGTGAGAGTTGGTGAGGACGTGGAGGGGGGTTGGCGAGCAACTGAATGCAGCAAAGAAAAAAAAAAAAGAAAGAGGAAAGCGGGGAGAAAAGAATGTACCTGGTCTGAAGGGTAAGCTTTTGAAACTTGGGATAGGGGCCTTTAAAGCCGATAGAATGTGGATCACTGAATTGTTGAGTCACAGAATCTGTGAAAATCATCCGGAGCTCCAGTTAATTCTGTCATAGTCAAATCAGTGGGTAGACTTTGGGAATCCCAGCCCCATCTGAAGAAATTTGGAGCCTGCTGCATTGACAGTGGCTGTTTGATACCGCCTGTACACCTGTATCAGCGCTCTGTTAATCTGCCTCCCCCCCTCCTCCCATGTTGACTCTGCTGGTTGTAATGGCTGATGAAATGGACCAGAGGCATAAAAGCTGCCAATCTTGCGGCTTCTTGATGTCGCCTGGCTCTGGTGAACTTGTCACTTTGATCATCTGTATGGCAGGAGCCCCGCTGCGGCCGACATTACTAGGCGCAATTCTACGGAGTCATAAAGACCATTGGGCTCTTTGGTCCCTGAAATGGGACATTAAGACAGAATCATCCTAGTTTAGTTGTGGTGATATCAAGGTGTTTTGTTCGCTTGCACACAGGCGGGGTCTGAATGTGTTCGGATGGCTTTTAAAGTACCTGATCTTATAGCCTAAGGTTCCTGTAAATGAGGTGTTTGCTGCTCTTATCAATGAGACGTTACATGAGAGGAGTACTCTGGCCTCCTGGGACTGCCGGATGCTTCTGCTGTTTGATTACAACAGGCCCAGCTTCGCCGGGAGCTCTCAACAAAATAACTTCTCAAACTTTGGCACTCACTTTCTTCTGCAACATTTTCATTTAACAAACGAGGTGCGCGGCAAATATGGAAGGCAGTTAAACGTTCAGTTGGTATCTTAAATAATTTAAATGTTTAATTGCTCGTTTTCATCCATCCATTCGATGTCTTAATCCCCGTTCAAGGTTGGAGGAAGTCGGTGCCTTACATCAAGGCTAACAGTGTTTGAATGACTTCATCCTGTCAAATAAACATGAATAAAAGTCAATTTAACAGTGATGTGCAAAAATTACCTTAAAATAATTACTTTTTATAAATTTATTATCACTGTCATGTTGTTGAATGCCATTCTTTTCAATGTCATGGTGTATAAAATATGAATAAACATGAAACGCTCTATTTAATTATCTTATGTGTACTATTCAACTCTTTTGGATTTACACAATGCAGAAATGTCACCAGCTTTTCTGGACTGAAGCTTTTTTTAACCCATTCTGACTCGATGTAAACACAGGTCTGTACATGTACCTCATTTTTGCAAGCCACTTTGGGTTTCATAAGGGAAAAACAGACTGAGGCACAGAGGAAAAACTACTCTTTGGTGTGAACAGACATAACAAGCTCTCAAATGATTCAAACTATCATGAAACAGATGATGCAGCAAGAAGTCTCCAAACTACTGATCAGCTGACGTCCTAAATCAAGGGAGAAACAGGAAAACACCGAGCTTAAAACGTACACTTGCGTGTTTAGTTGATTAAAAATTAGAAAAAGTTGCTAAAAGAAAAAAGTTTGATGCAACTCAGTGTCAAGCACAATCCTTTCCCAAAAGTCCACGATTGTCAAAACCTAAAAAGGATTTAATGTTTTAAAAAAAAATAGGTTTTCTAGTTTCTACTTGTTATTTTTAATTAAATATAGGGTCTGAATATTTGGCAAACTGCTGCACTGTTTATGTTTCACGACCTTCACAGTATTTTCACATTGCTGGAAAACAAGGCTGAAGGGTATTTTCTGCACACAGAAAGAAAAAAAAAAGACCAAAAATTAGTTCTTCAAGTTTCCACCAATCAACTAATAAAGAGTCTTAACCTTTCTTTCTTACGTCACATCATAACGTGATCCAATATATTTACTAAGCAGTGAAATGAATTAAACTTAAGAATTGTTCAATGTCGTTGCATGAGTGAAAAGTGTCTTATCATTCACTTAAATAAAGCAAACACAGTTACACAAAGTTGTAAAAATACATGCTGTATTAATCGTTTTTTCCCAAGGATTTACACTGCGATAATTTAAAATCTGATAAGGTTCTTTAAAAGTGTATTTTAACACTTTGATAATATTTAAAGCTTTTTTTAAAACATTGCACTATGTAAACATTAATAATGCTGATTTTAAAATACAGCAGAATCCCCAAACTGCTGCTGTATATAATAGGACTCCCTGAAACGAGTGTGCCATTAATTCAGTCTCAGATCCTGAGGGATTTATGAACAATGTCAAGTTCCCTCTGCAGACCTGAGTCTCTTCACTGCCTCTTAAGGCTTAATGCTCCCTGACTGAGAGGCACAGCGAGAGCCACACTGTCTCTCTATGTGCTGCAGATAAAGCTGAGAACAACCTCTCAATTCCAGCTCTCCTCCTCACCTAACGCGCCCTCCGTCCTCCGCTGCGTGCGCACGGGCATTTCTATTCGAAGACGGCAAGTGAAAAACAACCAAAAAAATAAAAAACAAGGGGCCGGTAATGGAAAACGCTGACATCGTCTCTAATGGTTTCCCATTCCTGGAGAGTTTTCAAACGTATGTAAATTTATGTAAACCCAACAGAAACACATATTTACAATAGCACAGGGTAATCACAATATGGGGACATGGTGCGCTGGCCTTGTAGATGGAAGCGCCATGTGTCATTAGTCGCCTTTATCTCTTTTCTTTGTTTTCTGCAATGGCATCAAGGGAAAAACGAATCTGAACGAAGAATAAAAATGATCTGTGCTCGTCTGTTGTACAGCGACGAGGTCTGTGTCCTCACAGCAGCTCGGTGCCTTAAAATGTAAAACTGCAGATGAGTTTATTTCGTTCAATAATAAATTCAACAGTTTTCTTTACAGGCAGATGCCACAGAATGCAAGTGATCATACAGATGTTCAGAGGAATGAAACACGGTCCTATGTTATTCCAGATGTGGCAAATTACAATATATGGGGGGAAAAATAAAAAATCAAAGTGTGGAGAAATGACACCAGCTGTTTCCCAGTAAGAAATTAGTCACTTTATTTTATTCTGGTTCATCTGTTACCAAAAAGTATTTCATTTAAAAAAAAAAACAACCTTATTTCATTTTACACATACTTTTATTTATCCTAATTTTAAACATTCTGCATGTGGCTGTGATGTTTAATTGAGACCCAAAAGTAATTTCTAAAACTTTAATTTGTGAAACAGTAAATATATTTTGCAGTAAAACAATATTAATAAAAAAAATACATCATTTCAAAAGTGCTTAAGTGAGTTGAAATCATAACCCCTATTTTTTTTAAATTAAAATAAATGACTTGAGCTCAGTAAGAATTAAGCAAATGTTAAAAATCTATCAAAAACTAAATATAAACCACTTTTATTTTCCTTTTAGCAGTCAAACTTCATCACTTTGAAAAGCCAAAGAACAATTTCTTTATTCAGTTTTCTGTAGTACACATCAAAACATTACCACTTAAATTATTTCTTAATTACATTCCTGCTTGCTTATAAAGTGGTTAACACCTCTAGCAATTAATTTGTTCAAGGCACATTACTAGAAATAAGAGCACCTGCTTTGAAAACAGGCTGCTTTTACATTTTACCTGAGGTGCTTCAGGTAACTGAGGCTGCTGTGGGCGAACATCGATGCGCTCTACTTTCTGTTCTGTTTGACGAGTTGTTCCACCTCCTTCATGAAGCGCAGACACATCTCATCCTGCCACGGCAGGGCCACACACTGCACGGCCACGGGCAGACCCTCGGCTCCGGTCACAGCCTGAACACACACACACACACACACACACTGACTGGTCACTCTACAGTCTGCTCACTGCAGTCTCTGTCTCCACCTGCTGACCAAATGTGGAACTGCTGTTTTGAGATAACTGACTAATTGGGCAAGTTTGGTTTATCACACGAAAACTGGAAACAAAACTGCTACAATTTAAAAAAAAAAAAAAAGACAAAATGTCAACAAATGACGACAATCCATTGTCTTATTTAGAAAAGAAGTATCTCAAACAGTATTTTCTGTCAGTCTTGTATACGTTTCACACAGAATCTCCAAGTTATTTTGTAAATTTTTGACAAAACTCTTTCACATTTATTAAGCAAACAGCCATCTAATTAGTTAATTTAGGTAACAGCAGTGGTTTAATAAGTCCAATATAAATAAATCTCAAGCTGCTTGAGCTACATAGCATTAAAAAATGTCTGAAAGAGTTTAAGGCTTGTTGCCTCCTGCTCTCAGTTACTTCACGTTGGGCAGGAAGCTCAAAATGATCCCTTTGAAACTCTCGTATCACCTGTTTGAAGAGCTTGTCCCATCTGTCCTGATAAAGGCCCCTGAAGTGCTTAAGCTCCTCCTCATCGTCTGCCGTCACCGTAGAGACGGGAACAACACCGCAAGGAAAATTGAGGAGATTGTAAAGCACTGTGTAACTGAGAAGACCTAAAAGGGGGAAAATAAGTTACATATTAACTGATTAAACATAGCAGTTTGTATCTATAATGCTGCTGTTCACACAGTTTAGTGAGTTTGGTCAGTTTTAATGTTTAATGGGTGCATAAAAACTAAATTTTATAATTGTGGTGAGTTAAACCATATTTATTCATAATTTTAGCAAGTTTCAATGTCAGTGTGAGCATAAAGGAACTGCACAAGATCAGCTACTGTTTTTTTTTTTACAGTATTTTAAAAATATCAGTGTCCTTAATGAGTTATTAGATTACAAAACACGTTGTTCATGTGGCTGCTCGGTAAGCCGTACTTGAAAGTTTGCTGCAGTATAAGAAGTTGTAGGCTGGTCCGATCACAGGGCACAGCAGCACGTCTATGTCGCATTTCCTCCAGTATGCTATCGTCTCAGTGATGTAGTCCTAAAGACACGAGAGAATTAAACTTTCCCCTTCATGCATTCATAAAACTGGAACAGTACGAAACAGCGTACGGTACCTCGACGGCAGCATGCTGCTTCCACAGATCTGCGACAGAACTAAAATAAAACAAGGGAACGAATTTGTGTCATTTTGAGAGGCAAAACAGACAAACTAGGAACCACAAATAGTCAGCCTCAAAGGGTATTTTCTCACCTCAGTCCACACAGAGCACTGAGGACGGCAGGCATACGGGGAGACTGCAAAACAAAGCATAAATATTAGGAGTAATTCAGATCCTTTGCTGTGGGATTCTGTAAAAAAGCGGATGACTTCATATCTTATCTAACTCATCCGTCTGGTCAGAATTAAACTATTTCTCTTATTGGAGGCTGTTTAAAGAGCCATCTACGACAGTTAAGACATTAATTGTTAAAACCTTTCCATTTCAATAAATCTGAACTATCGATTTAACATACTGTAGAAAAATCACACAGTTAACAGATCTATCAAATTACTGGTCATTTTAGATTCAGTAGAATACTATATACATAATCTCTAGTCTGTATTTATTCACATCTTGAACTCACAAAGGGCTTGAGGATGAAGATGAGGGTTCTCTTCAGCCACGTCGGCAAAGCGTACAAATTAACCTGAGCCTTGAGACAAGGGTCCACGGGTCCCCCTTTCCTGAAACAGAAGCAATAAAACTTCACCGACACTGCGCTAGTTTTAGAGCCTTTTCAGGTCACAGTTATGCGTTTATGAGCCGCTATATGTAGGATTAATTTTAAGCCTTAAATCTTAGATTGACCATTAGCTGGATGGCACTAAACAAAAGGAGCTGTAAAATTTCCAGGAATGGAACCATAAAGTTCACTACTGGCAAACTTTGGTCTGGCAATGATAACACATCATGAGTGAATGAATGACCTTGTTGTTTACCTTGAGTTTAATGGCCCATCACACAAGAGTTTATATATTTAATCACCGACTAATTCAGAGGGCCAGAGGACAAAAAAAAAAAAAAAAATTATATATATATATATATATATATATATATATATATATATATATATATATATATATATATATATATATATATATATATGCACACACCTTTTCAAAAAGGTTTGACACTTTGGGCAACATAAAAGCCACTGCTGGTATCTTGCAGATGTATTAAGAACGACTCACAGTTTTTGCAGCATGCTGGTGGCTGCGTCTGCGAATATACCCTGCACCATGAGTTCAGGAACAACTTGTTTTAACCTCAGAGGTTGGAAAGGCACCAACTGAAAGCACAGACGGTCCCGGAACATGACACATACTTTTTTACACAAACACGATCGATACAGTGGTGTACAATATGTGTGGCATGTGGCCTCACGGTGTGTCCGGCTTGCTCCAACAACGCTTTGACCTCTCTGACGCCGCGGGCCATGCTCGGAGAGGACTGTGAGTAGCCATCGCACTCCAGATAACCAATCCTTAGAGGTTTGGAGCTCTGGTACATCTACAAAAAAAGAAGAAGAAAGAAAAAGAAAAAAAAGTACTTGTAAGGCTTCCGATCTTGGAGATCATTTTCACCCAAGAGCTGCAGGAGCGTTAATTATATATATCTAAACTATCCTTTTAACTGAACAACTAGTTGCAACAGATCGGACCCATTCTTGATGTCACAGAGTTTAGTTATTCTTTATTAAGATAATAAATGAATGGTGCTTATGCTGACAGAAGCAAGCTAAACTTATCTTTTTAAAAAAAGAGGAAAATAATCTTGAAATTTGTATTTTTTAATCCTGATTTGACATTTATATCCTTATGTTAGTTTGCACACAATATGTTTAAAATGCAAAGAGAATACTGATGTGTTAAAGATGTTTTTTGACTAAGAATGTCAACTATACTACACATTTGTCATTAATACAAAAAGGAAGAACATGTTTAGTTTGATGGTTGCGTCAGACTAATTCCTGGCGCTTATTTTGCTTTCTATAACAGCAAACGCTCATTTTATACACTTCCAAAAATGCCACAGAAGAAACGAAACAATGTAACGTGTTAATCTCACGGCAGAGGGCACACCTGAACGTTAAAAGGTAACGGTGGCACCGTGGGGTCCAAGGAAAACATGTGATCGCAGAGAAGAGCCTGCATACACAGAGCAAGACTGTCGACGTCCCTCGCCATGGGCCCAGGAGATGAGAGCACTAACACAACGAGAAACATGGGACAGTGAACCGCGTGCCTCACCAGAGGCTTCTACCAAGTAGCTGGATTTATCGCACGGGCAATCATCAACGCTTTCAGTGCCTGCTTACCAGACTTTTGGCCTCGATAAATTGGAACCAACCCCTGCGAGCTGACCATGACACAAAGACAAGGTTAACTCGACGGACTGCGCAATCGTGAGCCATAAAAGTGGCTGGAGCTCACGCACCTGAGCCGACCCGACGTTGGCTTAAAGCCACAGATCCCGCAGAACGAGGAGGGGATGCGGATACTTCCCCCTATATCCGTGCCTACGCCAAGTATGGAGCCCCCTCCCCCGATGAGCGCCCCCTCTCCGCCGGATGAACCTCCACAGGTCTTCTGGGGATTATGGGGATTAAGAGTCTGCCCGTAGATGGGGTTACTGCAGTCGTAACTGAGGATGAGGCCAGAGAAGACAAACACAGCTCTGAAGCAACCAAACAGGATGAACTGATGAGTACAGACAGTTCTTTATTTTGGCAGGGTGTGCGCCAAAAGAATGAGTCCACAAATCAACATTACTTTAGCAGCGCTTGAGGCAGGTTGGTCTTCACAAAAGGAATAGCTCCTTGTTTCTTCAGAACTTCAATAAGCACGCAGTCTTCTTGAGCAGGCTGGTCCAGATTAATGATCACACCACAGGAACTGACTTGACCCTTGGTTGGAAAATGTAAACAGGTTAAAGACGCAGAAAAGAGGACAGAGACAGACAACAGAGCCATAAACCTGACCTAAATCTAGAGAGGTGCAAAACGAGTACATTCATGCCCGGAGAGCCAGCACATGCATTTACTTATCAACAGATACCTTAGTCGCAATATTCTCTTTGATGCTGACTGGAACGCCGTACAGGAGGCCATTCTTGTTGGCGCCGACCGTTTTCAGATGATCAAAACTCTCAAGCAGAATTTCTGTGCAGCAGTTCAGGTTCTTGTGCACGGCCAGAGTCTGTTTGAAGGAGAAATACAGAAGAGACGCGTGCATGTTTACAATTTTCTTTTTAAAAAAAGCATTTCTTATGCAGCGCTTGACAAAAAACTATTGCGCATGAAACTACGTCAGGGACAAGGGTTTTCATGAATTTGCATTCGATCCCTGGAAATGCAACGACTACTTTGCGGGAGCGAAGCAAACAAAGAAAACACCATCAAAAAACACAGAGATAACTGAACCGGTTGCTCGTTTTAGCGGCTGCTTTTCAGCATTGGTGTATTATGAGGTGTCCTTCTGCAGACTGCACCTTTTCCACGTAGGTGTAGAGCACATCCTCGGGGCTCAGAGAACCGTCCTGCAGCTGCTTCGTCAACTCAGACAGCGACAGAGACAAGATGAGAGCAGAGTCGGTCGACGGATGCTGGAGGACCACAAAAACAAACCTAAATGCACTGCAACAAATGAGTACCCTAATTACGAATTAAATTGTAATTTGTAACTGCCTCGGATGTACAAGACAAATAAATTACTAGTTTAAAGAAAAGAAAAGCAGGAACAGAGTTTCAGCTTTATTACAGACTAGTGCTATAAATGCCAATTAAGCACCTTAAGAGGGCTCCTAAGAAATAAATGGCACACATTTTCTCTGCTGCTATTCAAACTGCATAATGTTAGATTTGGTGAACTTGAGTGAGTGAAAGTATTGAATCCCTGTAGACAAATATTGTGCTGTAAGGTCATCAGCCATGTTATAAACACATTCGGGAGGACAATATGTGACCAGGAAACAGCTGGGTCAATAAAGTGTCAATAATGTCTCAGCACTGAGTCAAATGGGACCAAAGCTCGGATTTAAGCATTCATCATATAGTTGGTGTCACAGAAACTACAAATGAGTTTGAATCAAAAGCAGCTGAGTTATCATCACCCTTCCCTCCCAGGGGATCGAACCCTCACCGTCTGCCTGTAGCGGAGCACCGCCTGCTCCGCCCGCTGCAGGCTCTCCGCCCTCCGGCTCCTGGCTGTCTGGATCTTGACCTTAGCGGTTCGACGGTCGCTGACCATCCGAACCAGGACCAGCAGAGCTCCCAAACCGCCGGCAGCGGTGGTCAGCAGAGCCGCAGTCCGCTTGTCCACCTTCGCATACCGAAGGAGTCCGTACATCGTCCGCACCGAGTCGCCTTTGCTTCCCACTCTGCAGAGTTAGCATTGGCTAACTCAAGCTAGCGCACCTGTTGACAGAATAACTGGACGGGTCCTGTCCTTGGCTTTAATGGAGACAAATGGGCGCGGTCAGTGCATCTGAGTGACGCAACTTGGTGCTCATTTACCTCACGGGAACATTGAGGCGCGTTAATAGAAATGTTGCAGCGCCACTGATTGGCACAAGTGTGACATTTGCCCGTTAGGGGGCGCCAGACAGCTGCTTTCTACGGTGGCCGACAGGTGCAAACGCGCAGCAACTAATTAAACCATTGACATTGTAATTTATGTCTATGAATTAAACGAACTGCAAATTACGGAACTAACTCCAAACAGTGAAACGCGCCACAAACACACGAACGACGCAAACTGCAAAACACACACACAAAAAAACGATGCAGCAAAAGAAAAAGGCTACAATCACACTTATACCCTGTCAAAATAGCATACCGGAAGTTGATTTCTATAACCGGAAGTTTGTTTTGATAGCTCCGTCTGCCAGTTTAATCCATAGACATGAATATTATATTCCATGTCTATGAATATTATATTCATGTCTGTGGTTTAATCTACTTTATCGAAACAGCGCACCAATTTTTAGCTCTCATTAAAGCAGGAGCACCAGATTAATTTATTGATCAATAACCAATTGATTAACCCTAATAAGAATTCAATTATTAGATTACTGAATTTATTTACCCATCAGATCTCAACATTTTGTGTGATAAAACACAAGTAATAATTTTAAAAATCTTTATAGTGATTATTAGTTTATCTAAACCAAGCTGAATTATTTGGACGGATTTATTACTCCGAGTCGCTGCATGCAAACTATGCCTTGCATATTTAGTTTCAAAATTTTTGTCAGAAGTAATCTCCCCCAAACAAATATAACGTTACATGAAAGCAGGTCACTGTACAATTTTGTGTTCATCTTGTTTTAACACACAGGTCTGAAGATCAAAAATGATCTTTTAAATAAGCACTTACATTTAGTTAAGCTAAAATTTATAACATGAAGCCAACTCTTATATCTTGTATTACATAACTGTGATTGCTAATAACACTAACCTTTACTCATAAAGTCAAGAGTATGATTTGTATCTCTTTGTTGTTGGTGGCATAATCATGAGACACTTTTAGAATTGCTTTATTGGGAATTTAATGATAATAAAATTTTACAAACAGCTCTTAAGAGCCAACAATTTCTGACACTTATTTTGCAATCAGGGTCTCTATTTCACAAAAGTTCCAGATGTTTTTGTCTCATGAAAAGTGACAAAAACTGTATAATTTCTGACAATAGTTTCATAACATGCTTTGTTTCAGCCAGACCCATAAATGTAAACCCCAAAATGATGACTATAGATAGTATTTTATCCTGTGTATAAATCTTTGGTTGGCTTATTTTCTCTGACCCAATCTGCTGGGGCACTGCATCAACCAGTACCATCCCAGGTGATGCAGATAATAGCAATGGTGTACAAATTGCGAATAAATGTGTACAAAAAGAAGACTACAAAACGTACATTTTCCAAGCCACTTTAATGAAATGTTGACTCAGACTTTATTGGGAAATACGTCTTCACATAAGCAGATAAAAGCATACACTTTAAAGACACAACACGTCGCAGATCCACATATGGATGAATTTTAAACCACGTTCTCCTAAAGATACAATATCTGAAGAATGCTGTCAGCAAGCAGCCCAACAACCAGAAGGGACTTTACTTGACAGAATGGAACAGTTTGTGAGACACCTGCAGAGAGAAAAGACAGGACATTAACCAGAGTAACAACACTACACTCAAGTAAACTAAACAGCTCGGACTGCATCAAGTCTGAAAGGAAAAGAAGGGGTTTTAATGAAAGGGTTTCCATTAAAAAACAAAATTATGTCTTAATATAGACACCATGTTGCACTATTGCCTAAATGTATGCACTCATGAGTCTTTGTTTTTGAGATGTTGTTTTAAATTTAAATCTCTTTCCTCCAAGGGGGAAAAGGTAAACTTACGCAGTGGTCCCGAGCGTGCAAGAAGTCAAACAACTCCTCAGTACAATCCTCCTCCGTCGAAGACCGAGAGTTGACTCTGGTCTCACATTGCTCTAAGCGCTCCCGAGTGTGAACGCAGTGCTCTGCCGCTTCACATGTCTGTCGTACTGTTTCAAGAGGATCCTGTAACAGAATATAGAGTGCTGAGAAAACTGTCTTTACTATGTAACCTTGATGGCAAAGCGATAATAATCAATACAAGTGGGCAAATGTAAACAGTACAGCCAAATTATTAGAAATTTGGATGAGTCTGATTTGAGTTTACAAGAGGAATATTTTCTTTATACACAAAGAAACAAAAAAAAAAAATCAAATCAATAAAATGGCAAAGAATGACTTAAATGTATTGATATTAACAGACAGCTTAAAGCAGCTTCATTATGTTCCCCTGAATTGCAAATAACTGCTCAAAAAGCAAAACAAATCAATTAAAAACAGTCAACCTTGTGCCTAAACCATAACATGTAAATACTACAAGCTATGATGAGGTACTGTTGTGAACATACCACCATCTCTTCCTCCTCCTCTTCTTCCTCCTCCTGAAACAGACACAATGACAGAACTGCCAGTCATCATTAGTCTTCACTTTCATTTTTGTACACCTTCAGTTTTAAATGCTTTAAATTTAGCTAGGATTTAATTTTGTTGTTGCTGTATCAATACATTCAGGTTTAATATATTTCTGCTGATATGTTAACGTTATCTATGCTAAACACGTAGCCTTGTTAGCCGCAGTTAGCATAGCTTCTTATTATCAAAATTTACAAATATATATTAGTTTTCTTCAAGCTATAATAAACACTGACATTATCGGGCTCTCCGCTTGCGATCATCTTCTCCTCGAAAACCATAATGATGAATGAATTGACTTTTGTCGACTATCAGTGAAATCACGACTGCTGGAGGACACCACAGGTCACACAAGCGAAGCGGAAACAAGCGACAAGCCGGCGGAAATACAAACTACGTCTCCGGTGGCGAAACTTTCACAATAAACGTTTTGTATATATATTTTTTTGCATTATTTTTTGTTGGCTGTAAATAATAATAATAATAATAATAATAATAATAATAATAATAATAATAATAATAATAATAATAATAATAATAATAATAAGTAGTAGTAGTAGTAGTAGTAGTAGTAGTAACAATAAACTTTCTAAAAACAGCTGTAGAAGCAAACGGCTTAACATCCCAACACTTATTTTTGACAATAAATTATATATACAGACAACATACAGACACAAAACTAGACTCTGTCAATCTAAAGGTCAATTCAGATTCTAAATAAATAATTTACTTAACATGTGTGATTTTTGACAATGGCAGAAAGCCAAAGCAAGAAAATTCATAAGGGAACAACGAACTCTGCACTCACAAAAAAAGTACCAGCTGAGGTTTGAAACAAGTAGGATGCTGAGAGGCGAGTGTCCATCATAAGCCTACACTTGAAGAAAAAAAATCCTGAAAGCAATTCAAGACTGTATTTGTTTAAAATCAATTCTTATAAGTATAGGTTTATTCTAACATCAGACTCAACTACTTTCCCAAAGCCAAAATTTTCCTTTTATACTACCATCATGTGTTGAAATGTTGTACTACACCAGCAGAGATGATTACCCAAATGTATATCCAATGTCTTAAAATAATTGAAAAATCCCTCTGTACTTTCTTTGTTTAATCACTTTAATTTTAAAGCTCAGTAAAACTAAAAACACACTAAAAACTATGTATTGTCAAAAGCCTTTTAGGATTCTATACATTGGACACATAATCACTACATACACACAAAACTGCATCCAGAGCAATAAGTGGTGTACTGTCCTCCCCAAGGAAACGGCAGGGAAGCTGAAATCTCAGCTACTAACTTTACAGGTGGTGGTTGATGACTTCTGAGCGACAATTGCCCTGTATATAAAGTTTTATAAATCCTTTTTGTGTTGTCGGAAAAAAACATGTTCATGTTGCTGATTAACCCATTTAATTTATAGTGATCAGAGTCCAATGTAATCAGTAATATATTTGCCCAAAGACGAGAGTATTGAGCCTTGTCCTAACAGGACTGATAAAGCTGACATTTTCTCCTGTTAGCACTTTATCTTTAAACAAAAGAGGACTCTCATTCAGCTTGAGGCTTTTGCAGGATGGAGTCATTTTTTGCCACAATCGGATCCTATGTTGAGTGGGACATTAAAAGTCTGCTCCTGTTTTTGGTGGTTTTTATCATCACAGCAGATTACATCAAAAACCGTCGACCCGTTGGTTATCCTCCAGGACCTCGAGCTTATCCAATTGTGGGCAACATATTTACCTTGAACCCAAACAGAACTTATGAGAGCCTAATGGAGGTACAAATGAACCCTGAAATGTTACAGTTTATACCTGAGCTCATTTTACTGCTATTTTCATGAGTTGTGTTCTTCATTTTTCCTAAATCCTCACCCAGTTGGCAAAGACATATGGGGATGTGTACAGCCTACGGTTTGGTCAGAACAAGACTGTGGTTTTAAATGGATTTGAGGCTGTGAAAGAAGGTCTGGCTACAAAGGGAGACAGCACTATTGACCGTCCAATATTTCCTCTGCAGGATGAGATTTGTGGAGGGCTTGGTGAGAAGTCTGCACTGACACACGGATATAATGTAGCATTTTTGCATTTCACAATCCTCAAAAAGAAAATTGCTATTTGTCTGATTACAAATAAAATATTCAGAGTTTATTTTTGTGTTGTCAAATGGAGTTAAATTCAGTGAACATAAATACCATTATCTTGGAATCAAGAATATGTGTAGGAATTACATTTCAAACAACAGTAAAGTTACACTAAATGTTTAAAAAGACAAAGGACAGTTTTAACTGAAATACCCACGTATTTGTCACAGCCTTCTCCCTTGGATCCCAGCCCACCAGCTTGTTTAAACAAATTAAAATAAATGGCAATTTGACTTAATCACTGAGCTTCATTTCTGCTTCATGTCTGATTAACACACTATAGGAGCTGGCATATGGCATAATTTCACAAACAAAGCAATCAAGCCTCAGCACTCTTGCTCTTTGCATTTTACAAAGGTCCATTTGGTTGCTGAATTTATTTGTAAGTTCAATGCTTCAGTGTTTGAAGCAGCAGTACAAATTCCAGCAAATTCAATCACACAAACTATGTTGTAACTGATTGTTATCACAAATCCCGGAGTTAAACACATGCTGGACTTTATATTGATTTCCCTTAACCTTACTGTGGCCTCATGTGCACCATAACAAAAATTCATCATTATGTTGTGAAAATGCAGAGTTTTTCCTGTTTTAAAAAGCTGTTCTCAAAGGGATACGACCAGATTAGTGGCTGTGCTATTTCCTATTGATAAGCTTTGTTCAAAAGCCACTCTCTGACAATCTTAGGTTAGACAGATTTTTCTGCTTCAAGTTGTCTCATCACTGGGATTTTCTGCTTGACGCTGTATTAATAATAAATTGATTAAATAAAAACATCAGGCTGGGTCTTCCTGTCTCCCTTACTATTTCTGTCATGACACCCCCTGATATATTTCTCCCCAGGTGTGATTTTCAGTAATGGAAACATCTGGAAACAGCAGAGACGTTTTGCACTTTCAACCCTCAAATATTTTGGATTTGGGAAGAAATCCCTTGAACCTGTCATCCTGGAGGAATTCACACACTGTGCAGAAGAGATCAAACGCTATAAAGGCAAACACCTGACACAGAAACGCTGTTTTGAATGAAGAAATTCACAAGTTACAGTTGATGCTTTGTTTAACTTTGCAGGTAAGCCATTCAATCCGCATCTTGTCATCAACTACGCTGTCAGCAACATTATCTGCCACCTGGTCTTTGGACATCGCTTTGATTACGGCGATGAGAAATTCACAAAACTGATGCTGCTGTTTGACAAATGCCTCCAGATCGAAGCCTCCATTTGGTCTCAGGTACTGAGTTTTAAAGCTGCTGCTGAAATCCTGATGTGTGTGATGCTTTCTTTCTGATGAAATATTTGATCATTTGTGTAAGCAACCCATCAAGGAAACACTGCACATTTATTATGAACATGAACAATGAAGCAGGGAATAATTAATACTGCAAGCCACTGAGCTGGGAGGGATTTAAAAATCTCCCTCATCTCTGGTTCTTCACTGCAAAATGTAGCCATCAGCGTCATAAACAGTGAGACAATTGGCAGGATCAATAAATTGCCTGAATCTGCTCCCCTGTGCAGCTCTACAACTCATTCACTCTGCTGATGAGATGTCTGCCAGGTCCACATCAGAATCTCAAACAGCACTGGAACATTGTGAAGAACTTCATACGAGAAGAGATGGAGGAGCACAAGAAGAAGTGGGACCCCTTCGAGCGAAGAGACTACATCGACTGCTACCTGAATGAGATTCAGATGGTGATCGCTCACGTTTGGATTTTGTAAACATGAAACATATTCTCAAAATGTTTAGTTTATTTCTGAAATGTTTTTTTTCTGGCTTCTAGGGGTGTAGCTCTGTCATTAAATTTACATGTGCTGCACCCATATCACAGCTTCTGTGCTCACTGCTGCACTGACATAGCATTTTAATGTGGTACAACATTCAGCAGAATGTAAACAGCTCTTCAGAACAAAATTTGCTCCAAAATGAAATATGATGTAGTTGAATGCAATTGTGCTGATATTGTATTGTTCTCCTTTGTTTCCTAGCCCATTTTAACGTGTGCGCTTATAACATTTTCTCAGAATCAGGGTCAGGACGACAACACTTTTGATGAAGAAAACTTGATTATGTGTGTTTTGGATCTGTTCGTGGCCGGTTCAGAAACCACATCCACCACCCTTCGTTGGGCATTTCTCTACATGGCAAAATATCCAGAGATCCAAGGTGAGAACGTCTACCGGAGAGCAAACAAATCAAGTTTTTCACATTGGCAATATTGGTGTAACCAAGAGAGAAACCTCAAAGTTTTTGTTTTGCACAGAGAAGGTCCAAGCTGAGATAGACAGCGTGATTGGACAGTCCAGACAGCCATCCATGGAGGATCGTGCAAACCTGCCCTACACCGACGCCGTGATCCACGAGATCCAAAGGATCGGCAACATAGTTCCTCTCAGTTTACCACATAGCACTAACAGAGAAATCCAGCTGGGGGGCTACACCATCCCAAAGGTAATTTATGGAATCAAATCGATCAGAGAAAAACAGTTTTATGTTAAAACAAATAGTTTGTATTCATATGTTCTTATTTTATTCACCAGGGAGTACTGATAATACCCAATTTAGCTTCAGTGTTGTTTGACAAGAATGAGTGGGAGACACCATTCACCTTCAATCCAGGACACTTTCTGAATAAAGAGGGCAAGTTTGTGAAACGGGCAGCTTTCATTCCTTTTTCTGCAGGTGAGGAGTAAAAAATTTTAAAAAAGAAGATATATTTGTATTTCTTAGGTTTCTGTCCCTGCTTGCAGTTTGGGCCGTTGCTCAAAAGATCGATGCAGACAGACTTAAAAAAAGAAGCTCTGAGGATCATATTTTATGGTATCATTTTATCAGACTGATCACTGCACCACCGCTCTCATTTCCTGCCTCAGGAAAGCGCCTGTGCCTGGGAGAGAACCTGGCCCGGATGGAGCTTTTCCTCTTCTTCACCTCCTTCATGCAGCACTTCACTTTCTCCATGCCCGCTGGAGTGCAAGTTGTGTTGGATTACCGTGCTGGAGTCACTCTAGCACCGAAACCATTTGAAATCTGCATAACTTCACGTCAAGATCACCTCTGATTTTTACTCAATTCCAGTTTACTGCACTCACTATCACAGTACTGAGATTAGCTAAAGAAACATTTTGTGGTAAAATAGTGGGTGGGAAAAAAATAGAACAACTATACCAATTTCAGGTGGTGCTAATCAAAAACATTTAATTAGCTTGAGGTCATTTTCATCATTCTATTATTGGAACCTACAGTAAGAAAAGATATTGACCTGGTTTCCCCAGTAATGGGCGTCCTGGCAAATGTAGCGTGATGTCAGAGAAATTACATCTCAGAGTCTCAGTTAGAAATGGAAATATGAACGTTTCTGACAATAAGGTTAGAAAAAGAACGAGGAAGTATTTCTTGTTTAAAAATGTTGGCAGGGGAAAGTCCTAGAGGGGGAAAAGCAACTAAACAAAACATTCTTGTACAGTTGAACAAACATGAATTAAAGGACTATGGCCCTTGGACAGAGGAGACCAAAATGACCAAATTCCACCCGTTGGTATCTGCGTGTCTTTATTTACTTCATGCCTTCAAGGTTTGTTGATTTGTGGGGTTTTGCTGTTGTTTTGTGTTCAGTAGAGTTTTGCCCTGGTTTTAATGTTCACACAGCTTTATGTTAACACAGTACGAATGAGAAAATACATCAGCTGTGGTCTCAGGAAAATAAATTGTTGCTGCCTGTTTTCTGTTTTATTTCAGTCTTGAAATTGTTGGTCCCTTTGCTGTTGTTTTTTTTTTCTTTCCTTCAGTAAGTAATTAAAAGTATTTTTGTTCTTCATGTCATGACTTTGTGTGAATTTCATGCATCTGACTTTTTACATTATATCCCAGGAAACCAAATTTAGAAATGAACAAATGCAGCATAACAACACATAAACGTCATATACTAATTCCAAAAAACATGCAGAAAAGGAGGGCATTGACTAAATTAAATCAAGGTTATTTACATATTTTCTTATTTGTCTCACATATCATGCAAAACATGCTTGATTTCAGCATTAAGCCTTTGTCAGGGTGCATTTAAGCATTTATTCAGAACCTTTGAAGTGGGACTCTGGGGAAAGATTATGAACAATTAATATTTTACCTGTTTATATTTTACAGCCTCTGTTTAGAGTTTAATTCTGACCATATAGAGAAGCTAACAACTGGTTCAAGCAGATCGAAGACCAAAGTGAATTTTTGCTGTCCTAAAACCACTCCAATCTGAACATTTCATAGCTGTTCACACAAATGTAATTTTATAAACCAGCTGTGGGCAACTATTTTTCCCAAAGGGCCACATATAGAACTGAGACTGTTGTGGAAGGCGAGACTAATGACTTAAACTTTAATCTGCTAAATACAAATTCTCATAATCAACTATAAAAATGATGTTTGTTACCTGCTAGGAGTAAACACTGTAACTAGACAATATTAATTTGAACAAGTCTTTAAAGAATTTAAAGTTTAGATATTAATTTCAAACACCAGCATCAAATTAACATCTTATCCTGCCAAGGATAAGATGTTGGTGGATAAATAAGCAGATTTAATAATCCTGGCTCACTTTTTGCCACAGATGATTCATCATCCTACAGTTGATCATCTGTCAAGTTAGCAGCTAATGTCTCTTTGGAAATCACTTTGTTTGTGCCAAAATGCTATTTTATCTGTACCAAGTTAAATTACCTTCGATAGGGAAACAAATTTAATCTGGAAATGTTTTAGGGCAGATGTAATAGGACAGAAACAAATGAGAAATTACTTGATCTTGTTTATTCATCTTTAAAAATATATAAAAGAAAAACCCAGTAAGAACCGAGATTATCTATTAAAAAAACAACATTTTGACTTTGTTTTTAATTGGATTTTCAATTGTTTTTCATTAATTTTACAAACACGAAGATGCCATCTGTATTGTTTTGCGACTTCATTATATTTACCATCACTCTCTAGGACAGAAAGGGATTTTTTGCCTCCCAGGACATAGTAATACTCATCTGTCTCATATGTTAAAGAGCAGAGACTGTATTTTATCTTTGCTGGCCATCTATAGCATCTCGTCCCCCTCTTACGATGTTCATGTGGTGTGAATTATTATTGCACACTCTCATAAGTTTTCAAAATAAGATCAGCAATCTGAAAATCCAGTTATTCTGCCTCAGATTTCCCTCAGGGTGGGCTCCAGATGTTGCTGTATGAAAGGTAGTTCAGTCAGAATTCATTTGAAACGATGTGAAAAGATGCACACATGCCTTACCCGAAAATTATTAGGCTGTAAGGAGCCCCACAGAAATTCTTTAGGTTCATCTACCTCTTTAGAAAACCTTGTTCTGCAGATGGATATCAGCTCCCCCTGTCTTGAAGTGCAGCTAGTGACAGTGGCCCTCCAGGTTGGAGCTAATGAAGAGGTAATTTCAGCTCCTGGTGCCAGCTGTCGTGCACGACAGTGAAGTCCAAGCTATGAAAGACTCTCTGTACAGGCTGCCGAATGAGTTCCAGGACTATCATAAGACAAACAAGAATATCCAAATGCACCAAAAAGTCACAAACATGAAAGCTGTGACCTAATCAGCCAAAATTGCAAATAAAATACCTGGAAAGTTTGACCAAATTGGCTAAACAAAAACTGGAAAGAGAACACAATGTGCATGTACTCAGGAAGATTTTTTTTTCTCTCAAAGAGAACCTGGCAAAACTAAAAAAAATATGTAAAACAATCAGCTAAAAACTAAGTGCATTCAAACACAGAACACCAATAGAAATAAATGAGAACAAAATTATATCAGAATAAACTGTGTGTGTGCGTGAACAACATTTCTGAGATGTCACTTTCAGATTTTCTGTTGTGAATGAGTCTTAGCTACAACCAAATAAAATTTCAACCCAGTATCTGTTAAAGTGACTGAGTTTTAGACATTTTTCTGTTGGCTAATGTGGATTAGCTGTGGCGAGCATCTTGAAATGAATTGACTCCAGAAGTTAATTAGTTGTAGATGTACATCCATTGATTACTTCCTGAAAGTTTCATTAAAATTAGTGGTTTTTGTTGGTGAGTAGAAAACAGATAATAATTTATATCTTTATGAAGTTATTCAGGAGTCTGTCCCCACATGTTCTGTGAACTTCTGTAGAAATATAATTTAAACCTCCTCAGACACTCCAAGAGGAAGCCTGAGTGCAAAGGTCAAGGGTCATAGGTCCTATTTGTTATTTTCCAGATCAGCTTGTGGTCACTGCACCACCGTCATTCCTGTCATTTCTGTCATTTCTGTGTGGTTTTTTTTGTTTTCCTCCCCTGGTCAGAAAGGAGCCTTTTCCTCTTCTTCATGCAGCACTTCATGTTTTTTTGTTTCCTGCTGAGTGGATCCTTGGATAAACTACAGAGTCTCTCTGGCACCAAAGCAATTTTAAGAATTGCGCTCTTAAAAAAAAAAAACGTAATGACATTTTTTTTCCTGTAGTCGTCACAAAATTGTGTAATTATTTAGGTGATTGGAAGGGGTGTACTTGTTCAGCCCATAGTCAGTACAGCAGCAATTAGAGATAATTACAGAAATGAATACTCTTTTAAAATATATATATAAACATTAATCACTGAAAGTGTATCATTTGCCACCGGAGGCTTCCTGCTGATTTCACGGTGTACCTTTTTCTCAACAGTTTTTTGCAATCAAGCTGCACTTTCTGTGTGGCAGTTTCTCAGTGGGAGACGATGAGGACTGATACACAGAGAGATTAGACCCCGACCTCAAAGGAATGGTGACACTAAAGAGCGAGCTGTGATGAGTGTGAATATTGACTCGGTTGCCCTGATTTCTGCTGGTCGGAAATGGGTCAGATCTAAAAGGGTGCTAATACCACTCATATTTTATGAATGCATTCAGTCACACTTCTTTCGTTTGGGAGGTTTTTGACCTGTCATCGCCTGAGAGTGACTGGATGAAGCATCACATCCCTCAGCAGTTGCTAAGTAACAGCTAACACTTTTGAGGAAGTCCTGGAGACAAGTCTAGTTTCAGATCTGTAACTGCAGGCTTACTGGGAACTTTTTTTTGTTCAAAAAATGCACTTTAGTGTGTGGTAACCCATAATATAATATTCTTTTTGATTATCAAAATACAGAAATTAATATGCTGACTCTACACTGATAGTTAATATCTGACAGCCACTGAAGCAAACTGTAAAAATGATCACAATACAGACACAGTTCTGGAAAATGTCACAAACTGAAACATTTTATAACTTGAAACTTTTATGATGTTGAAAAAAAAAACAATTTTAAGTTGTCTGTCAATACAAGCCAAAGAAAATGTGTTTACACTAGAGTCACGCCTCTTTTCATTTCAACACCAGTGGCTGATATTAGAGTGAAACTCCCCTCGGAGATCCTCACACTTATTCTTTTTCATCTAGTCTCACAGTACGAGGTCGCCTTGATTCAGCTGAAGTGCTTTTGCCTTCTTCATAAAAATCAGTTTTTCGTGGTATCCAGTACTGTTTATCTGCCCTTCTGCCCAGGACACTGGATTTTGTAGCCCACCCTGTAGGCCTGCAGATAAACTCGTGCCTGATTAATCCTGGAAACACAAGCACAAAACAGAAAAAGCATAGGGTATTCAGCCAGACAACTATTCCATGAATAAATCTGTACAGGACAATGCTGTAGGAAAACAAATAACCTGTATTTAGTACAAAGCTGAACACCCAAGGGTCCGCAGCGATCAACGTAGCTCTCCCTGAACGCTTTCCTCACCGCCCGAGCTGTACTGACCACAGTGGTGACCGCAGGGCACGTCCTGGGACAGATAAAAAGCTGTGAAATGAAGACTAAAAGCATCTTGCAATGGAGCTGCTGTTGTATGTGTTATAAATGCTGCTGGTGCTTAAAACACTTACAGCCTCTCACAGCGTAAGCCTGTGGTGCCCTCTGCACAGGCACAGGTGTTGCGCGGGCTGCATGTGGCTCCGTGCTGACAGGGTGGGACACACGGTGTGGTTACGGCTGCAGACACACCAAACAGGAAGAGTCCTTATGCCAAGTGAGGATAAAAGTATTTCACCCACATATTTGCAAGTGCACAACAAACCTGTTTCACAAAGACGGCCGGTGAATCCTGTGGGACAGCGGCACCTGTTGAGGCCCATGCACACGCCGCCATTCTTGCAAGGCTTCTGACACTCGACAGGCTCTGATGGACACAGAAGAGGAATAAAGTATGAAGTTGTTTGATTCAACACCATTCTTTTGTACACCTCTCAGTGACAGTCAGTGACCAGAAAAAAACTGAAACTAATAGCAGAGCAATAACAGGAAGCTCAAAAACTGGACTTTAGCCATACAGTGCATTCTGGGTTTTCTTAAAGAACAGGAGAAGCAGTTCTTTAAAATATAATTGCTCTTGGTTAGCCTTGTTATTAATGTTTATTAGTCTGGTCCAGTTAGAATTTAATAAAAACTAAATATACATACAGTGAAACAAAGAGTAAAGTTCAGGAAATCTTTGATTCATTTTTATTTTATTTTAATGGGTCAAATTCACATAAAAAACTGAAGTGGTTAAAGTCTAATTAAATTTAACAGGTAAAACACTCAAAAACTGAGGAAATTTAATGGGTGGAACACAGTAAATATGTTTGTTTTACTACTATTTACTATATAATGGTTGATACATATGGATTAAGAAGCAGAGAAAGTGAAAACCTCACCTATCTGACATCGAGCTCCCTGCCATCCTCCAACACATATGCATTTGTTGACATCCACACATCTTCCTCCGTTCTGACAGGCAGGAGTGCACAGCGCTGCAAAACACAAACACTTAATTCTTACAAAGAAAAGTTTGGTTTTTATGGCTTACATCTGATTCAGCCCACAGGTTTTAGAGGTAAATGGGGCCTCTGTCAAACTCTGAGGCATTTAGCTTGTAAATGCGATCAAACAGTCACTTACATCCTGCATGAATGTGACTGATGCGCCATATGTGGGTATTCTTATACTCACGAATGAGGCACTGAGGGCCTGTGTAGTCAGACGGGCACTGGCAGGTATTGGGGCCCACACAGCGACCACCATTAGCACAAGGCAACTCACACACAGCTCAAACAAAAAGGGGTAGACACAAAAAAATGTCAAAACACGTCAGTCACAGATAAATAGAAATGTAAAGTGTATATCCCAACAATCAAGAGCTCAAGAGTGACAAAAAGCACAAAACACCTGAGTATATGCATACAGTATATATTCTGCAAACAAGGGTATGAGGATAAGGTGGTGTTCACAAATCTTTTTTGTTTTTAATGAACATTTTTCCTCAATACCTGTGTGGCAGCCTGGTCCTGTCCAACCAGTTGGACACAAACACATGTTCCAACGCCTGCAGGTACCTCCATGGGCACAGGGTGGAGAGCACATGGCTGAAATACACCACCAGCACAGGCTGATTACACTCACAGAGCTGTAGGTTTATGCATTCTTAGACCATTAACATTGATTTTCAGTCACATTATTTAAAAAAACACAATGAAGTAAGTTAAAAAAAGAAACAAACAAAAAGGAACTGGGTATTGACCCATATAGGCCTAAATGAGCAAACAAACACCAGTTTCAGTGTAGGTGTGCTACGCTTTTTGCACCTGAGAAAAGGTAGAGGAAATTTGGGCTTGTTGTAATTTGCCATTTGTGCCACTAGATGGCACTAGATGTGCTTCACACTGGCCATAAATAATAAATATGTCAAGACTTGCTTTATCAGGTTTATTTTAGACAACTATTAAACAATAACTAGAACACATTTGATCACTTTGTGGATACACTTGTGGAAGCCTGTACCTGAGCAGCCCACACCAGGATAACCTGGAGGACAGTCGCAGCTGTTTGGTGCCACACACACGCCGTAGTTCTGACACGGTGGGTCACACACAGCTGCGCAGGAAAAGAGGCTCTTTAACATCCCAGTATAAGCATTTTAAAAAGCAGAAAGCGTGCAGCAACCTTTCTTGAACATTTTGTCAGAGAGAGAGAGAGAATTGTTATTCTGCCATTGAGATGCATGACATGTGACTCACGCCGGCACTTGGTGGGGTCATCAGTTCGGATTTCATACCCCTCCCTGCAGGTGCAGTTAAAACCACCGGGATGGTTCACACAAAGCTGCTCACAGCCACCCTTTGTGAAATCTTCACACTCGTTCACATCTCATGACAAAAAGACAGATGGACACACATTTCAAAACAATCCACACAAGAAGCTGGTAATTTCCTTTTGGGCACAAAACTAGTCTACAGCAGAACTGTTAATGATGGATGACAGGAAGATACATGTCTCCTCTTTCTTTCCAGCTAGTGTAATTTATTGGTATAAACCACTTCAGATTGGCAACTACGAGACATACTTATGTTTGAAAGCCTTTCTGTATTACTGCTTTTATACAATAAAGGTTTACAAATGTTCATTTGGATGAGGGTTTAAAACAGATGGTGATATCTGAGGAAACTGAGGACTGTTGTGATATTTTATGTGATTAAAATCAAATAAATCAACTTTACTGCATAAGTATGGCCTCATGAGCCGTATCATTTCAGGAACTACGATAAAGATACAGATAAATATAACAATAAACTATTTTAGATCACATTTGTGCAGCAGCAAGTAAAGAATAACTCATCAACAGAGATGAAGAGTCACCTACGCAGCTCCGGGTGTTGTCACTCAGCCTCCAGCCTGCTCGACAGCTACACCTGACGTGGTCCCCAGCGCTCATTGTACAAACATGGTCACAGCCGCCATTTCTCAGCTTACAGGATTTAACATCTGTTCAGTTATATATATAAAAAAAAATTTAAGCCTTCATATTCACATTTTTCCAACTGTTTGAACTGTAGATAAATCCTCTTTCTTGCTCCGATTAGACAAACACCACAGTATAAATTACTGCAGCTCCTACAACACAGCACTGGAAAAGAGTTTGGCACAAAAAAGTCCACACTGCTTGTCTCGTTTTCAAAGTATGGAAACATAAAACATTATGGATCTGTTGATAATTGTTGGATCGATATGTTTGTCTTGATTGTAAAGGCATCACATCTTCATCTAGACAGCACAATCTTTAGGAACAATGGAACATTATTTATGAAAAAAAATGCATTAAAGTTTCTAAATTCAATTTCTAAATTATAAAATTATTATTATCTCCCACTTCCAAAAAGCAAAGGTGGAGCAATATTTTTTTTTGCCCATGTGTGTTTGTGTGTCTGTTCATTAACAAAATATCTCATGAACCATTGCACAAATTTTTATGAACTTGTCAGAAAGTAATCATTGGATGTACATCAACAGCCGATTAATTTCCAGAGTCAACCCGATTCAATATGGCCACCAGAGCTAATCAGCCTTAGTCAACACAGCGACAACTCAGTCATTTCTCAACATAAAATGATCTTAATCTAAAACTGGGATGAAAGGCAGCGGGCAATAAGCATTCCTTCAAGGAATGGTAGGCCTTTACGTCCTAATAATGACAACTTGACAGCGCTATATATTTTTGATTAAAAAAAGAAAAGAAAAGAAAAGATTGCCAGTTCTATGTTGAGAACCTACTGCTGCAGGTGAGGCTGTCTGTGCCTAACAGAAGGGGAGCTGGGCAGTGGCAAGTGTGTCCTCCTGGAGAGTTGGTGCAGGTGTGAGAGCAGCCACCATTCTGAAGTTTGCATTCATCAATGTCTATATCCACACACACACACACACACACACACACACACACACACACACACACCAAAACATAAAAAAAGAAAGAAAAAATGTCAAGTTTATTTATTTTTTAGGATTTCACGTCTCTTTTGTTCATACCACAGTTTCCTGAGTCTGACTTTCTCGTCTTACTCATCCTTTAAAATGTTACCCCAGAACACCCCCTCATATCAAAAAGCACAGAGACACACTCGCAAAAAAAGCACACACATAAAACTGAAACTGATACATATTCATGGCAGTTTTTGCCTCATATGCATGCTGGCAAATCGCGGACGCTTACGCAGTGGAAATGACTCAAAATGAGCACGCAAACTGTGGCATTAAGTGGGAGAGCGTCTGCGAGCGACTGACCTACACAGGTGCGGCCATCAATGTGCAGCTGGTAGCCTGGTCTGCAGGAGCACTGGAAAGAGCCAACAGTGTTGATGCAAATGTGCTCACAAGTCCCATTTAGAGCCAAACACTCATCCACATCTGGGGGGAGGATCAAATACATTTGTGACATAAATGAGCTCGCTTAGATGCTCGATGCAATTCCGTTTTACACAAACTTTAACAAACTGGGGTCAGTTTGTTTGAGATCGATACATGAGCTCAGGATGAGGGGATTTCTTTGCTGCCCTCTACTGACCTAACATTTGAAAGGAAACCCATTTACATTTGTCCTCTTGCTGCAAAGCTAATTCGAACAGGTCACCTGTCCCTGTTGCGCAGTAAAAATGTTCAACTACTGGACTTTGTTTTGGTTGTTTTGTTGGAAGCAGAAAAAAAAGTAAAACCTAATCACTGCACTTTACAAGAGATTATTACTGTCTTTAAACTCACAGGGCTTAAGCCACTGTGTGTGGAAATTAAAGAAAGTCTGGATTTGAAGTTAACACAGTGAAATGCACCAATGCATGTTATTGCTTTATTTTACACAAGTAAAAGCTTAAGCTACTGGAACAATAAAGGGTGGTTGAATGTGATTTGTAGGATGTGACATGGTAGAACATGTGGATCCCACAAAATTGAAGTAGGAAGTCAGTTTTGCCTGTTTTTATCTAGATTTTTGTATAATGATGGATTGAGTCTAAAAAGATAAACTTCATAACATTTTTATTGTTCATACATTTTAACATTTTTTATTACAAGCAACTTTTATTCAATTATTAATGAGAGAATTGTCTTTGTGATGAATTATTAAATGAAAGTATAAAGAAGTTGAAGTAAAATGCAAAAAATTCTATATCTACATGGAGGCTCATAATTTGTGCAGATTCGTATTGAAGCACTTATTATCAGAGCGTGCACGAACCCTAGGACCAATCAGCTGACAAAAAGCTTTATAACCCATATTAGAAGATTAGAAGTCATGACATGAGCACCTTTTGATCAAAATGAAATATTCTTATTTACAAGTAGTCCCAATATTATTTTCACCCACAAATATGAAATAATCTTTATTTTTCAGTCATAACCTGACAGAATGTTTCATCCACATTTGTTAAAACTGTAAGCAGCAAAACATAGCTAACCTTACTATGCCCAAGGACTTAAAGAGATAATTCAGATATTTTGATGTAAAACTTTGGTAAAGTTCTGATCAATTAACATCTTACTGTTATGATCTTGGGGTTTTTATGTCTGTGGATTGAGTTCATTCTTGTTAAGCATTCATGTTTTGTCCTCATTTTTTCCCTCAATGTATTCAACTGGTTCAGTTCTGAAGGAAGATCAGAACTCGTGTTTCCTGCTGATGCAGACAGATCAGCCTTTTCACCATTCTTTTCCTTGCTTTACCTGTGCAGTTGCGTCCGCCCTGGTCCAGCTGGTACCCTGAGGCGCACTGGCAGCTGTACCCTCCTGGCTCATTGGTGCAGTTGTGTTCACAGTAGCCGTTGTATACAAGGCACTCATCAATATCTGGAAGCATAGACAAGGACTGCTGTGCTTTGGAACCGTTTTTGCAAGTAGAGAATAATGTTTGCATGATGTGTTCCGCTGAAGGGAACCAGCCACATAATAGCCATTACCAACCAAAACAAGTGCGCCCATCTCCATTAAAGCCCTGGTAACACTGGCAGAAGTACGAGCCGATGATGTTGCCACATCGAGCGTTTGTGTCACACTGGTGGCTGCCTGATGCACACTCATTCTCGTCTAAAAAGCAAAAAAAAAGAGAGTGAATTTTGTAAAGCTACATCTAAAGCTCACTTCATCTCTGTTTCATAAACATTCTGCCACTCGGGATAATTTTAATGGAAGGCTTAACAGCGAGTATTAAAACACATGCACACAAGGAAGCTGACCCCGGAGTTGGGAAACAGAGTTTTCCACGGAGAGACGTCAGCACTAATTGCTTACCTTTGCAGTGTGTGCCGTTTCCCTGGTAACCAGGTCGACAGACACACTTGTAGCTGCCAAGCGTGTTCTCACACACACCCTGACCATCGCACAACTCTGGACTGTCCACACATTCATCCACATCTGGGACAGAGAAAGAGAAAAAAATATATACACTACACTGACTTTTTTCTTTCATTTACAGCTGATAAAACTGACATTTTAATTTTTTGTCACATGAGAAGTCATTTGAGCAAAGATATAAATTCAAAACCCAACTAAGAACCTTATTAGGCACAATTAGTTTAAAATTGGTCACTTAAGCACAACATATTGTGATATCCTAGACTCGGCTTCTGGTCCTGCAGCTTTTGAAGAAATTGTAAATTGTAATTGGGTAAAGAACATAAAGTACAGTAATTTTCTATGAATTAATATTGAAACACCTAAAGTGTTACCTGTAATAGAATTGTGTTTTTTTTACGATAATAAACACATTCAAAGCACATCCTACCTTGACAGACGGTGTAGTCTGCACATACAGGACCTACAAAGTGCAAAAGGATTGCAAAAAGAAAAAAAAAAGAATTTAATAGGAGATTTGAATACAGTTTTGCAGCACAAAAGAAGAAATGTCTCATTACAGAATGGATGAAAGACGTTGAGCCCGACAGTAACAAAGGGTAACAAAGAAGCTGACTGAAGCTCTGCATTCCTGCAAAAAAATATTCCTTATTTTCTTCAGAGGCTATAACTATTCTCTACAGTGTGAAAAAAAAAGACTTACCAACACAGGCGGGGGCCTCTGCTCTGAAGCCCGGCTGGCACTGGCACACAAAGCTCCCAGGAGTGTTCACGCACACCTTTCTCAGTTCACGGCGACACTGCTCCTCGAAGCTGCACTCATCCACGTCTGCAGAGGGCAGAAATCAAAAACTGTGAGCAGCAGGATGAATGATCCTGTTCAAGAAGGTTTTCTGTCAGTAAACAGGTATAAAGACGTTTATTGTATGTAAGATGCTGTGCTACATTTTCATGGCTAAAACATTCAACGGTACATGACTATAATAAACAGTAAGCACTCAGATAAAATACTTCAAAATAGATTTTTCATGTACAGCTTTATGCCATGGTCATGCACACCAGATGCAAAACTCGATCTTACCTTCACAGCCTTTTCCAGTCAACGACGTCACATATCCAACAGGGCATGAGCAGGTAAAGGAGCCAGGGGTGTTTGTGCATTCTTCCTCACCTTGACAGGCCTGCAGACCTGTCACTGCAGCCAGAGCACATTCATCTATGTCTATAAAACCAATAAAGAACAGAACATTTACAATGATATGACGTGAGATCTATAAAACAAAACAAAACAAAAAAACTGAAACTCTGCTTTTAGCATTCTCTCTGCCACAAATGGACCAACACACACACACACACTAATTTATAGAGGCTGACGAACCCTGGCACCCTCCAGAACCCATCAAGTAGCCACGGAGACAGGCACATGAGTATGAACCGGGGATATTAGTGCAGTGGGCATAGAGACCACACGGCCCCGGCCCCTCCACTTCACACTCATCAACATCTGTTGAATGGAGACAGCTAATGATACAGTGAAATGTAGCACAACTGCCACCTGTTAAGCGCACACATGCACAGAAAGCAGACTGTGACATAGCAAATTAAAAGCTTAGTTTAGTTATATGAAGTCTATTTAACAGAAGCAATACATAAAAACAATGTTGAGTGTCAAACAATTTATTCACTGCAAGATTTCTGTCCAGTAAGTACTTGCAGTCTAAACCTTTCAGAGCTTATTTATACAACAATTTCACAGGTTTTAAAACTCACTGATTTATTTTGCTCCAAACAGTTACACAATAAAAAAACCTGCAACAGAACCACATATATAACTGGATGATCTTAATAGAGCAAACATGATCCTGTAGGACACTACTACCCTGGTAGTGGTTAAATTACCTCTTCTTGTTCTGCAGAAGCCTGTTAATCACCCATTGATTCAAATCAGGTGTGTTGGAGCAGAGGAACAAGTAAAACATGCAGGATAGTGGCCCTCGAGGACCAGGATTGGAGACCACTGCTTTACCCCAAACTTGATTTCAAGCTGTTGCTTCATTCCTGTACGTTTGCCTATTCCTCACCTTTACACTCAGCTGCTCCTTCCAGAGCGAACCCCACAGGACAGGTGCAGTTGTCACCATCTTTCACCATTCCAGACGGGCAGCCACAACCTGTGCCGCTCTTCTGCATCACCTGGTTTCCTGGACATGGAGCAAGAGTGGAGTTCGGGGAAGCTGTGGTAGTCAATAAAGCTATAAGCGTATATATATATATATATATATATATATATATATATAAACAGGGGCAATGTTAAGAGAAACTGAGGAGCACGGTATAAAGATAACAAAAAAGAAGTTTAGAAAACACGCACCTGATGTGGTGGGTGTGTGGCTTGGTGTTGCTTCGCTGATATTTCTGATGGCATTCTCAATCACCAGATCCTAAAACACAGGAGGACAGCAAA
This sequence comes from Kryptolebias marmoratus, assembly GCF_001649575.2. Taxonomy (NCBI): domain Eukaryota; kingdom Metazoa; phylum Chordata; class Actinopteri; order Cyprinodontiformes; family Rivulidae; genus Kryptolebias; species Kryptolebias marmoratus. Next base: position 12,985,072 of record NC_051453.1, on the reverse strand, counting down.
CTGAAGTTTAATCAGCTTCATGTCCAAAAAGGAAAAAAAAAATACAAATAAAAACAATAAATGACCAAATCCTACATGTCTGGCCTGGTTCTCGGTGAGCTCAGTCTCTGTGTGTTTCAGGACTTCATTGTCATTTCCTTCATGGTTGCTCAGGTTTACAGCCCCTGACAAAAGCAGCAGCAAGGCTGACACGAGGGTCCAGAGGTGGAACATCACCTGAATCTGCATGAAAAAGAAGAACACCAGAGCTGTTGGGAGTTCCAAAGTGAAAACAGCAACATGCAGCCTGTTCAGACATGTTTAGGCAGGCAAAAGCACCCTGTCATTAACATCAACCCTCCAGAACAAAAGAAACTTACTTCCTCTGAAGATTGTGCCGTTGCTCTAAATTTAACTCTGAAAAAATTAAAGCACATTTTGAAAAACACATTTTAAGACTAAATAAACGTAAATGCTGGACTAACAGTGTTTTATTAGTGTTGATATGATCTAAATCTGTGGAGCCATGCTTGCAGACTTACCTGGGCTTTTTTTTTTACTCCAACCTAAAGATGTTTTTTTTTTCTTTTTTTGGATCACCGGAAACAGACAGGGGACTTTCGGGAGCCGAGACACGGCCTCTGTGCCTTTCTTTCACTCCAGATGTGATCTTTCCTGCAGCTGGACTCCAGCTCCGTGTGTGTCAGACTGAGTGAGGGGCCGATCCAGCAGTGACTCCCCACATCCTGTCTCAGAGCTCCACACTTCCCATTCCACAAATCCCAAACCACACAAAAGGAGAGGAGCAAAAAAAAAAAAAAAAAAGAAAAAGAAAAAACAAGAGAAAGGCCTGCAGGCTGCTTCTAGATGTCTCTGCTATATGAACTTTTCCATGAAGGCCATAAAAAGCAGATGCATATCTTCATTCTGGAAGAGTTGGGGATCAAAAAGAATAAAAAAAAAATTGATTCCACTTTGTTTAGTAAATGAAAAATAAAAGCAAGTAATAAAAATAGTAATGTTTAGGTCCAAGGCCAACTTTATTTTATCACTCCAGCAAAACCTAGTGACAAACTCCAGTGAACAGCTCCGACAAGGTCATTTTAGTTTTAATCTAATGTGACTGAGAGGAAGATGAATATTTAATCCTGTCTGATGTTTCAAACATGTGACAGCAGCGAACAAACCATCAGATCAAATCTGTACCTGTCAGGGTAAGTTGTCCAGCAAAAAACTGAAGTATTTCAAATATTTCCACTCCACAGGAAGGAGCACAATTGTATAGGCTATTTATAACAGATCCAATTTATGAGTTATATTAGTTTGAGTTGTTTTTCCATCTCAGAGGAATCCTTTTAATTGCTTCTCTTCATCTACATGAGGCAAGCACTCCTTTACATATCAAATAGGTTTAGGCTCCTGAAAGAAAAAGATCTGCAGAGTTACAAAGACCGAGACCAGCATAGCTCTTTGCAGCAGCAATAAACAGGATGAGAAAAGAACGCGTTTTTATCTCGAGAGTAAATCATCTAAACCTATTCATGCAGACTCCCAGAATAAACTGTGAGCTGTGCGATAATTAATTTGGAGATACAACACACAGACTAAAGTGGGTTTACTCCTTTAAAATGTGTATTTGGACACATATTCCCTCCATCACCGCAGCAGTTTTATTGTTTTATTGTTGGAAAAGTTAAAGTTTTACTTCTGTTCTGCTTTTCGTGCAGAACAGAAGTGACTAATTTTGTACTAATTTTATTCAAAGTGTTCTTTTGTGTTCAAATACCACATTTATTCCACGCAGCAGTGGCACTCTTGTTGTGAAGTTGCTTTAACATTTTACAGCAAATAACTGCTGTGTTTCCCCTTGTTTCATGTAGATCTTTTGTCTCTTCCTCTCTGTTTTGTTTCACCTGCATTTCACCAGACGTAAATTTAACTCAAAAGGATTTTTGTTGTGAAAAGGCATCACACAAATAAAACTATTTAACTGTTTGCATCACTGACAGTCCTCTGAGCTTTGACCTTTGCTTGATTACAAACTTCAAAAACTTGATGAGGTTTTTAGAGTCCTTTACTTATTAGTATTTTGCTTCAAAAACACAGATTTACAACATTTAGGCAGTTTGAAAAAGCATATTTATTTAGCTTATTCTTGTGAAGCAAACAAAACATTTTAAAACACTTGTTTCATATATTTTTTTAAAGCATGACAGTCATATGAGTTCTGTTTCTGCCCTAAAACTGCTTGGAGGTGAATCACATGTTGTAACAATGACTTAAACAGCATTAGCTTCTATCAGTAATTTTCAGAGATACTACTGTATGGTAAAAATACCACAAACTTTTTACAGACCATAATATTCTTTTTTTTTTTTTACATTGCTAGCTGCCAGCTGATCTTCTTTTTCAAAATAGGTAACTGAAGACAAATGCTTCTGCTTGAAGTTGCAGAATCCCTTATTTTTGCAAGGTACTAAAAAGAATCACAGAAAGATGCCCATAAAGCAGCGACACTAAAAGGAATCAAGGAAATGTCGACAAAAAAAGGAGTATAACATACTCTACATTTAATTTAAGGCAAAATAAAAAAGATCTTACACTGAATAAACTTTATTTCAATAAAAAAAATGTGAATGTGGCAGAGATGAGGTAAAAGTTACAAATTTCTCAATGTAAAAAAACTCTGGAAATGGGATTTTTCTAATCATGCAGTTAAGAAGACTATATTGGCATGTTACATTAAATCCAGTTTATTACCAAAAGAAAGGCTTTATTTTCCAACTAAGTGCTGAATACAGCATTTGGCAGTGAAGCAGGCAGGGATTTTATTCCCATTTATGGTACATTACACCACTTTTGGCCCTAACTTTGACCAGATATGGCAGTTTATCTTTTTTAATGATCTGCTGCTGAGAGTCAAAATGTTGTAGGTTCTCAGTTCAAGCAAACCAAATAAATAAATAGACCACAGAAAGCATCCACATATCTCTCACTAACAATTCATAACACACAAAGACACAAATCACAAAACAAAACCAACAAACAACGTGGAGGTCGTTAATAATAATTAACTGCATGAGCAAAGCATGAGTCTTTGTGCATCACTTGGCAAAAGCTTTTATGGCCAATGTCTAAAATATCACACCTAAACGGCAGCTTTAGTGATAAAAGCAATCAAACCTTGAACATGTTGCACTCAAGTTATCTAAACTGAGTACATTAAAATGCAAATGTGACATGTGTTGCTGTCTTGATTAAAATAGATACCTGATTAACATTTCCTTTTCTTAATAGCAGCTATGTAATTGGTAGGCTGTGCTTTCCGCTCAGCTAAATTATAATTAATTGATTTAACTGGTGATTTCTCTAAGGCAATCTAAGCACTGAACCTTCTGTGCGGCCACTGCATGGTTCGGGAGATGCTCATGAGAACTGGCAGGAGCCGCCGCATAAGATGTGAATGTGCGCAAAATGTCAGGGGATTTCACAATCACTCTCCTGTGGGAAGTTCACCTCCCTTCCTCCTGTCTGGCTGAAGGAGTGCAATCAGTGAAACAGCCTGCTGCATAACTTACACACTCCCAGGGTTCAATGATGCGCGAACAACAAGAGCCAACAGTGTGTACGCTGCACAGCTCATTAGGTACGGACGACGTGCACAGGAGCAATCCTGAGTGGATGTGCAGGTACGACGGTGCAACAGAAAGATGTCAGAAGGGTGTGTCCATCTGGCTGCCCTTTGCAGCAGGTGAAACCACGCCGTAACTCCTCTCCTGCCACCTCAGCCACTGCATGTGGACCTCCTTTTGCACCTGTCAAACACAAAAAACACACAAAGAAAATTAAAAAAAAGAGACAGAAACATCAAGTTCTTTGCAAACAGAATTCATCAGCCAGCAACTTTAATATATTATTTCTGGTTTGTTTCCCTTTTTTACCTCAACTAAAAGCCACGTTTAATAACAATAAAGAGAGATGGGCATCAAGCGGAAAAAGAAGAAGAAAATTGAAAAACTATTTGTTATAACTGAATAAACATAATTACCTTGTTAATGACAGATTTACTACACTACTACCCTGAGCTCCACCTAACTACCGCATAAACATTAACATTTTCTAATCTACGAGAGAAGACACAGCAATAATCCATGTTGAAATTTATGGATTTAAATGGTAAATTCAGCTCTTTTAAATTAGGGTTCTGTGTAAAGGCTTTGTATTATTTTACCTGTTGGACTTGGCCTCGCTCTGACTAGCTGTTAGTCAGAAATAAACTCCATTTCTCCAAACTGAGGTCATTCAGAGAGCTATATACAACAGCTAAGATATTATCTGTTCATAATCTCTTCACAGAACCCCATTTCAGAAGATCTGAACACTTGCCTCAAAATGTTCTCTTATGGCATGTCTGCACACTGTTAGGTGTGCATTGCACAGGAAGTCTTAACCACAGATGGACTGATGTCAGGTCAGCCCCGCATTAATCTTGATGATTATATAAGCGCTCTAGGTCCTTTCTTTATGCGATGAGGGGGAAAGAAATGGGAAATTGTTCCTGCACCTTTAAGCCCTGACAACTTAACACCTCTCACCTCTCACTGACATGTGATCCTTCTGAGCAGGTTTCTTAAGCAGCAGAGATCTGCAAATCATCTGTGGGTTGTGCTGAATACGTTATAGGCAATGCATAGGAACAGTGTGGTTTGCACTGACCTCTTGATTGAGGAAGCAGTAGAGGACAGCAACAAGAAGCCCCTATAAAAAATACATAGTTTTTATGAATAATAGCAGCATTTGATTGATTTAGGATTTGAAAATAGTATATTAGTATATGTTGGTTTTCATACCTCACTAAAACACCTCTGTAAGACTTCAACAGATACAAGCTGGGAATTCTGCAGCTTGTCCTTTAGTTTTTACATAAAGAGCACTGTCTTTGTTAACCAGTTGCCTAATTCTTTCAGCAGGAATGAGAACAAGCTAAAAGAAAAGCCAATTTTGTGTCCGACATTACCTTAAGGGTATAATTGGACTTTTCTTTAGCTGCTTGTCTGGATGATGAATACACAACTTATACATAGCTTCATTTGTCTTCCTACTGCCAAAACACTGCAACACTGTTGTATACATTTCCATGCAAATGCTTACGCTAAAGCACATAAATATATGAAACACACACGCAAGTGTAAAAAGTTCACTGATTTTCAGTTCTAGGCTTTTAACGTGAACTAATCTCAATCTCTTGGTTCAGATCAAGTCAATGTTAATATCTGGAGCACATTTAAAGACAACTACAGGTAACAAAAGTGGTGTAGAAAGTGTGACATCACAGAAATGGATTTTAAGAACAGATTTAAAATGATCAGTGGTTTGAGCAGTGTGCCAATTTTCAAACACAGATTAGTAGCCACCACTAAAATGGCTTCGTCTTTGAAGAAGATGGGGCCTAAAACGGAGCTTTGAGGTACCCCGCAATTAAGAGTGGACACAGCTGAAGAAGGGAAACTCATTTCTGATGGAAATGAATGGAAGCAGGAAAGAGGTGAATGCTGCTGTATGATTTTTTGTGTGAAGGTTGTAGGTAGATCCAACAGCACTGGGACAGCAAAATCAACTAAATCAGCAGCTTAAAGCATGTCATTAATAACTTTTTTCACAGAGTTCATTCTGTGCTATGAGGCTTAAGACTGAAAATTTTCAGAAATATTAGTTGAATCATTTCCGTATTCTCCTCACAAACCACAAAACGACAAGTTAATTTAAAAGCCCATTAGTAAATGAGATTGAATTCTGAGTATGGGCGCCGTGTTCGCACTCCTGGGTTCACGTTTGTACCTGAAAGGATCCCATGCAGAGCTCGATACAGAGGCGCAGGTTAACGTTGAAGTAGTCAGGCAGAAAATTGAAGAACATGTAGTGGGTTCCAAACAAAGGGATGAGGAGGAGGGTGGACTTGGCCAGGCGTCTATTGCACAGAAGCAAAGAAATCAGATGCAGGAAGTGAAGCTACCTGAGGGAGTCTTAGAGCCGGTCTCATCTGAATGCTGAGGCTGATTGTCTGATGCAAACAGGCACGCTGATGATGAGATGTCAGCCAGAAGGACACTTGTGTGTGTGGGTGTGTGTTTGTCTGTGTGTAAGGCAGGTATGGGAGTGCTGTGTTAAGCTACCTGGTGCAATTAAGTCAAGCCTCTTCCTACTTACCTCGATATGTGTTTTATGAGGTCCAGAATACTTGATGTGCCACAGCACTCTCAGTCTATTAGTGAGCCTATTTCAATTAGAAATTCTGATAAGCCTCTTGGCGAGAGGAAAAATAGACGTGGCCAGACTGAGCAGACTGTTGTTCGGCTTAGTCTGAATGAATTATTCAATGCACACTGAGGTGTATCAACAGTTTTTGCACTTCCTGCATCTTTCAACATCAAAGCGTCTACTCCGAGTTAAAAAGTATTCGAATAAATGTCAGTCATCGGGCAGGAAACAGCTTAAGAGCTCAACACAAATAAGTCACAGAGACAAGACTTTGAAAAATCTAAGACCTTGTCTTGGAAAAAAGGAATCTGAAGTGTAATAAAAACAAATCTCGGGCATAAAGGGTGATTTCATACGAAACTTTTCAAAGACTTCTTCATTCAGCTCATCATTTGAACTTTAGATACAATAAACAAATAAGAAACTGTGTCACTGTCTGTAAATCTGAGACTAAATGATTACTGTACCTGTACTGAGAGGAGTTATTGAACTGAATCAGCCGAGGATTGAGTTTCTGGATCAGGATTCTGATTATATTTACAAAGAGCATAAAATTCACCTGGTGATAAAAAAAAGGATGTCAGTTGTATTAATGTTTTGACAGGCAGGAAACAGCTGAAAACGCTCATACCAACATGATTACTAAGCATCACGGCAACAATGTGTGCAGCCAAGTATGTCATTGACTTGGACTGGTGCGAGATGAGTTTTTGGCACTCGGTTCTGATGACACAAAACAATTTTTTCACACTCCTTTTACCATTAAGTCTTAAAAAATTAAGGTACACATGTATTTTACAGAACACTCTGTGCTGTACTTGGCGCACATTTCATGACTTTGCTTGTTTTAGCCCAATGGGAGTATTTTTTACCGCTATAGAGACGACAATTGGTCCCTTGATGATCCACCAGTAGGGCGAGTCCTCATTGAAGTCCCAACATCTGCATAAAAAAGACATTTTAAAACCATTTTCCCTCCAAAGGTTCCCTCCAACAACACAATCTCGAGTTTAACAATAAATAAATAAATAAAATATCCTTGAAAACTTAAACAAAAAACTTGTGCAATCTATTACTCGTCTGAGTATGTGCTGTGGTTGACTCTCAGCTACTACCACGCCAAGTTTTAGCCCAATATCGTTAAAACTGACAGAGTTCTAGTGATGCATGTGTTTGCTAGGGGTGAGCAGCTGTAACGGCCATCTTGAATTGGGTTGACTCCAAAAGGTAATCCGTTGTAGCTGTACATTCAATAATTACTTCCTGGGAGTTTCATTAAAATTTGTTTATTGGTTCATGAGATATGTTGCAAACAGACAGTCAAGCGAACGCATGCACACTCAAGCGTTTACATGACCACCTGCTTTTCAGGGTGTTGGGCAATAATAATTTCCTGACAAGTATCAAATAGTCCAAATAAAACTGGGTTAAAATTTGAACTAGATAAAAATATTAGGTGCAAAAAATCCTTCCCATTCACCTTCCTATGTGTGTATTTATTGCTTAATTCAAACCTTTTACCGCAAGTCATAAATTCAGTGCCTAGCAGACTAAAACGCTTCACTGTGATTCTAGCTTTTCGACAGCTTTGACTGTATTTTCCACACGGTGGTGACTGGAATAGCTTATGAATGAAGGATCTTATCAGAAGTTTGTACAGACTCTGTGTCCTCAAAGTACACCCTGGATCCAATCCACAGAACTATGAAGAAGACAGGGACACCTGTGGAGAGAGAGGACAGCAAAATTAATCAGCGAGACCTAATCAAGGCACACGGAGTTGGCAGAATCATAATTAGAGTCAAACAAGTGCGTGAATCTGTTAGTTTAAAGTTTTGTCTGTCACAGTATTGACGAGAGAAGCTGGACTTGTATTTACTAACTATATCTAGTAATCAAGTCAAGTTTTGTATTTGTCATGATTCTGGTGTTTGTGTTAGTTTTCCTTCCCTGTGTTTTCAATTATTTATACCTCCTGTGAACGCCAACATTTTAGTTTGGTTGCTGCCTTGCCAGTTTTTTTTTATTTAAAAGGTTTCCTACACAAACTATAACAGTATTTGGTCTAAAAGGGTTAGATTAAATATATCAAATTTATAGATGCTGAAGAACATCCAGCTGTATTTGAGGTATATGAAATTAATCATATTTACTTGAGTATAATTTGTAAGATGATGCAGCTGAAAGCGTTTATTAAAAAGAGAAACATAAGTTTGTAAAGTTCTAAAATAAAGTGTAATTTAAAAAAAATACACAAATTTGATGAAAAGGAGGCTCAGACTCCCAGTAACTGTAAAATGGAAAACAATTAAAAGCTTTCCTTGAAGGAATTTATATCACCTGCTGCCTTGTATGCTTGAGTTTTAAACAAAGATCTACTGCAATAAGTTCAGTTAGCTGTGGTGGCCATCTTAAATCAGTTTGACTCCAAAAGTTAATCAGTTATAGACATACAGCCAGCAATCACTTTCTGAGAGTTTCATTGAAATACATCCAGCGGTTCATAAGATATTTTGCTAACAGACAGAGTTTATGTTAGCTTTGACTTAAAATGCATTTCTTTTACAAGGTTGACCAAAAAAATAGTTAAAAAAGCTCTGCACAAAATGTACAAATGGCATAAACACAATGAACAAAGCCTTAAAATGACTTTTATTTCTTATAATGATGCTAAACTGATGTATACAATCTATATATTTCTATTTTCATGCCTCACTTGTACTACTAGATCATTTTAGCGTTACAGTTGGCTGATTTGCATCATAAAACTGTACTAAGGTTCTCACCCCAACCGAGCAAGCCGAAGCCCCAGAGGCATCGACGGCTGTGATAGAAGGAGGAGAGCAGCAGCGAATTGAGGTAGAGCGCCTCCACCAGGAGCCAAAAGAAATTAGCCATCACACAGTAGTGACAGAAAACAACAGACGCCTTGCAGGCAAACTGGACAAATGCAAAAAAAGAAATTGAAGCAAAGGTAAATGGTTAAAAGGAATTTGAAACTACAACCAAATATTTACTCGTCATCTTACTGTGGAGAGGGTGCAGTGATTGGTGTCATCGCTTGAGAACAAAGTCGAATCTTTTATGAAAACCGACACCGATTTCAGGATGAAAGTAAGAAAGAGCTGGATGTGAATAAAGTTCCTGGCACATCGGAGCCTCCTGTTGAGAAGATGCAGAGTGCTGTGTCATGAAGGCCAAATACAAAGAAAGGACATCACTCTGGAACAGGGGTGGGCAATCCTGGTCCTCGAGGGCCACCATCCTGCATGTTTTACGTGTTCCTCTGCTTCAACACACCTGGTTTGAATCAATGGGTGATTCACAGGCTTCTGCAGAACAAGAAGAGGTGATTTAACCACTGAATCAGGTGTGTTGGAGCAGGGAAACAAGGAAACCATGCAGGATGGTGGCCCTCGAGGACCAGGATTGCCCACCCCTGCTCTAAAAGATTTCATACAGCTGCAAAACCAAACCGTTTAACAAGTCACATGATATTTACACCTTTAAGCAGTTTATTAAATATAAAAAACAACGAGTGTCTACATAAAACAATTAATGGCTTGTTAAGTCTTTCATTTAAAATGTTTTTCTGATGTACCTCATTGACTTTATTTTCTTAATTTTCAGGGAATTACAATATATCGGAGGGCAGAATGGAAAAAGAGAAAGGTCAAATTTAGGTTTTGCGTTTCCACCACAGCTAACTTTTAAAAGCTCTGATACTGAACATCATCGCACATTTCATACCTGAATAACACAACAAGAGCCGGCCCCTAAGCGATACTGCAGCCGATGGTGTGCATGATTTTTAAATGAAACATAAAACAGTTTTTAAGCGTGCTAGAAGTGTTTATCCTTCAGTTTGCTTGTCCTTCCACTTGTCCTCAGGTCTCTTTTGAGCAGCTTTCCCTTCTCCCGTCGGCAGGCTGCTCGTTCCTGCTGCGTCTCCCCCTGTGTGTAACATTTCCCCTGACCTCTGGGCTCTTAATCTGCCGCCTCTCAATTCTCCATCCCACCTCTTAAGCTGGCTCACCTCAGCTACCTCAGAAATGTCATCGACAACATTGCAGGAAATATGAAGCAGAGAGAAAAAAGAACAAAGTAACCTTAAAATAAAAATGCAACGGCTGGCAGATTTTATTTCATTTAGGCTGAACCGTGCAGATTGTTTCCTCTGCTTCCAGCTTTCATGCTAAACTAAAACCGTCTGCTGGCTGTTATAATCATATATTTGGTTTATACGAATGACCCTAAGATCAAGCTAGAAAGGCAGCATTTTAAATGATGGCAGAGCTGAACAAGTCACATGTGATGTGTGAAAACCTTGAAATAACCCAAAGATTATTCACAAAACTGATAAGGCATTTATCAATAAAAGATTAATGGCGTTAGGTTTCAACAGCCAATTCTTTTTTTTTATTGTACATTGTGTCCTAAAGTCTAAATTTTGTTGAATACAATTCCATTGTACTCATTGGGGTTTGCAAAGTACACTTTCTGCTGAAGAAACTCTGAATAAACAAGAATTTCCAACGCCCGGTTCATACCTGAAGAGCAGCAGGATGAAAACAGCAACAGCCAGCACCCCCAGGGAGATGCTGTAGCCGATGGTGTATATCAGCTTCACATTGGCGAAGTACGACTCCTCAGTCTAAAAACAAGGCGGGCAGGAGGACTTTACATGCAAAGCCATTATTTTCAAATATCAAAGCTTTTCAAAATGCTGGCAGGTCTGAAAATGAGCGTAATGTCTCAAAATAAGACCAAATTACCGGTAAACTTGAGACTTAACTGCGCTGAAAAGATGGCTAAAATAACTGCAAGGAAGCTCTTTCTATTCCAGCTTTTCTGAACATTTGAAAAGCAAAAGATGTTTTATCTGGCACCAAGGGTAGAATTTCCCAAAAGCAGCTGCGTGATTAAGTACCATTGTCCATTTTTCTTTGTAAATAACATAATTTCGGTCATTACAGTCTGAGTGACGTGATTCTGTCTTGCTAAAGTTATTTTCAGATTTACAGCTGAATAGATATTTTTTTAATGTAGATAGCTGCTCACCAGGAGGTCTGAATATTTTAACTTTTAAAAAACCGCACATACATCTCTTCCAATGTTGAACGGTTATCTTTTCTTTAGCTTGTTTCGAATCTGTGGTTTGGTTGTTCTTCTATTTGTGCGATTGTTTCATTTTTCCTGTTTCAAACATTCTCCTTTGACCTCTTAATCTGGAGTCTCTCCTCCTAACCTGCCACGCCTCGGACGCTCTCACCTCAGGAATGTCATCATCCACGTTGCAGGCGACATGGTACGGTGGGAAAGGCTTCGACCAGCCTCTGCTGGTGCAGTTTCGGCTCACTGACCCTGGAGCGACATCAAGAAGTCAATGTCAACAACAAATTTCCATAACCAAAATAATTATAATTAAGAACCTAGAATTCCTTGAAGGAATGTACATCGCCCACTGCCTCTCATGGCAGAGTTTGAAACTAACTCATCTTATATTAACACACAACATATACTATAATACACTCTTCCACTGTGGGATTTTGGCTTAGAAGTCTCAAAACCTTCAGTCTTTTTAAACATTGCAGAACAATTTACCCTAAAAAGCTTCTTGATTCTTTTGCTTTACAAATTTTTGAAGAAATTTAGGGTTCCTATAGCAGAGGTGAAACAACGATCCCACAGTATGATAAAGACGCTACCACGTTTTACTGTTATTAGGCATATATTTCCCTATGAGTGTCAATAAATACCTGACAAACAAACCAAAACACTGAATTGCTGCCTTCTTTGAACATTAAGCTCCAGTGAGTCATATTTGTTGCAGATTATTTCTAAGTAGTGCTTTGTTTAAAGTACTGTGGAGTTACAGGAAACAGGTTCCTAATCTGAACCTTAATGCGGGTCTTTCTTTAGCATTTGTGTGTTAACCAGGCACCTGCATCATTTTTCTCTGTGTGACCCTTTTTTTCTGCCAAATTAAATTTTTTTGATGAGTTAAAATCTACTGTATAAGTGGTTTGTTTGTCTGAGGCAGCCTAGAGAGGAACTGGAAATGTGTTCAGAATACAGGGTGAAAGATTGTACGGCTTCCCTAAATACATAAGAATGAGTATAGAAGATGGACAAAAATCTCTTTAGTTGTTTTTGTTTAACGACCTGGGGCAATTTAGTCTAATTGGATTAATTTGCATTTAATTTGAAAATATTTCCCACAAGATCTGCATCGCGTCTTTCAAGCTTCATTTTCCTGTGAACACGCTAGAAAGCTGACATTACGCGGCTTTCATGTTCTATCAGAGCAAATTTTCCTCCTGCAAAATGTCACCATCTGTATTTTAAATTGCAACCAGAAAGCTCTGCTGCTGAAAGCAGCAAAAAGACACGGATGACAAATCAGCTCGATCTGTCGTAAAATATCAAACATAAATTGAGTGGAAGTAATGCACTTTCCATTTTTAATACCTACACTCAGTAAGTCTGACATCATACAAACCTTTAAGCTGAGAAAGGATGATTGTGATTCATCCCATCCCAACCAACAGGTATCACAGGAACATTAAAAATAATGCACTACAGTGTGTTACAAAAGTCAAACATAATTCCCTGTTTGCTCATTTTGTACAACAAATTTATTTTCACTACTTGTAAATATTCTTAAACCTGTTAACTTATATGTTAAAAAAAAATAAAAAAAATAAGGAGCACTTGTGTTAACCTGGTAATCCTGTCATAAAAACGACAGATCAGAAATTTAAATCGGGGTTCTACAGAAAGGTTTTGAACAGTTAGTATCTTACCTGTTGGAGGTAGCTCTTTGAACGACCTCGTTTGAAGAAACAGGATTTGACTCAGAAGACTGAGGAGCTAATAGCGTCTCCTAGCGAGGCCAAGACCTAAGTGGATGGCCACCATCCTAAAACAGCTCCAGTCTAAAAAATAAACTACATACAAAGACTATTTCATAAATATTTACATCACCGTCTGTTTTGCATTACGCAGTTACTCCAGCAGAGTTATGATAATATTCCTGCAGGAATGCGACCAGAAATGCAGCAGCTAATTGTGCTCCTAAATAAACAAAATTATATGTAAATAAGTGTGTAATGCTAAACTGACGACATTGTAGAGGCTTATAACTTGATATGAGATTTTTGAGACTGGAGCTGTTTTATAAATCCTTGCCTAAATCCTTAAATTCTATTTTCCCAATCCGAGTACATTCAAAGAGCTATCTAGAACAGGTGAAATATTATTTGCTCATGACAACCCCACCGTAGAAGTTCTGAACGATCGCTTTCATTACAAAACATCCGCATAACCAGACTGAATGAATTAAACAAACAAGCCGTTCTCATGCAGGAAGCCATGAGTCTGATTTCTGCCCAATATTTTAGCTCCACGTCACCGTCTGGATTCACAAACTGTGGATCGGATTTATTTTTAGTCTCCCACCTGTGTTGTTCCTGAAAAGAGAGAAAACTGCAGGACACCCTCGCTGGACCGTTTCCCCGGTGACTGCTTGAGGCCAGCAGGCGACAGCATCCCAGAACGGCCAGCAACCTTTTCAGGGGTTTAGATGGAAAAAGGTTAAACTTATTCGTAAGGGTCAGTTAGAGAGAGACTGAAACACACATTAGAAATATATAACAACAGAAAATCGATGTAGGCAATGATGTCAGCGTTTCTTTAACTTAAAATGTGACAAAAATGAGAAACTGACTCTTGAGTTGGAAGACACTTATATTGTGTAACCATCCCTAATGCTTTAATCTTATGAATCATAGTGATTGATCAAGTGTATTTTCATTCAGCAGTTCGGATCCTATTAAAAAAAAAAAAGAGTCCTCTCAGACAACAAATGATTCTCCGTGAATCATTTATTTCCGTGTGGACTCGTTTGTACTCAGTGTGACCATCTGCAGTATATTTCAAACAACAAAGTGTCATTCTTGAATTTATGAGCTGATAGCTACAGGCTCATTGTTGTGGTGAAAAAGAAAAAAGAGAGAGAGAGAAAACACACCTTCCGTGCTTCTGTTTCCCAGCTCAGCAATGTACTGAAGGCACTGGCGCTCCTCCTTCTCCAGCTGAAATATGTACTCGCACTCGGGGTGCAGACGGGACAAGGTCTGGAGGCAGGAAACCAAAAGCAACAAGGCATGTTCTGTGAAACATATTCAGAGGTGGATAAACAGGTGCATACTGCAGCTGCTGAAGTGATCAAAAAGGCTCTCTGTGGAGAAGTTAAAGGCCTAGCATACCTTGAAGGAATGCATATCGTCGGCCACCTTTAATGCCAGCGTTTTAGACTGAAATAATCCTCTGCTCAGAAGGATTTGTAGTCATTTTGGCTACATCTCATGCAATGTTGTGTGTTAGCGCTCATACTGTGTGTTGGGAATGACGCTCAGCTACTACCACACCAAACATTTTTGTGTCTGCTAAGGAACTTATCTCACTGAGCACTTTTAAGACTAGATTGAAAGCACCTGAGAAGGCGTCTTTAAGTTATAACTGTTTTTAATAATTATTAGTTATTATTAATCATTATTTGTGTGGCATTTTAAATCATGTGATTGTTATTGTCCTGTAACCTTGCTGCCTATTGGCCAGGACTCCCTTGGAAAAGAGGTTTTCAATTTCAGTGGGACTTTCCTGGTGAAATAAAGTTTAAAAAATTAAAAATAAAGGTCAGATGGCTGTGGTAGCCATCTTGAATCCACTCCAAATGTTAATCAGTTGTAGATGTACAACCAGTGATTACTTTCTTTGAGTTTCATTCAAATTTGCCCCGTTGTTCAGGAGACGTTTTGGTAACATACGGATGCACAAGCACACACAGGCGCGCGCAAAAAACACCATCGCCTGCTGCCTCGGCAAAATGTTTTCGCCAGTATCATAATAAAGTGCGAGTCCTCTTTAAAAGGGCAGTGACTCATTTTGCTTCCCCCTTGAAACAGTAGCCTTTTATCAAAACCCATCTATTCCTGTTGGTGACATCAGGCACAATAATCTTTCAACAGAGTGCACAGAGGAAGAAGGGGGGAAATTTGGATGATTCATTAAAGGAGTTTGTCCCCAAGGACCCCCAAGGACTCCGTCTGTTTGCTGCTCCTCGGATAGTCTTTGGTTTGCTGTCGGGCTCTCCGTGTCAAATAAAAACAGAGTAACCAAATTTACATTTGACCGAACCTGAGAATTATTTCTGGCTGACAGATAAATACATTTGGTTTCTGAAAAGGCCACAAGTTGATGGAAGTTAAGGCAGATTGAATTGTGACGTAGCAAGAGGGTGGATGGAGGGAATATATGAGAACAGCAGTGTTGGAAAACTGCAAACTGAGTGATAACATGTTGCTCAGAAAGTAGTTTCATTTAAAAGCTGTTTTTTTTTTTTTTAACCAAGGTAATAGGATCAGTTTTTTTGAAAGAAAGAGAGTTTTACTAAAGATTCTGATAAAGTATGCACTAAGTATATCAAACATTTGATTTCATCCAGCACAGCAAGCTTCTGAAGAAAGATTAGTTTCAGAGAGAAGTGTGTGTTTCATCACAGTTTAAATAACAATAAAAAAACAGCATGAGCATGATGGCAGAGCTCTTTGGGAACACTTTGTTTGGCTGAGTGTCTGTTGATAGTGAAAGGTTTCCAAAACACAGATATGCAAACACAAAAGGTTCAAAGCAGATACGAGGGCCCTTCAAAATGGATTTCCGATCTGATGCAGAAGTGAAAATGCTCCGATTGTGTTTTTTGTTTTTTTTATTGCTCAGCAGGGAGCAACTCTCTTTTTTTTTTCATACAGACCATGTTGAAAAGATAAGTGCAGACCAGTCTGAGTTGTGAAAAGAAAGTGAAAGTGAATCCCACTGAGGGCCAGTTGACCTATTGCTCCAAAACATCTTTGACCCCAACTGAAATTTATTTTTTTTCCAGTAAAATGTAAAATGTTTCCAGTAAAATGTTAATACCAGTTAATAAAATGGTAAACAACTCAACAAACCTTTTAAGTAGAAAATTATTTTCTGAACTTGATAACACAAATTTGAAGGTCTTCAGGCATCTACAGTTCAAATGAATAATAATAATAATAATAATAAACAGTATTTTGCTACATTCTGAGTATAAAAAGTACATTATCTTCTAATATTAAAAATCGATCAATTCAGTGAGCAAGCCAGAGAAAAGTTCATCCTTGTCACCTTCATCACATTTCATCTTAAAAAAAAATAAAAAGGACCCAAAGGAATGGGTCAAGAGTGAGGGTTAATAGAGCTGACATGTAGGGTATAAACCAACCAGCTGGTCATAATGTTCCTCTGCTTTTGCTCTAATAGACAATTAAACACATGGCTCGTGACCAGATTGTGTCTAATTCCAACTGTTCATATGTGATGTACAACTGAGGGAAATGTAAGGGTTTGAGAATTAGACAGCTTACCTAAAAGCTTGCTAAGTTTTATCTCAAACTATGAGGTTTTCTTCAACTGACCCTCAGTCCTCCTGGATGTGCAGTCAAGCGCCTCACCGTGATTCTCTTATAGAAAATGGTTTCTGAGTTTGGTTTTGCTGAGTTTTCATAGTCATTGTGTTCATAGAATCCCTCTGAGTTCTGGTTAGGATTTTGTTATCCCAAATCTTGTTTCCTGTTTGACTTCGTAAGATTCTGCCCCTCATGCTGTCAGTTCATTTTACTTCCTGTTTTCCTGTCACACCTGGTCTTTAGCTCTAACTGTTAAATTTGCATTCATGTAATCAATAAGCTCTTTCACAAAAAAACACCTCAACCAGGACTTCTTGCTGTGATTACTGAATGGACCAAGGCAGCGAAGGGGGTTGAAGCCAACTGCGTTTTTTTTTCCTTTTTTTGATTTTCTTTTTCATTGAGATCCCACAGCTTTACGTTTTGTGCTTGATAACATGGTGACTGGTGAGTGAAGTGCTGCTGGAGAACAGTACCATCACGGGTTAAACCGGAAAGATTCATTTATTTTATTATTTTTGCTGCCGTTGAACTTAAGTGGTCTCAATCTAAAGGTCAGAGCAAAAAGCGAGGTCTTGTTTTGCTGTCTATGAGAGGGTACTGCAACACTGTGCCGCCTGATGAAACGTCTATTTAGAGTGCTTGTCTGGTCCTTTTTAAAATTGCCAACATTTTTTCTTTTCTAAGACCATCAAAGAGACTGTAAGGGACAATGTGCTGCCTGCAAGTGAATATACTGTATGTGTGTTTGGTAGTGGACCCAGATCTGTTTAGATAGTTACTTTTGTCCTTATAGCGACAAAAGCAAGTTTGTATAACATGAATAGTGAATAGTTATTAAGGTTAAAGTAAATGTAATTGTGTCTAAATGTAATGACACATTTAGACACAAAAACAAGACAAAGTTGAAATCAAACATGGTTGCATCACTATTCATGTCTAAAAATGCATAAATATAGAGAGTGTTTTTGCATTTTGTTTTCCCCACACTGTGCAGTTCTAATGGTGCTGTTTCACTTTAGTTTGAAAGAGATCTGCATCAAATCAACCGCAGCAGGAAAACACGGGCCTACAGAAACAGCAGCAACAATAAAGTCGCCTCGGTTACTGATATGCACGTTGCCTCGGCACTGCCCTTGTTTCAGGTCAGTTCCATCTCCTGTTAAAAAGGCCTGAAGGGAAAATGAGACATGTCTTTGCGACACAACGCTTCCAAACTTTTAACGAAACAAAGCGTATGAAGTTAAATTCCTGTGGGCTCTCCAAAGCTTCCTCTGGAGAAGCATGATTTCCCCGCTGTCAGTAGTTTTTCTTAGTGCGATCCCATAGGACGAGCTGCTGCGTGACATAAATATTTCTATTGAAAAGATCTAAGGGTTTCTCTGTAGGGGAAACCATAACATCTGCACCAGCACAAAGCTGGAAGCAATTTTATCGCATCATGTGTTCAGTATGGGCCTTTCCTTTGAACTGAGTGAGGGGTGACATTATCAGAAAAAGAAGAAGAAATGTTGGAATTTTATGACGCTGTTGAAATCTGGGTTCGGAAAATAAATTAACACATAAAATGAAGTACGGTAATCTGATATATGATGCAAAGTAATCAACTGAAAACAAATGTGATTTTATACCTGCATAAATCGTCAAGTAGCTTTGCATAAGTGGTCAGAAACGACACTGGGCCTTGAAATTCATCAAGATTTTTGATGTATTCCTGTTTTGTTGTTCAGCAGAATAATTCACCTCAGCCATTTGTGTTTGCTGTCCATCCATTTGCCATCTCACACATGCACACACACACACACACACACACACACACGCACAAATAATGGCATTCTTAGAAACAAGCCAGAGCTTGTGTTTGTGCAGAATATTAAACCACTTCAACAGCTTTGCCAAAAACAGACGAATAAACATCACACAGAACACCAGTTGGAAGTGCATCTAAATTCGCTGACAGAGAAATTGTTTGCCCACCATTTTCTGAAAATAAAAAAAATAAACAAATATGCAACGATCTCTCCATGCCTTCATGACTGATGAATGGAGATTTCTGCCAGCCCATTCTGCTGAATCAGCGGTCACACAGCTGTTGTCCTGCTTTGTTTGTTTCCATACATTAATTTGGACTCTAATGACTTCATAATACTGTCAACTATTTTAGTTATTTAAGTATCAAAATGTCTGCTTGCTCAAGACATTAGAGCTTTGACCTTTGGTTTTTGTAACTTTTATACTTTATATCTAAATGTATTTACTTTTTTATCAAAGAAATGCACAGAGTTCTCTTCAAGTCCTTAAAGACTTTGTGTTCTTTGAAATCTACTTCAGCACCATCACGGGTTGCTTCATATTTAGATTTTAGCTAATGTTTTGCTAATTTAACTTTTAGCTACCATTAAACTGATTTTAGCTTTTTAAAAAATTGAGCTTTTTTTCTGCTAAGTTTGCCTTTTGTTTTGAATGTTTTAACTAGCACTGCATTTTCACGGAAAATTCACAGTTTTTTCAGTTTGAGGTGTGATTGTTCAATTTACCCAACAGTGACCACCTGTTTAAAGGTACATGAATGTCTGCTGCAGAAACAGCGTAAACACACTCAGAAAAGAGTGGCGCGTGCTTCAATCAGGACAGTGGTATGTTTCTGCTGAACTGCGGCGTTTCATCTCTATCAACAGCATCTAAGTGTTGACTGTCCAACATCTATAATTTCCATCAGAGCTGGGTTAAAGTGACATTTGCATGCTCCCTCCAGCTTCGACTCTGAAGTCCTCTGAAGCCGTCTGTTGCTCTGCAGTCTGATTTATCATCAGCGGCGGTTATTATTCTCATCACAGTGAGCTGCATGCTAAAGTTGGGTGTCTGTACGGCGTGACAGACACTGGGCTTTATTTATTCAGAAAGCCTTATATCCCTTAATGTGGACCTTTGTCGGACATGTTGCAGTGATTGGATAACATAATAGCAGCTGGTTCTTTTTAACGAACGTGGTGGAAAACTTGATTTGTACTCACTTAGACTTTTTGACAGAGTTCATTATTTTTGCTTTTAGCTGATAATTTGAACCTTAATGGCTAAACTGTTCTTAACTGCCCTGGTATTTTGCTGTTTTCCTCTGAGTTTAAAATAAGTTTGAACTGCCCTCCTTCTGCGTCATATGTCCAGCTTGGTTTCACATTGAAAAGTCATATAAGAAGATCTTCTCATATGGATAAATTATATTTTATATATTTCATATTTAAACCTTACCTGCTTGTAATAAATCTAAATTAGATATGAGCAGTTAAACTCATTGTTTACACTCCCACAACAATCTTCATACACGTTGCTAGAACCTTTTTCATGTTTACTGCGATGACTGAGCCTGACCTGCTAATTGTCGAAGTGGCGAGTTCTTTTGCCTCACATAAATAAACATGAGAAGAGCTGTTTTGTTTAGGATGGTAACAAACTGATCGTATGAGTGTGGAAAATATCCCCTCTTTTGATTTGTGGTTAAGAAAAATGTCAAACAGCCTGCATCTGGAAAAATGGAGGTTCTGTAATGAGGGCCGAGGTTCTGACCCGTGCTGACACTTATACAGAACAAGACATCAACACTGTCCCTGAGGTAAGTTTCTCATTACTTCTTTAATTTTACCTTCTAATGTGGAATGTCTCTGTTTGTATAAATAGAGTATTAGTCATAACAGAGCAATGGCACTTCAGAAAATGAAACTAAATTAAGCAGTCTGCATGAAAACATAAAAACTCAATAATTTCACATTCAGAAAAGAAAATGTGACATTTAAAAACACACTTTGCATGTAAAATCTTTAAAATGGTGCTTCTTGACATGCTTTGTTATGAAAATGCCATATTTTCTGCTTTTTTTATTTATTTATCTGAGTTTTTAAGATGCTGGTTGTACTTTTTGAAGATTTTTTTTGTTTCGTTAACTTGTTGTTTTTTTTTTTTTGTCTTTTGTTCCGTGTTGATTTTTAATTCTTCTACGCCTCTGGGCCAGTTCCTTCACACTTGGTGTGGAAATTTATGCACTCATCAAACAACTCAAAGTACCTGGAAGAAGGTGGCAGCTAAATGGAAGATAAGTGCCGTTTTCACCAGGGAACGTTGTGATGAAATTTTATGCAACATGAAGATGGAAGCGAAGGTTAGGGGGGCTGAGTCTCACATGGATATCGGGGGGGGGGGCCGAGGAATTAGGTAAGTCAAGACTAGATTGTTATAAACACTGGGGGGCACATGATGCATTCGTGCATTTCAGCCGCATGATGTGATGAAGGCAGACACTGGTGCACTTGAGAAACAGAAGCAGAGGTTAGAGGAAAGAGAGATGGAGGGAAAGTGAGGGGATATGAACACTGAAACTAAATGCAAAGCCAAAGGCCGCCCCACGCTGCCAGGTTGGAGCACGGTCTGCAGTAAAAAAAAGTTATTCGAGAGGTGAAATCCATTATCCACTAACTACCCAAAAAGGGGCCACAGCATTGGGCTCACTTTGCAGATGTTTCCTTCCATTTTCAACAGTGAATCAGCTGCTCCATTACGCTCCTGAACGCTGGCATGGTTCGAAAATATAAAACATGTTCTTTCAATCAGACAGAGAGCACAAACAAGGTCGGGCACTGAAGTTCAGATTATGTAAACACAAAGGAATATTTTAGACATTCTTTGAAAAGGAGTTCATTTCGCTCAGTTTCGTGGAGTTGGATAAACACAAAATCTGAAGGGATAGTTTAGCTAAACTCAGTATTTCTTTAGTTATATGCTGTATATGACTTGTTAGGCAGCTGATTATGCAGAGGAGAATTATGCTTGTGTTTTATGCACTGCGCTCTTTCTCAGTTTTGTTTGTGAAGTAAATCGGATTAGGCTCGTAAGAAGAAGATGGATGTCCTGAAGTTTTTCCTCCCCTGCAGCTTAAAAACAGATAATCCCTTTCATCCTTTTTCTGTTTTTCTCCCAGCTGCTGGTTAAGGTGCAACATTTTAATCTTGTTTGAACACTCAGGATGCCACCTTGCTTTTGTTTGTGTTTATTGTAACTGTATTTTTCTTTATAAAAAGCCATGCAAGCGTTTCAGATTATTGTAATTGTCTGCAGTCCTGAGGAGGGCATGCGCGCCCTGCTCCCATTACCTCTGTGGCAAGCAGATCATCACACCACCGGTTGCCTTTGCTTTGCTTCTCACATTTCTATTCTGTCAGGAAATTAGCGAGGCGGTACTGTAATAGCAGCCACATAAAAGCTGCGGTGTGTGTGCATATGAACGTGACGTGACAAATGGGTTAGATGCAAGATGCACAAACTGGACTGAGCAAAAAAAGTCAAAAATTTGGCATTTCAGTGTATAAGATACAGCAGTTTGGTTACTGTTCTGTCAAATGTTTCAAGTGAAAGAAGTATGCAGATTTTTTTACATGTTACATGGTTTTAGTGTGGAAAAAATGCACACGCACCCTACATTTTCACAGGCTTTTTTGTTTACATAGTTGGACCAAAAACCTTGAAGCGTTCACACAGATGCATGCACACGAACCCATCTACAGGATGTAGCAGAATGCAACAGTCATGTCTGGAATGATATGCATCTGATCATTAGAGAAACAAGTCTACAATCAGACTGACTCTTAAAGGGCAAAACACACTGGTGCGGGTCAAAAATGACACCTCCATTATTTTCAATTATGCCCCCACATCGCAGCGTCCGGCAATATTTCTCGACACAGTCCTATTCTGAAGCATCGCCGTTCCTGAAAAAATACATTGTTATGTGTACGCTTCACGCTTGGACATCCGGGTTCCTGTAGCAGCTCTTAATTATGCTTAATTATGCTTTTTTGACAGTTCTTCTCTTACTTAGTTGTAGTGATACATTTTTAGGAAATAAAATAAGAATTACTTGTCAATATAAAGACAACAGCAAAAAAAAAAAAAAAAAAGGTCTTTTCTGGTAATCCATTACCTAAGAGATTAATTATTTTGTTAGGAAAACAAAATATTTAGCTATTACTTTAAAGTTGATGTGTGGTATTACAGCTGACTTCAGCTTGACTCATCGTGTATGTTTTAGTGACATTAATCAGCGCACTTCCAATGATGCATGCAATCAGCCATGTTTGAGTTTTTATGGCTCTTAAACTTGGAGCTCTGCTGACAAAAAAAAAAAGGGACCCATTTTAATCAGAAGAAATCTGTGAAAGCCACAAAACCTTCTGATGATCTAAGTGGACGTTTTGGATGCTCCAGCTTTAGCCAGCTGCCAAACTTTTGGGGACAATAGGCTGACCTAGTCCTTCCCACGAGCAGCTGTGATTTTCAGGAGGTCCGACATTGAGCTGTGTTCACAGGTGCTGCTCTCCATGGGAGTTCAACCTGTGGACGTGCCAAGAGCAACATTCAGAGCTCAAGGATCCAGACCTTGGACACTGATTGCATTCAATGGTGGGAAAATAGTCTTGCTTGGGATTTGAAGTGTAACCATTAAACATTTTTTTAACTCTCCTGGGCTGGTAAACCCAAATAAACCCATCACCATAACAGTTCTTCATTTTTTTTTACTTATTTATTTTTATTATTTTAATTAAACCTAAATAACTCATCGTTAGCTTCCCTTTTCTCATCTCATTTATTGATGGAACAGAGTCATTTTATTCATATTTTGGCATCTGAATGACATTTTTTGCGATCCGTCAATTTAATCACTTTTTTAATCACCATTTTGTCACAAGGTTCATAATGTATTTCATGACTCTTTACAGTGTAAACAAGTCGATAAATCCTCTTTATATTTGACAAATGTTTGTCCTTCAATTTATTTTATGTGAATGTTATGATCTTTAACAAGCTTGAGAACTCAAAGAGTGACATAAACTCCCTATAATAATATTATTCAGACACATTTTTTCCCCTTTTGATTTAACCATTCATTTGGAAATGGTGGCTTTAAAACCAGAGAAACTGAATGGATCACATCCAAACACAAGGTGACATTTGCAGGGAGGAGGTGCTGTCATGCCTTGGATGAAGGTTGGTTTGTTTAGGCAGGAGGCTATAAAAAAACATCTCATTTATAATTTGATCCAGAGCGGAAGATGACTTTAAAGCCACTTATCCTTAAATATGTCCCATTTACACTCTGCAATGAATCAAATACTAACATCCAAATACCTTTTTACATCAGAGCCGTCTATGATCAAACCCTGCATCCACACAACCCCTCAGAAAACACACATTCTGTCTCAGTTCACCTAAAACCACAGCCATATATACATACAGTAATAAGACAAGATGGCAAAACTCCAAATAAATATCTACTCTTGAACAAAATGTTAAGTTTACAGGACTGAAATACCTCCTATTGTCACAGGAAATCAAATCCAAAGAACACCTCTATGGAGCAGAAGAACTGAACGCCACAAAAAAGCTGCAATGCTGGATCAAAACATCCTCCGAGGAATGATTCCATGCCTCCACCTTGTGCCACATGTGCCACAAAACATTTGGCTCACACCAAACAGACCCACACACAGGCATAGACACAACCTGAGCCCCTGAAAGGAAAAGATGAATTTAAAGAGCTTCAAATCCTCAAGCCATCACCAAAAAACTGTAAATTCAAGCTATAGGTTTGATTAACTGTAACATTTAACATAGAAAATATCAAAACTGTGTCTGCAATAGGCTGTCCATGACAAATATAAGTCAATGCAGGGTTCTGATTTGGAAGAAAGAAAAGAGTTGTGTATGCATGTGTTTTAAAATGACAATAACAGGAGCAGACAGAAAAAAAAATCATATTTTATTATTTATTTTGGAAATGAGTAAGTGATTGTTTTTGTGATTTATGTGTGTGTGTTACAAAGTTGCAACATGCATGTAGTAAAGAATGAGATTTTTTTTTTATTATTATTTTGATTCGACATAAATGCAAAGTACTCACAGTTTGAGCCAAACACAGAGTGAGAAACATCCCTCTGAAGCAGAGACAGGACATGCTTCCAGCTCCTCCTTCTGAGTCCAAACCAGGCACTCTCCACACACTCTCTCCAGCAGGAGATGCTGCTCCTGTCAAACACGCAGCAACACAAGAATGGCGTTTCCGGTGGTTATCTTCACAATAAAAGCCCAACACGCACGATATGGGACGCTTGAGGGTAAATAAGTCTTGCCACACAAGACAGTCATTCAATGAATTGTAAACAATAATTATATGGGTGGGTTTTAAAGTCCCTGCTGATGTCTTGGACCACTAAGACACAATATTGTCTTTTATTTTGAAGGGAAATTAAACGATAAGAGCTCAGAAATAATTTGAGACAGGTAACAGCTGTTTTCCTCAGCCACGTTAAGCCGCCAAACAATTAGGTAATTTGGTCTCATAAAAAATGACTTTAATCATCAAAGACACCCCTGACAGAATTAGGTGCTGGGTCATCATCCATCCATTCAAAAAACATGTTAGTTTATGTGGAAAAACAGGAGCACGCAAACATGCTGTGTGGACTTTAAGATTATGAGTTCTCAAAATGGTACACGATAAACCAGACACAGATGATGCTACAGATATCATCACTCACTTTTTATTCCTTCACTGGATGTGTGACACGTCTCTCGCGTATTACATTCAGTATAAAGATTTATTGATTTCCCCAAAAACACTTCTACAAAAGGAGCAGGTGGAAACATCTGCATGTGCAACTTTTCCGATAAACAGAGTATAGATTTAGCATTGTTCCTACTAATTTGAAACAGTATTTACTGAAAAAAGTGCAGCCCTTGTAGAGAAAATATGAGAATTTGCACAGAATTTTCAAAAAAAAAACTTTAAAATGAATAAAAAAGACATTGACCCTTAAAAACACCAAGTCCATGTAAGTTTAGGTTTCAGTTCATACCATGTGTCATTGTACAGATAAAAATCGTACAAAAGTCAACAAAACTGGAATTAAAAGGCACTTTGAAGGTCCAGCGACCTTTAAGCTGACAGTCTGTGATCAATGGCACACAAAGTCAGCTTGTACACGAAATTGATTAAACTCTATAAACAAGATGGGGGGAAAAAGCAGTTTTGAAGGGTCTCCTTATTTAGAAAGTAAAATGTCAATTTTCTTTTTATAAAAATATTGATCGAGGATACGCTGCCTCTGCTTGACAACTGCATACCTTAGTCCTGAGAATCACACAAGGCTGTGCTTTTTTTAAAGTCTGATATTAGCCACTTCTTTGTTTCTGTCCAACAGTAAGAGTGCAAACACAATGTTCAGACACACAATTTTAGGAACAAGATACGAACAAACCACTGGTGCATGTGGTACATGGGATTTTCTTAGCCACCTGATTTAAAAGATTGCACAAATCACTTATAAGTCATTGCATATTTGAACATGAAAAGATTAAAAATGTTCTGGATATCCAGAGATATTTGCTGGTAAATATTGTCTACTAGTGTTGTTTGTGTTAATGAACATTCCTCAATGCTTCAAACCAGACAAAAGAAAGGCCAAACCAAAAAAACAAAAAATACAGAAACACAAAAAAGACAACTAGAATAACTAAAATATGAAACAGATAATGAATATGTTTAAAAACATAGTAAAACTTGCATAAATCTGTCATTCTTAATCGTCTTTCCACTTGGTTTTCGACGATTTACTGACGCCACCTTTAAAACACAAACATACCTTGAAACAAAAACACTAACTTCATTGAATGAAACAATATCAATACACATATTTCTTTTAAACTTGGTTTGCAAAAATGTCACTGAATTGCCATGTTTTCAGTTTCCCTTTAGCTTTATCCGGAGCCGCGGCACGGCGTGTTAGGTTCAAGGACCATCGCTTCCATCGTAGATTACAGGCTCCTCCATGGTCAGATGGTAAAACACTTTCTTGGAGATGAAGCTGTTGAAAAAACAGGTTTTCGATCAGAAGAGGCTAAGGTACAAAGTAAGAAAAAAACCTACCAGCAAAAAGGCCACCATTTATTTATTGACAGGAAATAGTGGAAAAGACAATACTGTATCTGTTATTCACAAGGCAGGAGAGGTCGAGGAACATTTTGGAGCTTTGTACCGTGAGAAGGAGTTGTCAAAGATGAGCGAGTAGAGGCCGGGGTGCCTCACTTTCAGCTGTCCCTGAATGGTCTCTTTATGGGAATTGCAGCGAGTCAGAGGAATCAGCACCTGAGAGCAGAACAGAAACACGAGCCTCAAGTGAGACAGACGCGTTCGAAGAAAATTCCCCTCCACCGGAACATTTCAAATACAGAAAAACACCAATTTTGAAGTTATGGTCTAATAATGGCTGCTAAATCTTGTAAATCTGAAAACAAATCAAATTGCCATAAAAGAAACACACAGCATAAAACATTAGCGAAAAAGGTGGGGGGTTGATGTGAAAAATGAGCTGACGTGAATAATTTAAAAGCGTTGACATTTTTTGTGCAGAATTTGCACACTGTCAGCCTGCAGCGCTTTTTCCTCAGTCCATCATCTTTGAACAACCAAGCAAAATGACCCTGTTCTCGGCAGGAGGCGCACACAATTTCAGTCAGTAGAGTCTGAAAATAACTTCGGCTTCTGAAGGAGCGCCTGTGAGGTTTCCACATTTCACTTTCTCAGCAATTGAAAAGCATTTTATTCAGCCTTCCCAAGCACTTACAAATCATGTAATAACTTTGCCTTTTGCAGCTACATATCCTGGACACCGGAGGAAGATTTACAAAGCCTCAGATGTTCGCACACTTTAGACGCCTGGGCTACGTGCCTCAAGTGACGTGAAAAAGCCCCGAATTTCACAACGCGGCGCTCTCTGCATTAAAAGAAAACTGCACAGAATAAACAGCTCGAACCTTTGACTGTTCCACCTGAATGTCACCGGATTCCCGGAAAACCACACTAAAGGAGATACTCTTGGGCTCAGAGTAAAACATCCAGCTGATAGTTGGCCCACAGTCTGCCACAGCAACAGTGATGACACTATAACAACTGGACTTGATGAAGAGCTCCCTGGTACCATCACCAAACTGAGAAATATCAGCCGTGCTGAGAGGGACAGCCATCCTGGAAGAGGTAAGACATTCGGCCGCATTAGAAGCTCAGTAATTCGTGCCGGGAAAGAGTATAAACTGCGTCAAAGTTAAGACTCACGTGACTTCTCCTGACTTGAGGAGGTTGATCTCTGAATCCTGAACTGTTGGCATCTGCTCCTCATCGGGGGTCGCATCTCCTGTCCCTCTGCCAAATTCAACACGGTTCAATCCATAATGAGGACTGTATTCTCAAAAAGAAGGTAAAATTACTTTTTTTTATCATGAGTCACGATTCACTGCACCCACCATCAACCTGTTTTTTTTTTAAATAACTTAGAAATAAGCACCATGGCCATGAATTAAAATTGGACAATGAGTCGAAGCACAGACCAGTGCCCGTGCATCCTAATGAGCTGTGAGAACATTTTGGCATGTTTTATCCTAATTACCGTTCGTTAAATACATTTTGCACCTGTCTTGCACGGCCAGAGCTCAGCATGCACAAGTTATTGTAGCGCGTGGAGGTGCCGTCTACCCATCGTTTCCAATCACGGCTAGAGCTGAATATTTTCTCATTTCGTACGACAAGTGAGGAGCAACATGGAATGATGCTTGCACAAAATGGTGTCGAAAGGTAAAACGTTAGAGTAGGAGATTATATAAAAACAAATCTGCATATTATTCTTTGCCAGATCTTCACAACCACTCACCGAAATACCCTCACCTAGCAGCCACTCGTATGATCTCAGTGTTTGTCAGAACGTGCATTTATCAGTGCAGATTGGGGTGAGAGACTGATCTTAAAGAAGATTTTGAAAAGGTGAGAATGCAACCCAACCAGCAGACTTACTCCAGTAGCCAAGAGTCAAATATTTTGAATATCTGCAGCTGTTTGCAGCATAAATGTTAAGAATATAAATAGGAAGCTTCCATGTAAGGAGCAGTTCCTGTTGTACATGTTTACAGTATGAGACACAAAGCAACTAAAACAAAGCGCTTCCCTCTTCTTACAGTGTCATTTATTTTTAGCCTGAAAGTAAAAGCAAAACAAGAGACAATTCTTCTGAAATCCCCTGGAGAGCTTGTTTAATGTGAACTGAAGTTAAATGTCTCCCAGAGACGGCTTGCATTCAAACAAGCAACATCAGGCTGACCCTGTTTAGTTACAACAGCAGCAGTCATCTCCTGTATCTACATCACTGAATGATGCAGAACGGGGGGAAAATAAAAAAAACAAAAATTCTCTCCGTTTGGATTTCCTCTGACAAACCGACGAGGAGTTATCAATGGCGCTAAATAAAAGCTCCGGACCTGGAAGGGATCAATGCAGTGGCATCCTGGGTTCACCAGGTTGTTTTTTTTTTCTCTTTTGTGCTTCATCTGAGCGTGACCATGTCACAAGAGAGCAACAAAGTGACTGAAATAAACAACCAGCGGAGCCATGTTTTATCTGAACCCCTCAGCTGTGTCCAGTGGTGTGACAAGTCAGCCTGGGCACAAAAGCAGCATGGTCAAAGCAGGCTCTGCTCATCACAATATTATGCTTGGTACACAAATGCTGTCTGCCACTCGTTCATCTCCTTTCCTACAAGCTGTATATCGTCCTTTTATAGTTTTATCAAAGTACACTTTACTCGCAGCAATGTAATTGCACAATAAACCGTCGAATAACAGCACAACAGATCAGTGGGGAGAAAACACAAGCTTGTAAATAGACTCCCAGGAAACCAGTGGTGCGTGACTGAATATGTTTAGGGAAATCAAAGCACAAAAATAAACCCAATGACAGGGGATGACACAGATGTACAGAGCAGGCGCTTTGCTAATAAAGACACAATTGCTGAAAATGCAACCATCAGCATCAAGGTCAAAACAAAACCTTAGCTGGCACTAAAGGAGCGTCCGGAGGATTTTCCACAACACAAATTCGTCTAATAAATGCTTCAGATTGAGCTGGCAGGCTCTGACCCCACCCTCTGTTATTTGCGTTGTTGTCTTTTGAAATACCCTTGATTCTGTGCAACATGTTTGTCAGATTGTGTCTCGATGTTACCACCGCTGCTGCAGATTGCAACACATCTCTACTTACTGTGACCCTGCACTCTGAGCACTCATTCATCTCTTTTAATCTAAAAGTCCTCATTAAACAGAATTTATAATGGCAACATATTTGTTTTATTGAATGATATACTGTATACGTAGATGCATTATAATCCTTACCATTATCATTTGTCATTTGTTTGTGGTTTTATAAACTAAAGTGATCAAAAAGAAGCAATATAAGCAAAATGACATGTAAGGCAAGCCATTTTAACATACAGTCCTGCTCACCATTATTGGCACCCATGAAGTTTAAGTACATATAATGGAATATTTACTGAAGGAAATTCATCAAGTGAAACAACATTTTATTGCTGATAGCTTGTGCTTGATGCAAAACAGCAAATGATCAAAAACATTAAAAAAGATAAACATTATGAGGAAAACAAAGAAAAACA
>NC_051453.1:12886770-12953965 GCF_001649575.2 Kryptolebias marmoratus | reverse complement strand
GGCGAAGATCCTGGGTCCTCCAGCAAGACAACGACCCAAAGCACACAGGCCTGGTTGAAAGGGAAAAAATGGACTGTTTTAAAATGGCCAGCAATGAGTCCTGATCTCAATCCAATTGAAAATCTTTGGGTGGAGCTGAAATCTGCCATTGGCGAAAGGAACCCTGCAAATGTACAAGAGCTTGAGCATATTGCAAAAGAAGTGTGGGAGAAAATGCCACCCGAGAAGTGCAAGAAGCTTATAGATGAATATAAGAAACGTTTGGAGGCCGTCATTGCTGCCAAAGGCTGTGCAACCAAATATTAAAGAGGGGTGTCAATATTAGTGCACATGCTGGTTTTCTGTTTTGTCCTTTGGAATTAAAATATTTAAGTTGAAATGGTAATTGTCTTTGTTAAATTACTTTGGACCTGAAATTGAAAGATTCTGCTGATATAAGTTTTGAACATTTCCATTTATTTCTGAAGATATTCACTCAGCTATGCAAATCATGAAGGGGTGCCAATAATGTTGAGCAGGACTGTATATTAAAACCACATTCTTCTTTCTAATGACTTTTTATTTTGAAAATCAAATTTATAAACCACAGATATTTCAAACATTCTTCTTTATTTGACAGATGTTGTTACATTTTCTGTTAGTGTAATGGGCATTTAGCTCCAGGTATGTTCTGTACTTGACGTTGCTGTATATCTGAAGCTGAAAGCCCAATATACATGAAAGAGAAAAGTGACATTTGTCCAAGAAAGAACGACATTTGATATATCTGTACCACTGATGATGGCATTCTGCATGTCTGGAGTGTTCAGTTAGACTAGAAAGAGTTGAAGTACAGATACTGACTTTGAAGAATTTGTTCAGTTATTATATAATAAACTGGCTTGCCCTATCGTATGTTGCCTTTTTTTTCTCTTCAGCTTATCCTCTGAGGGTGACTCCATGCAGGTACATTTCTATATAAATGTTACTCTCACATTTCATTCGCTCCGGGATGTTGTTGGTCTGGTTCACCCTCCAGAGAGCACCCTGTGGTCTGAGAGTTGGTATCGCTGTCGTAAGTGCCATTCACTTCCTCTTCTGTGATGATGTCATAACCTCCGTCATCCGATTTGTTGCTGGGGTCTGAAACTGGGCAAAAGAATCACTAAAGTCAACAAACTTGAACAGGTGAAATAAGAACATAGATGATGTTTGTAGCTCTACAAAGAGACACAAATAACTTAAAACCTATTAAAATCTTTTAAATCAATACAGTAACATTGTATAAAATGTACCTGAACAACAGCTTATCACTGCAAAGTCACGTTATCATAATGCAGTAATATTATTCTTAAATTTTCCCACACACATTCCCATTTTTCCTTCTTAAAGACCAGTTTCTCTGGGATTTTCCTTTTACACCCATTCAGAAAGCTGACCTGCCACCAGCTAACATAATTAGTTATAACATGTTTGACCTTTACTGGAATTCTGTTTTTGTTTACATTTTACCCAGTGTTCAGATTTTCTTTTCCAAATTAACTTTTAGAAAGTAAAAGCATAACAGAAAAGCTCTTCCTCTGGGTTTAAATGCCATTTTCTTCCTGTATGTTTACTAAATGGGATTTCTGCAGCTCAGGTTTCAGTCCTTGTTCCTCCTTTCAATTCTGTCCACACGTTTCCAGTTCTTGTGCAGCCAGACTGAGCCTCTCACCTGTCACTCTGGGAGTGGGTTTATACGGAGCGGGCTCGGGTGGGGGCTGGGGAGGCGCAGCTTCAGACGGAGGTGGCGGCACGTCTGAAGGACTCAGCTCTGCCTCTGTGAACCTCTCCACCACTGCGCTGTGCTGCGTGTAGCAGTCACTGCAGCAGCGCTCCTTCTTCCCGCTGTGCTTCGTCAGAACAAAGTTGTTGCTGCAGTAGTAGCAGAAAATGCGTCCACAAAGTCTACAACAAACACAAAAAAAATACACAAATATGCTTTTGCGTTTCAACAAATCAGAGTTTTTTTTATTTCTAAAATGCATGATGTGAACGTGTGCAATGTGAGAACCAGGGGCTGGTGAAGACTTGAGTGCAGACAGTTGGCTCACCTGCAGTGATGTCTGCGCAGAAACCAGGTGAATTGCTCCCGGCAGCCGAGACAGTGAGTGGCCTCCTTATCCACCAGCCACCACTGCTCCTCAGCTCGCAGTTTCTGCTCAAACTCCAGTGCATCGGACTTCTGCCACAGAGCATCTTTGTCCCTAAAGACGAAAGGCACAAGCGTTTATGTGTCATCCAGAAGTATCTTAATAAACGCAGATGCTTTAGAGCTAAATGAAAACTGGAATTGCTGTATATGCACTTAAATTGAGAGGCGCAAACATCTAAAATGTCTAAACACGTTTGGTGCAACTGAGAAACAAAAGCATTGTCTGCATTATGAAAGTCTGCCAAAAGGCTGAAATCGTGTGTCCATGCCACAGGAGTTGACTGAATTTCCTGCATTTCATTCGACAGAGTACATGAGAGCTTTTGACGGGTGGCAACAGTGTGTCTAAGTCTACAGATAGAAAAAAAAAAAAGAAAAAAAATCAAAGAAAGATGATTCTTGCTACAGTAGTGGTTCTTCGCCACACTTCAGCTCTGACTCTCTTTCCCATCCAATCCCAGCAAATTGTTTTAGAATTTAAAAAAAATCCCATCCTGCTTCTGAGGAGCTGTTCAGAACCGGTGCTGACATGCACCGCGGCTGCTCAGATCACAAGTGGACAGCGCTAAAAACGAGCGTGAACACTGCTGGATAACACAGCACACACAATAAATGTGATCCATGCATATTTGAAACGTGTTGTTCTCTGAATACTGATGCACTTCAGGTCACTAAATGCATTTATGATTGGTGCGTCTGTGTTGTGACAGCTCCATGAATACAGTAATTGCATAAAGAGCAGATGACTGAGAGCTGGTCACTCAGGACACATGTGGGAATGAACGCACTGATTCCGTCAGCAAAGACGAAATGTACATTAGGGACAAATTTAAACAGACAGATGTGAAGATGGAGGAACCAATATAAACCTACGCTCCTGAGGGACTATTTACAAGAAGTGTAGACGCCAATTAAATAAAACAAAGAAGTCAAAATCTAAAAAAGAAAACAAACTAAATAAATCCTTTGCATGCTTCAATGGACAGTCTATTTTATATGTAATAGAGAGAGGTCGTACTTTATCAGCTCAATGAGCCGCTCCTCAAGGTTGGACTTGGTTCTGTTCAGGTCATCGACCTCTGCAGTCATCTTCAGATGCTCGCTTTGCTTTTCAGCTTCTGTTGCCTCCAGTTTCTGTTTCAGCTCCTCGCACAGCCTTTGCACAGCCAAGTGTGCCTCCTCAGCACTGAAGAGACACGAGAGTTCGTCAACATGTGGTCATCGCGAAAAAGAAACATTTACAGCTCTCTGTGGTCGTGGTCGCACCTGGCGACGGTGCTTCTCAGCTGTTCGATTTCGCTTTTGTTCTCACGAATCGTGTCTTCTGCCTTTGTGATGTGAGCGTCCTTTTCGCCGACTAGCTGTAAATATTCCTTATTCTCAGCCTTTATAAAGCAGGAAAAATAAACAAATAAATTAACAATCATCAGATATATATATATTTCTTTTACATTTTAAATAATGTTCTGTTGTTTGTTTATGAAAGCTGATAATTATGCTGCATTTAAAACATTTGAAATCAATGGTCCAGAATAATTGTCTGTGTTTTGCAGCAATATTTGAAAACAACAAATTAAAAATTCGGAAGAGTTTCCTTTGAAAACCAAGTTCTGCTTTCTTCAGTACAAATCTATAGGAGCAGAAAAGCCCAGAGGGCAGAATATAAAGAATTAAAGGCAGCTCAGTGAGCAAATCACTTGATTAGGACCACAGAGAGTTTGCATTTATTCTACATTTTGCAATCAAAGGTAAAAAAAAAAAACTTCTTGTAATCAAGGCAGCTCATTATGAGTGGAAAAAAAATTTAAAATAATTAAGAAACACTATAATACGCTCCTATATTTTTCCTGTTCATACTCAGTACTGAACATATAATGAAAATGGTGCTAAATTCTCCGTGCTGTAGATCTCATTTCATTTCTTTAAACTTGAGAAGATTTATATATCAACTCTTTACTTTTTCTATTTCACTTCTACTTCTACTGCATATTTTAGAACATTTGTTACTATTCTACATGATACAGCAGTTAGTGAAAAACCCCTAAATTGGTTGATTTTCAATTGTCACTTTTTGAACAGATACAAACCTCTAGTTCAGACACTCTCGCCTGCAAGCTGGACACATTCGACTGATCCTCCCGAACCTCGACTTTGTACTTTTCAAGCTGTTCGTTCAAACTCTGCAATTTAAGAGAAGGAAGTGAGACTTAAATGCTTAATACAAACAGTGGTCATGTGACATTTCGCTTTACATTCACATGCATGAACACAACTGAACAAGAATAAATGACATACAATC
The DNA here is from genome assembly GCF_001649575.2 of Kryptolebias marmoratus. NCBI lineage: Eukaryota > Metazoa > Chordata > Actinopteri > Cyprinodontiformes > Rivulidae > Kryptolebias > Kryptolebias marmoratus. The sequence goes on along the minus strand of NC_051453.1, from coordinate 12,949,493 downwards.
TCATTGCTAATTCAACAACTATTACAATAATCTCTCCCCATCAACAACTATTACAATAATCTCTCCCCATTTTTTTGTCCGCTATGGTTTATTATCCACATTATTTTATCCCAGAAGCCTTTTTTATTACCAATCTAAACTTATAATCTAACAGTCTCTCTGTGTGGGCACATTCTAATTTAAAATCAAATAATGATCAGGGCCTAATAGGTTGCTCCAGGCAATCCTTTGGATATGATGCTAAAAGGCAATAATTCAAAGCATTATTTCACTGATTTAAACGTGAAAGAACGATACAAAAGGATTGCATAATTATTCACACTTATTTGTACAAAATGGCATGATTGGGACAGTTCTAATAAATATTCCTAAACACTTCAGCTAATTAAACACATTATTATGTTCACAATCCGAATGTAATTTTTTTCTAACCACATTTGAAGCTGATGGAAAAGAAAAAGCTGCTATTTGACAGTAAGTCAGATGTTGGATAAACCAACTTTTTTTTAAATCTGATTATGGTTTTGGAGGAACTCAGAATGTCATCAAAACAATTACATTTAGTCACGAGGAGAGATTGTACCAAAATTGATGAACATCCAAAAGTTTGAAGTCTGAGATAAAACTTCAGGTGGGAAATTTAAGACGTCACTAGTTGTTAGTTGCGTTATCCAAGTAATGATTGGCTGATTCTGCTGAACTCACCTTTAAGCTGACCTGATAATTCATGGTATCCGAGCTCATTTGGAACTTGACAGCATCTATCTCCTCTCGGCAGGAGTCCTTCACACTTTGCATCTGGTTCTTAGTCTTTTCCAGCTGTTTCTGGAGCTTCGTGATGGTCTCCGGAAATGACTCGGTTTCCCTTAGCTCCTCTTGTAGACGTTTGTTCTCCAGCTGAAGTTCCTCCTTGCACACCTCAAGTTGCTCTACCTTTTTCTTCAGCTCTTCGATCTCGGCAGCCCTCCCTGCCCGGTGCTCGCTGGCCTCCTCCTTTTCTGCATTCAGCCTACAGACGGTCATCCCCAGCTCTGCCATCTCAGTGTTCGCTCTGTGCAGACCCTCGCGGATCTCGTTGTTCTCTAAAGTCAGCCTGTTATTCTCTGCTTTGACTTTAGACAGCTCCTCTTGGACGGCAGTCACAGAAATAGCCAGCTCTGCGTGGGCTGCTGCTTCTCGATCACGCTGTTTAGCGAAGGCCTCTTCTTTAGTTTTCCACTCCATGAGCTCTGCTATGTGCTTCTGATTCAGTGCCTCTGTTTGGGATTTCAGCTTCTCGGTGAGAGCCCGGAGCTCATCTCTTTGGGCCTCTGTCACCTCCAGCTGTACTTGGGATTTCAGCTTTTCCTCCTCAGATCTCTGCGCCTGCACCTTTTGGTCCAGGAGCTCTGCCTGAAGCCTGGACACCTCCTTCATGCTAACCTCCAACTGGCTTTCAAGCACAGCGAGTTTGGCAGCGACTTCCTGGTTCTCCTTGGCTCGAACTGCACTCTTCTCTAGTTGTGAACTCTCCACTGCCTGTTTCTCAGCTGTGACCTTTTCTATCACCTCTGTCTGTCTGGCACAAGTCGCTTCTGCATTTGATTTGGCAATCTCAAGCTCCTTCTCCTTAGCCTCTAGATCTTTTACTGTGGACAGCAACTTAACAAGATCCTTTTCTTTACTCTCTAACTGTTCGTTTTTGGTATTAAGCTCTTCTTGAAGACTGACTTCTTTTTTGTCCAAAGCCTCTACGTTTTTCTCCAGTTCCTCTTTCTTTTGATGCACATTCTTCAGATCCGCTTGCATGCGACTGATGGCTGAATTTAATTTCTCCTGCTCCTCTTGCAGACTCTGATTCTGCTGCTCCAGTCGCTTTAATGTCGTCTCTGACAACTTTGCGGCCATCGTGGCTCGCTGCAGACCCTCGTCCAGCCTGCAGTTCTCCTCACGAAGCGCCTTCTCTTTCTCATCCACTGTCATCTTGGCATCATCCAGCTGGCCTCTGAGTTGCTTCTCAGAAGCCCTCAGAGATGCTAATTCAGACTCGAGCGCTGTTCTCGTCTCTGTCATCTCGTTTAGCAGCTCCTCATTTTTCCTCACTGTGGTCTGCAGCTTCTTATTTGATTCCAGTAGATCGGTGCACTGCGTCTTGTAGTCTTCGATCTGTGCAGCCTGTTCTTTCATCTGATCTTCATGCTCAGCAAGGCTAGTGGTCAGTTTGTCCCTCTGTGTAGTCAGGCTTTGGTTCTTAGCATCTAGTTTTTGTAGTGTCTCACAGCTGGAGCTCAGTTCTGCCTCCTTTCTCTTAAGCTGCTCTGTAACTGCAGCCACATCTGCCTCTAAAGACTCTTTTAAGCCATCAGAGTTGGCCTGTTTTTCATCTAAATCTTGCTGCGCTCTCTTCTTCACCTCTTCCAACTCTTGATCTTTCTCCTCTAGAGATCTTTGGAGGTCCTGCAGCTGCTTTTGTAGGTTGCTTGCCTCTTTTTCTCTCAATGCCAGGTCACCCTGAAGCTTTTCGAGTGTACTAGACTGTTTCTCCACTCTTCCCTCCAGCTTGGACTTCTCCTCTGACACAGATGTAAGTTTTGTGTTTTTATCCTTTAATGCAGCCTCCGTGACTCCCAGCTCCTCTTGTAGTTTTTCTGCTTGCCTCTCCCACTCCACCCGCTCAGCTACAGCCTCCATATTTCCTTTTTCCGCCTCTTTCAGTTTGTCCAGCAGCTCGTGAATCTTCTGCACTGAATCGAAGCAACTGGCTGCCTGCTGGCCCTTCTCATTCAGAAACCCATCCATCTTCGCCATGAGCTCCAAGTTCTTTTGCTCAGCAGCCTCCAGCTTTTCCTGAAGCAAAACATGCTGAGCCTCCTTGGCTTTGTTGTCAGCCCTGAAAGCGTCCACCTCTCTGGACAGGGCTTCCTCTCTTCCCTTGAGTTTCTCATACAAGTCCTGGAGCTCTTTCTGGGCAGCAAGCGACACATCGAGCTGACTCTGGAGCTTCTCGTTTATGGCTGTGAGCTCCGCATTGCCCTCACCTAGCAGCTGAACCTTATCGAGGAGGCCTCGCTGCTTTAGCTCTGACTGATCCAGCTCCAGACGCAGATCCTCAACTGTGCTGACATCCTCCATGCAGGCAGGCAGGGACTCATTTGGGTCACTCAACAAACTGTGCACAAAGTCAGGGCTGGAGGGAAACTCAGGCGCTTGCTAGACAGTGTAAACAGAATTTAGAGAAGAAAGATAGGGCGTGATGAACATCATGAAAAGTTATCATGAAATCTTATTGGATGAAAATATCAAATACCTGGGAGTATGTACTAGCCAGACTGTTAATACTGGAACTACGACTGGGTGCTTTCCACATGTGACCAGGTGAACTTACACTTCCTAGTGTCTTCCTGTTGATCAGAAAGGAAGTCTTTTACTGTAAACTTTACTCCCGAAGAGAAACTTTACTGTCGAAGAGAAACTTCTGCGGCTGGTTGAGCTAGTTTGTCTGTTTGACGGCAGCTGCAGTCAAACAGGAATATAACAAATATTATTACGCTAGCTGCACAACTTTATCTTTTGATATCAAAACAAAATTTGATCTGCATTCAGAAATGTATCTATCACACTCAGAGAAAGCATGCAGCCCTGTTGGAAAGTGTTAGACAGCCTGACTAAACACCACACAGGTGCAAAGAAAAGTCTGTATGCTTTTTTGTGTGCTTTTTATCGTCTCTTAAAGCGAAGATTTAAACTTGTTTACCTTGCAAATGTTGGCCAGGAAGCATCAAGATCGTGACCTCTGGAGGCCACATCAAACTGGACCTCGTTGAGCTCATACAGGTGACTGATTATGTCAGCACTAAGGTGGGCCTTCAACAAAGGACTTCTTGCATAGTACCAGTCACTGTGTGGAAAAGAAAAAATGAGGGAAAAGTCGGAGTAAAACACAGTGGAACAATAATGGGGGCTTCAAAGGATGTAAGAACAGTAATGTGAAAATTAAGTAAAACATGTTAGCCACTGAATTTAAGACTGCACTGTTTTTGGTGCGCCCAAGACGGCAAAACCTACATTAAACAAAAACAGTGGCGTTTAGGAGTATTAGGGGTTAATGCTATTTAATAAAGAAACATTGACAAAAAAATGGAAACATTAAATCCTTAAACTTCCCTCACACAATGTTGGATCTTGTAAAAAAAAACTAAAACTTTTCGTGCAAGCCTAATTTAATCTTGTTTAAGTAACAATAACCTAGTTTAGGAGACAACCCATTATTCACTCATACAGAATAATTAAAGACTGTTACGGTGGCAACAAAAATATGACACACTGATCCAACAAAGAGCAGATTTTCTAACATTAAGAATAATTGACAGTTTTGAAGTCCAGACTTTTAGACACCAGTTTTTTTTTACACATCAGCAAATATATTTACACATACAATATTTTTCCTACAAATTTTTCATACACTAATTTTGACAGGTAAATTACATAAAGTATAAAACTTCCTTATAATTCAACAGCTTTTTCTTTTGTAGCACTAGTTCTTCTAAAAGTAGTGGACTCATTTGACAATATCGCAAAATGATGACTTGAGTCGACGCATCATTTAGAGCACAAAAATGAAATTAAAGCTCTGTTTCCATCAGTGTCAGTGCATATAATTAGTTTATTTACTTCCCCTAATAAACCTAAATTTCAGCTTCACTTTACTGTGCATTTTATTACTGAGTTTATTATTCTAAATATAAGTCTTAAAGTATGTTTGGGACTTGGCCCCTGGATGAAACCATTTTAATCCTAAATGTGCCTGGGTGTAGGCTGAAAAACTCCACTGGGTCCTTGTTGTGAGATCCTGACTGAACACTGGGTCTCCGATCCTCTTGAAACATCTGGCAGAGATCAGCTGCGACACATCCGCTTCCTCTTTGCGGAAAGCGAGTTTTTTGCACATGACTTCACCTGACTCTTTTCATTACATGACATATAATTACATATTATTATTATTATTGCACTTCCAAGTAAAGCCCTTCACTTTTACAAGAAAACATAAACACTCCAAACTGCGGGGCTGTTTCACCTGGTGACTCTCTGGTTCATCAGGCACTGCTGCAGCGTATCCGCCAATCGTTGATGAACGAGGGAGTAGCGGATAAATGCTCGTCCCTTACCCAGAGATGTCTTCAGCTGGAGGAGAAGAAGGAGACATAGTTTCAGACAGCGGTTTTAAATGGTGCTTATGCACACTCAGGTTTGCAAGATGCATTATGTTGAACAGACAATAGTCCTTGAATCTCCAAATTCAATATGCAGCCGTTTATTTTAGCTTCTTACATCTATCTAATCATTCATCCATCCATGTTATGACTGTCTGGTGGTCTACCAGAAGCCCTTATATTTGTCTGTGTAAAAAGTATGTTAAGGCAAAACAAGCCTATTTCTTCTTTATTAAAAAAAACACACCTCAGCGATGGATTTGACAAAACGAATTCCATCATTGGCTCCCTTGATCTTTGCCAAACAGTCATTGAAGTAATCCCAGTAGTCCTTCTTGTTACCTAAAAACGTTGTTTTCTCCTTCTGGTCAAACTGAAAAAAAAAAAAAAAAAGATATGGTTGAAGTGAAAAAATTCTTCAGAAGAATTAAAAGACAAAGAAGTTCCTTTGAATTATTTTTATTTGCCAAACATGTTCTAAGAATAAATTGTTCCATTTTCTAGCTTGCCCAATCATTTTTAGGTAATTTATTTAAAGTTTTACAGGGTAACTGGTGCTTTTTTTTTTGTTTGTTTGTTCAGTGTGACAATGAAAGCAAAACCCCACCTGAAGCAGATACTCCAGTTTGTAGGAGAATTTGTGCAAATTGGTGCTGTCATCTGTGATTGGCTCCCCACTTTCCTTGTACTCCTTTGAAAGCTCCGCAACAGCCTCTGAAATGTAAAAATAAAAAAACACAGTTCAGAGATGAGGGAAGAAGAGTGACGGTGACACCGTTTACTTACATCTAAAAACTTGCCTCGTATCCATCGCAAACACAGGAAAGACACGTGTGACTTGTGCCCGCTCAGCACATGCTCTCGCTGCATGGTGGCAGAGGCTTCCACCACACCCTCGCTACACAAACATGGCATGAGACGATTGCTTACCCAAATTATTTAAAGGTACGGAGAGGGCAGCTAGTTCCACAAGTAAAGGTTAGACTTGGAAAAGAGTCGTGAAATCACATCTCTAACTCTTTATCCTTTGTCTGCCAATAACACTCTGCCACTCATTCACACACACACACACACAAACTGACATGTCCAACGTAACGCTGACGTACCGTGTAGATCTCTGATAATCCTTTGGAGCTGGCTCTCCCCGACTGTACCCCCAGCAGCCATAACCCCTCCTCTCGCTCCCTGGCAACCAGGAGCCACAGGATCACATCCAGTCTGCTGAATCAGAGAATCAGTTTGAAACAAAAGCTCGTCAACACACACTCTCTCATGGCTCCAGAAACAGCAAACGGCATCACGCAAACACGTCACACGTCAGTTAGCAGTCTGCTCCATCCTGTGCAGGAAACACTTCTCTTAGGTCTGACGGCTGAGCGAAGGCTTGGCTTCTAACGATCGATAAAACAAAATTATAAGGACAAGACAGTGTTGCTCCCCGCTCCTTCACTCTTCCTGGATAAATCAAACTTAAGTTCATGCCAGGCCGTGGCCTTGTTCAGTTCATCTTCAGCCTTTGGTCAAAACAAGAAATCAGATTCATTCAGCAGTTTGGAAACATTTGTTCTCTATAAGTTTTGGCATGCAAAATCAATAACAAATTAAATTAGTTTATATTTCCTCTAAAAGTTTGATCATGCCATAAAGTCAGGAAGTGACTGCGCAAAAAAGAGGACCCACACTGAGCGCAATACCAGTGATTTGTGGTGTTTGACACAATTATCTTGTCTTATGACGCCGTCACATGCAGCATGGCAATACCTGACGAATAACTAACATTAAAAAGAGGAACAGCATCTTACATTTAGGCCATTTGTGGCTGAACTTAAAAAAGTATCCTGAAAAATGACCTCCAGATCTACTTACTTACCCATTAAAATGCGTGTTTGTCCTGCAGCTCCCTAACAGACAATAGCAGCCCTCCTCTGAAACAGAAAAACTTTATGAAATTAGTGTTTCTATCATGCTTCACTGCCAAATATTTATGATTACATTTCAAGTCAACTTTGCGAACATGTAATGAGCATGATATATAACATTTACTAAACGTAATAAAGCTGTCATACTGGTCGTAAGAATAACACACAAGCTAACACGTCCCAACCTCAGACTTGTTTTAATTAAAAAATAACTATTTAAGTTAACGTGAGTCGGACTTAAACAACGCCTCATATGTAAACTAAAGTTTTAAAACTCCACCATCGCCATTACAGTTTTACTAGCAAAGCTCACGGAAACATAAAACAATTCAACAATTTAAACTCATAAAAAGTAGTTTCTACAGACGTAGAATCGTTACACGGCGCTTTGACAAATTATTAACTACAAGAAACTCAAACATAATCTTGACATTAGCAGAAGATAACAGCTTTTATGGTGTAGCATCTTCATAACTATTGGCTAGAGAAAGACAAGCAAAATATAAATAAGCATGACATACTTTTTTAGATATGAGTTAGGCCCATAACAATCAACTTAGAGCCTTTAAACAAAGCGAGCAAACTTGCTAGAAGTGACGTAACTGACAATCACAAGGCGACATTCAGCGCTCTGACCAATCGGCTTGAAGCAGGTGGGCGGGCTTTATGAAGCAGGAAGTTCGGTTGTTGTAACAGAGTAAACAGTGGCGTCATGTGATCAAAAACACAACTATGGCAGATTGATTTGTAGTAGAAGAAATTATCATGTTTTAAGCCGTAAATCTTATTTCGTTAGAATGTCATAAAACATTCGTTAGAATGTTTTATGACATTCTAACGAAATATTCCTGCCCATCAAAATAAGCTGTGCTATAACTTATCTGTTATGCTCTAGCAAAACCTGCCAGACTTTAAACAAGGGCCTTTAAAAGTGCCTGAACAAAAATCACACATTTTTCTCAATTAAGACCAGAAAACACTCAACTGCTAACCCCATCCCCTTTGTACATTGACACTATAGTCTACCTAACCTTTTTAAACTTTATATTAGAATAGAGTCTCACAATAAACCAGTCAAAGCTTGATAACCTTAAGGCCAAACTAAACTCATCAACCCCAAAAAAACACATCAGAGGCTTTAAAATAAAGCTTTATTCTTATTGCAAGGCTAAACCGAAACTAAAAAGTTTAGCCATTTTTACTTCCAACTGTGCAAAACTGTTTTAGAGAGAATAAACCAAACTCCTGATAATAAATTTATGATAATGAGGATGTATAGCCTTCAAACTGGAGGACAATTAAAATTGTTGTTCATAAACGAAGCAAAACAAATGTTACCCCTATTGTAGTGTCAGGCCTACTAGGCAAGGTCTTAAATGAAAATGTGTGATGTATGGAAATATGCTTGACACTATGTTTTTAGTTGAGTCTTATGACAGACAGATGCATTAAAAGACAAAAAGATCAGTTTTGATGGTTAAAAATAAAGGGGCCATGGCAAAACCAGCATGAAACTTAGATAAAAAAACACACAACGAGAGTGACTGCGTCATTACACCACTTTTTCAAATGGAGAATATTTGTTTGCCGTTTTTTTATAAGTAAAAATACATTACCTTGAAGAACTTGTTTAAAATGAATCTTAAATACCTGAAACAAAGAAAAGGAAATGAAAGCACAAGCTGCTACATAAAAGCCCAGACCTGTTTAGTTCTTGTAACCATTGAGAGAGCGTCACATTCAGCAACCTATCAGTCCAAAGAGGAAGAAGGTAAGATTTTCTTATACTTTAAAAAAAAAATAGTTCATGTCAATAAATTATTGTCATATCTATCATTTAGGGTTCTACTTTACCAGCAGTTATGGACTTTTTAAACACAACCGCTGATTACGACTATTCGGATGGAGTCTGTGAAAAAGACGAGGTGGTCAAATTTGGATCCATTGCGACTCCAGTTTTCTTCTCTATCGTTTTCACACTGAGTCTGACGGGAAACGTCCTTGTTCTTGTAATCCTGGGCCTGTATGAAAACCTGAAATCACTGACTAACATCTTCATCCTCAACCTGGCCGTCTCGGACCTTGTCTTCACCATCGGGCTCCCCTTCTGGGCCATCTACCACATCTGGGGATGGATCCTTTCAGAGATTATCTGCAAGATTGTGACTTTTGTCTTTTTCACCGGCTTTTACAGCAGCATCCTTTTCCTGACCGTCATGACCATCTACAGGTATTTGGCCGTGGTTCATCCTCTCACTGACATGAGCAGTCAGAACCTTTGCACCGGGATTTTAGTGTCTGGTGTAATATGGATAGTTAGCATTGCAGCGGCAATGCCCTCCCTTCTCTTCACCTCTCTCATCGTCATCCATCACAAGGACAAAGATTCCTTGGGCTGTGAATACAACAGCTTGTTATGGAAAAGTGTTAGTTCCGGCCAGCAGAACATTTTCTTCACGGTTGCTTTTGCCGTGATGGCTTTCTGCTACATTCAGATACTAATAAAGATCACAAAAACCAGGTCTCACACAAAAAACAGAGCAGTCAAGTTGGTCTTCTGTATCGTAGCTGTTTTTTTTGTTGGCTGGGTGCCCTACAACGTGGTGATCTTTTTGAGAATTTTGGCTGACGAATTGATTTCACCATTCGATGACTGTGACACAAGCAACCGTCTCGACTATGCATTCAGTGTGTGCAGGTTCATTGCTTTCTCCCACTGCTGCTTGAACCCTGTGTTTTATGTATTCGTTGGTGTAAAGTTCAGGAGCCATTTAAAGCTGATGCTGCATAAAATGTTCAGACAACCAAATCCAGCTCAAGGAGAAGACATTAGAATGCCAAACATCATCTCGCGAGGATCGATGTACTAGCTGCAAATGTATATACGGTACATAGTTTTTGCAATTTGTTTTAGGTAATCACATTACTGATTGAAAATGTGTGCTCGTTCTGCATCTGTTAAATACAGATTTCTGTAAACATTACAGGAAATGTGTCGTACACAACATTCTGTATCAAGTTGTGTTTTGTTTTAAAGTTTGACATTTTCTGAGTTGTGTGCGTGGGTTTGTATTAAATTTAAAATATGCCTGTTTAAATATCACTGGATTTACTCAACAGAGTAATTTGCACAAAATGTTACGATTAGTCTGTAAAAAAAATATACGTAATGTAAATATTTTGCTTTTTTTGGGGGGGGGGGAAGCTAAATACAAATGTGAGAAAAATTTTGAATATGTAGAAACACAATGGACACAAAGGCTACTGTAAGTGCATGATTTAATGGGAATGTAAAAATCATTCTGTATATTCTGGCAACAGGAGAGATTAAAGTTGTTTTAGACGTGGTTTCTCTCTGGTGTGGTATTTGCAAACTGTGAGCTTTAAACTGAAAGAAAACGCCAATGTAATTAGGAAAATAAAGTGATTCTGTACTCAGTTTCATATATACGAAATAAAATGCTTCATCGGAACATGACGATCTTAAACCTACACTTGCACACTTAGCGTTGTTTTATTTTTAATTGGTCTCATCTAAATATGACAAAATCCTTCAAGTTTCTTAACATCTTTTAAGTGTGATGCAAGCCATCATGTTCAAAGCAGCACTGCCAAAACCCTGACTGAAGCAGGCACAAAGATGTTGTGACGCTGAAAAAAATCTACTGTTAACATCTTAGTGTGGCAGTACTGAGTATCAATATAAATACTTTATCAGGTTTTTTTTTTATTTTAATGTTATCTGTATAACATAAAATTTTTTGTCTTTTCTTTTAAACCAAAAAATAAATAGTCAGGGTCTTTAGTCTAAATATGAAAAAGATGGAAATATGGTTCACTGCAGTGCACCAGTTGTGTTGTCGTACTGCCTGATAATCCTATCTCCACTTGTGAACTTTCTTTCTTTAGTGGTTGATCTGGACCGTCCAGGTCTTTGTAAATGAAATTGTTTACATACAAATAGCTGGTCTGCATGTGGACCAAATTACGTCCAAATCAGACTATTCTTTCTGGAGCTTCATTATTTTGGAAGTGTGTAGTTACTTCTTGATTTATTAGGGAAAGTTATTTTATTTATTCTCATCTAGTACGCCATCATTAAATAAAGGTGTGGTTATTTATCAAGATTTCTTTGCTAACATAACTATACATTGTGGAATTAGACAAAACCAAGCTTTCACTTAAACAGCATTTAATCATAAGAAGAGCAACAGTTCTGCATATAATCTAAATGTTGTGGAATATAAGGCCTTGTATTTATTCTCCCAGGCTTTATTTAACATTTGATTATTATATCTTAATCTGATTTGTGTTATCACCATTTTATATTTAGCCACCATTTTAAAACCTTAACAAGTTGTTATTTAGTTTATCTGGAAAGAGAGGTATGTGTTAGAAGCGCTGGAATGTGAGCCACGGTGCCAGGCACGGAGGGGGAAGAAGTTGTCCTTTGACCTCCAGAGGAGAGAGACATCCTCTCAAGAAGGGGAGGGTGACATAAGCCTTAAAACCAGAGAACATCCTTTGTTTCCTCAGACAATCTTTGGGGCACTTTGCTGACACTTTGAGGTGATGTGTTTTCCCACATTTTATTTGAGGATTGTCTCCCAAATGCATTTGGTTTTATCTTTGTAATAACCTGTTTTCTCTCTGCTTTTGGTAAAATAAATATTTAAATTTAAGGTATTGTCTCCTTCCGGTCTCTTTCCATCAACCAACTCGGGTGAGGTGAAGGAAGAGAATTGCAGGTGAAAATCCTTATCTCAACAACATACACCAAAGGTTGGCTCCGAGCCTTTCATAAGTAACCAATCATTAACCACTTCCTTATTTCACAGGAAATCTGTGCAGCATGTGCGTTGTTGCGCACATTTTGTTTATCAACTTGAACTTTTGGATTATTGTTAACTCCTAACAGCATTAAATCTCAAAATTTGTCAGACTCTTTTTTTTTTTTTTTTTTTTGGTCTTTTGTACAAACCTGATTTACTTTTGATGTCTTAGAAACACCCTAAAGAAATTCTCCTCAGGGTGTTATATAGCTCAATAATGATTTGGACTTTGTCCCTCCAGAGTAATTTGGAGTTAAACCAGCTTCTGACATACATGTTCCTGATACCGTGGCAAGCACAGAAAAACACATGAAACAACTATTGAAATCTGTCAACAACTGTTACGGTTTTTGTCAGTCCTCTTTGTATTTTAAATAGAGAAATTATACCTTCCTCATGACAGCACTCACATTACAGACTTTTATAACAGGGGCTGTCAAGTTATCATGAGAAAGATCAGAGCAAAAGAGAACATGGTTTTTTATTTTTTTATTTTTTTAAGGAATAAATAAACAAGACAAGACATGTTGGTTTATTAAAGGCATACAGTAAATGTATTTTTATTGTTTTACTGTGAAAGAGGTGGGCTCAGACACCCTTTTTAAGGCTTCCTTAATCAGTCAGCTGTGGCACTTCTTTCCAGCTCACACCACATACCGAACCGTCCAGGAGAAGAAAAAAAAAGGATTGAGTTCCTCTGAAACATTTTTGAGATTTCTTCACATTTTCTTAACGATGGTAAGAATTATTCAGTGTCTCACTGGGAGTCTCAGACTTTAGTTATAAACTCCTTCGTTCCATAATATATGTGTACAAATACTTGAAAGCAAGCTAAAAAAAAAGTTTTTAACTGTCGCCTGATGCATTTTACCTTTGCTGTGGTCTCGTTGCCAGTAGGTTCTTGAAAGTGTTTCAGATCTGAACATGAATAGAAAGCTAACAGCCGCAACTAGAACCAAATCACTTTCATATCAGTGTTAGTGAAACAGTGTGTGAACTGAGGCTTGTTTTTCATATCTGTACATTTCACAGATGTGCTTGTGGATTTTGATTGCCCTACATATCTCAGAGCTGAAAGGATACTCAAATGGTGACTTTCCAAAGGCATGTCGCTCAATGCAACCTGACCATAAACGTTCTGGAGTTACCATACCTCCACAAACATCTGAACCCCCCTTTTTGGTTATTCCACAACTCGGCAGGAGCGCTGAAGATCCAATCACAGGTACACAGAGGGCTGGGTTTGACCTGACAGCAGCTCACTCTTACGGAGCAGTGTTGTTTCATCCTCTCTTCATTTTCTATCCTCAAACCTTCTATCTGATGGATCTTCAAACAATTTTCCAGTTATACTGAAAAGCAAAGGATCAACACCGTTTGTTGGATTTTTGCTGAAGGCTGGACACAATAGTGAAGGCCCCCCTCTTGGAAGGTTTATCACGCTTGACTCTGGAATGACTCGACTCCTGACGTGTGCCGGTAGTGGTTTACCAGTAAGTTATTTTAGTTCAAACTGACTGCACCAAATGAACAGATTCATCATTTGTATTTCTTGTGTTTATGATTCAAAGTGAAAAATGTTTCTTGACTTTTCATAAATTTCTTTAGGATTCGGCTGTTAGTCAAAGTACAAATAATGACAAAACTGAGTTCAAGGTTAACTGGACCGGGCCACTAGAAGACCCAAACATCAGATTCTGGTTAGTTATCACCTCAAAAACAGGCATGAACAGGTTTGTTTTTGCCCGTGTGTGTGTTTGTGTGTCTGTCTGTTAGCAAAATATCTCATGGACCACTGGACGAATTTTAATGAAACTGCCAGAAAGTAAATCAGTGGATGCACGTCTACAACTGATTAACTTTTGGAGTCAACCCAATTTAAGAAGTCTGCAACAGCTAACTGTCATTCAAAAACACAAAAATGGCTATAATTTAGTTAATTTTACAGGCATTGAGCTAAAAGCTGGCGTGGGAATAGCTAAAAATAAGCCCCAACACATACTCTGAATGCTAACATATTTTGATATTGTTGTAGCTGAAAATCACGCACAACACACACTCTGAGCAGACATCTCATTGTATCATCTTATTATATATCCGTCATTTCTTGACATAAGATGATCTTAGTTTAATACTCGAAAAAAGGAGGGCGGTATGCATTCCTTCAAGAAATATTAGGCCAATATTTTACACAATTTATTTGGTTTAAAACAAAGAAAAAACATTAAAGGTCACGTAAAAATATATACACTTTAATTTGGTTTACTAATGTATGACAGAGTGAGAATTAACATTATTTATCATCTAATTCTCCATCTTACAGGGTCACATTTGTTGAGAACTTTGTAACGTACTGGAAACCTATGAATGTCACATTCCTCGAACCCACAACCACCTCAGTACCAAGTGCCCCAGAGCCAACTACTGCTGCTACAACTACTACACTTACTACATCTAATATAGCTACAACATCTAATATAGCTACAACATCTAATATAGCTACGACATCTAATATAGCTACGACAACAAGTTCTACAGTGCTAAATACAACAACATCCCCTTTTAATCCAGAGGTGAGTCTGACTTTCCACCGTTCTGTAAAATTATGGGTACATTTTAAATGTTTTTGTTGACACAAATGCTTTATCTCGACATACTTCCAGCTCGTGGGCATCACAGTCATGTGTTTGGACAGTATTTTCGAAGAGGTGAAAATGGTACGTACAATTTAGTGTGTACCCATGCAAATATAAACATACGGTGTGCGCTGTGTAGTCCATTCCAATAAAATCACACAAATGAATTGTTGTTTTCTCTCTAAATCTCTTCACAGGCAATATCCAATATAATTTTGGTCTTACACGCCAATAGACATATTTATTATAATCAAAGAAAGGTAAGTCTTTTGCTGTTACTTTACATTTATCGTGCCTGCTTGGGTGATGGTTAGTTTGGAAGTGGAACTCTCTCTCTGAAAGAAAAAAAAAGCTACAGTCAACATAATTTGCAAAAACTTCCCAAAAGCAAATCTGAGTTTAGAAAAATCTCAAATATTCTGCACAGGTCCATGCTAAAATTTAATGATTCCTAGTAGTTTTTAGTTGAGTTTTATTTGTGATTCATGAAACTTCGTGTAAACGTTCATCATGTGTGTCAAAAATATTAAAGTGTATTTTTTTTTTTTTTTTCAGGCGGCAATGATAGCTTGCAGTATGCTTTGTGCTACAAATTCTGTGTGGTCTTTGTTCTTTTTTTTCATAGACAGCCCCTTCAGTGTGAGTAATAATTCATACCTTTATTAAGCACATGCAAATTTCTGGATTCTTCTGTTGGTTTCACTCAACATGGGTTTAAAATCTGTGTGTTTAGGTTGTTTATGTTGCCCTGGTGAGTGTGGTGCTGGTGATTAGTTTCATAGAGTTGGTGTTGGCATTGCTACCTTTAGGACACAGCCACGAACTGTAAGTTAACCTGTTTCTTGAGGGTGGATCTTTCTCTTAACAGCGGTTTTTGACTCACTTCTGCACTGTTCAAGAAATGACATCTGCGACCTCGTTCTCCAGGGGGGTTCTGTTGTCCACTGCATCTTCACACGTAAGACGACTGAGTTTGGAGTAAAAGTTTGACATTTTGGTCAAATGTGATCAAATCAGAGCCACCCACATCGTCCCTTAATGGTTTCTTTATTATTTCTGCACCCATAAAAGCCTGTTTAGTGTTGTTTTATGACACCTGCATCAAAATGACTTGTATGGAAGTAAAACTTTCCCAGCGTTAATAACTATCACCTATTGTGCTATTAACTCTATGTTGGTCTGATGTCTCTTGTGACATGGGAGGCTAAACATTTTATCACACATGACTACAAGACAAACATTTGCCAATTTTTTTCAGCTTCTGAGCTACAAGATACAAGCTGCAAAGACTTGTGACTCCCATATAAAGCTGGTTGACAAACAGCACCAACAACTCTATTTCTTTCCATTTATGATTACTGTTTTTGGATTTTGTAACAGTTAGGGAAAATATGAACCGAATGAACCTAATGAATTGCCATAATGAGGAACAGACCCAACAGGAACAGTCAGCTCAAGAAAAGTTCAGATCAAGTGGCTTGATAAAATACCTTCCCTTATTCTGTTTAAACCTTGGTGACATTCAAAAAACCTACACAGCTACAAGTGTGTATAGTGATTTTTTTTTTATCTTTTTTTTAACTTTCTTGTCCTCATTTGGTCCGTAAAGACAACAAGTCAATCTACCAACGCAGACTTTATGTTTATTCTAAAGTCGAGGCAATTTTAATCCACAATTTTTTTTATTGTTGTAAATTATTGTATAAAACAGGACATTCCTGATTGATGCCTGTGTTGCACACTGGTGTCACAAATAAGTGTACAGAGGGTATGGAGAGGTCCAAAACGAAAAGATCGAGAACATCCTCTGAACTTTTTGTCAGTTGGATCCTTGTAGATCCAGAAGTTACAAAGCTACCTCACAGATTAATTCTTATGCTGCAGGTAAGGCAAAACAAGTCTAAAATACTATAATTTTAACCTATTTTTTAAATTGAAAAGAGTACAATGTTTAACTTTACGAAGAAAGAAAGACAAAAAAAACATTTCCAAGTCTTGGTCCACCTGTAGGTTGTGTATTTCCCAAAATGTGAAACCATTGCTTCGAAGCAAAGGAGCAGTGTCACAGTAAACTTATTTGGCTGTTTTTATGATCCCATTTTACCTGAAACATTCTGCACACAGAGGCTCTCGTCTTTGTTGGAGTCATCGGCAGGATTGATGAGTCTGGAGGAGACAGGAGAGAGTCCTGGCTTCTGTTTGTGATGATTGCTTTCACAGCCTGGATTCTCCTGATTATAGTCTGGAATTTTGTGCTCACTGTTTTCAAAAGAGGTCTGCAGTGCAACAAAACAGGAAATCAGGGATGTGAACCACAAAGGATTAAGGTAACACAAGACACATGTTGCCATGACAGCTATCTGAGCACTGACAATTTTATTCACTTTTTTTTTTGTATTTCAGGAGGTTTCGAGGGTCCAAGTTGTTGTCACAGCTGTCTCAGTGATCCTCCTGGTTGGAAGCACACTTTTTTCTGTAGCTATCATTGTTGGACTTTATACAATTCAGGAAAACTAAACCCGAGATGTGAAAAAATCCAGAGTACATTCAAACTGTTTCTCTTGTAAAAGGCATAATAAACTGCTGTGGATAATGTTGAGATACCATTTCTCTCCCCTTAAAACAACCTGGTTTTCAGTTTGCCCGTACTACACAGCTGCTCTGCCTTTGCAAAGGGAGTGTAAGCCGCTTTCTTACCAGAGTTAAACCTGCTTTCATCAGAAATGTATCAGAGCTGAAATATTTGATCAAGAAGACCATCCTACAGTTTGCAAATTTATGTTGCCTTGTGCCAAATACAGACATTCGACACCCAGGGATGTTTTCCATCACCAAGGAAATGTTTGAAAGGCGTCATCATCTGCCCTTTGAGTAACTGTGTGGAATGTGTGTCTCATGTGATAGCAAACCTTTCTGCTCCTTTCAGCTTATCTTCACAAATATATATTGTAAGATAAAGTGAAGCAATAATTAGACCGGTTTTCTCCTTTTTGCTTACTTTAGCCTGTAACCTTCAGAAGTCAGATCTGTGTGTAGTTATTGTACTGTTTCTATGCATTTCTTGTAAATTATTAAAAAAAAAAAAACTTAAAGAACTGTGCTCGCATTCCTATACTCAGACATTTGTTCATTTTTGTGTGTGCTGTTGGTTTATTAGGCAGAAATGACCTTCCGCTTAATAACTGAAGTTGCTCCAACTTCCTTGTTTGCAAAGAAAACATTAGATTGATTTGACTTTCAGTCTAATGTAAAGCCGTTACAAACCCAGTCATAAAACTCGCTCATTAATGATCAGTTCGTGTGAGTGGTGCGTACCTGGTAAATGATTGAGCTGGCAGTGAGTAATACAGTTTCTTCTTCCTGGTTTACAACAGTTTTGAACGAAGCAACCTCTTTTGTAATCAAAAGCACAACCCTTTACTGCTACGATACAGAGATTAAAACAAATTCTGACTGTTTTTTTTGGTCAGATGCCACTTTTTCTGATTCTAAATAACACAGGTGTAAAAGAAATAACTCTCAAAAAGGTATCAAAATAAACTTTAATGAAAACATTCACACATAACACAGAAGTAGAGATAACAGGAACGAGTGGTTACACAGGATAGAAAACAAGATTAACCATTAAGTGTTCTTCAGATTCAGAAGAAATCATGTTTGAGTTTTGTTGACAAAAAGATACAGAATTAAATGATTTATGATTGTTATGGGCTGCAAATGCAGCTTCGTGTTTATGTGTTTAAGGCACATTTTGTGTCCGTAGCATTCAGTCACAATCTTCTTAAAAAGGTTTTTAATCACTTCATGCAAACCTGAATGTTTTTACATGTACATTTTCCGTATGTTTCGCTGTTTTCTTGACAAACGCAAAAGATCAAACCTTTTAATGTTCAACATATACAGCTATCAAAAAATATTTATATTTAAGAAACAAGTCGCCAAAATACATCTTGAGAAAAAAAAAAAAATGCAAAAAAAAACTTTACAACATTTACCTCAATAAAAGCTGGTACTTGGGTTAAGCGCGAAGCAGAAACGGCCGTTTTCAGAGGACCAAAACGTGTGAAAATGCCATAGGTCCATCAGTTGTTGCGGAGATTTCACAGAAGTTAAAACATGGAAAAAAAATAAAATAACCTCCACAGAAAATATAACACAGGAATTTGATCAATGCTGATAAAAAAAGTTAAGGAAAAGACAAAAAAAACAACCCAGCGATTATGCAAAGTAAGAAAAGGTAGAGTAAATCCTAAATCTGACTTAGAAAAAAACCATTACATGTCAAATGATGTTGTTACACATTTATGCTTTTATGTCCACAGAAAAACTGTTGCAACTCTTTGCTCTTAAAAACCGAAGGAAACAACTGCAACTCGAGTAGGTTTTCATCAACATCCTTTCAACACTTTAAATCAAGTCTGTATAGAAAATATCACACACACACACACACACACACACACACACACACACACACACACACATCATCACGTTTTTCTTGCATCATCCTAAACTTCACTGCAGTCACGTGGAATCCTTTCTTAGTTTTCTGCACATCCGTCCCGCTCTATCTGCTCCTCTGGCACCACGGGGAGAATCAGATGAGAAATGCGGCTCCACAGTCCACTGAACTTGTCAATATCCATTTCGTTGTAGGCAGAATTGCTTGTGGAGCCCACCTGCTTTCCTTCAACGTAGTCATGAACCAGTTCCTCCACCTTCTCCAGACTCAGCTCGCCCCCGATCTCCTCCTGAGGCAGCAGCACGGTAAACAACAGGAACACCTGCTTGTACGCAGCGTTCTCGTGGTCGCAGTAGCGATAGAAAATGAGGGTGGAACCCGGCGGCAGCTCTTCAAAACGATGAATGACCGCCACTGGCTTATCTCCCCCAAAGGCTGCTCTCAGCTGGTTGTCGATGTCCAGCTTCACCTTGTCACTGTCCTGGCCGGATTTGCTCACGCCGTCCAGGTGGAGGACGGAGGCATTGAGGGCAGACGAGTAGACAGAGGCCGTGCTGCGAGCCAAGCAGTCCAGCGTCCTCTTCGCCCCGAGGCCTGCAGCGAACATCAAACTGACCGGCTCCGTCGGGTGGGCGGTTTTAAGGTGCTTCTCCAGGTGGATCCTGCTCCTCTTCCACAAGTCAGGTCTCTGACTGGGGAACTGAGCCTTAAGAAGGGACAGGCGGTCAGAAAACGTTTCTAACTTCACTTCCGTGGATCGATGCCTCCCTACGCCTGCTGTTCTTTGGAGCACGGGGAGGAACTTGTACGCCAGCAAGGTGGAAGAGCTGAGCAGCAGCAGGAAAATCACCCACCACACAAATCCTGCAAGGACAAAACATGTTTCAGAATTATGGCATAAAAAAGAATATAATGCTTTGGGTCTAAAGATAATACAATAAAACAACAATAGATACCTCTACATAAATTACCAGAGTTATTCTTGGTCCCTGCAGTTTTCTTTGATGCTTCTAAATGTGAAAATCAGTTTAAAAAAGGTTGCAATGCAATTTTATTCCATTTCATTTCTTTTTGAATGCAGTACCTTGTTTTGTAAGATGAAGGGTTTCTTTTGGTGCTGGAATGCTGTTCACACGTTGTCTCATTGTGCACGTCTTCTCTGAAGGTGGACGCACACTTTGGACAAAGTGGTTAGCTTTGAGTAGACCTAAAAACAAAGTTCAGCTTGTAAATGCAATATATTTTGTCCATTCAACGGGTGCTCTGTGACATTTTCTGAACAAAACTTCTCAATAATAATAATAATAATAAAATAAAAATCTGTGTTTCAAGCAGTACCTGTGCTCCTGGCTTTGGCCTCCATCTTCCTCCTGTACTCATCCATGCTGATTATCGGCACATTGTGGATTTTGTCAGTTTTCACTGGTGGTTTAACTTGCGGGGTACACTTGGTGGGGGACGCAGGTTGTTTTAGTGCAGCTTTAAATGAAAACCAACAGACCAGTTTAAAGGTCAACAAAATTTTATTCTCTAAATATAATACTTTATCTGTACATGCAGATTAAAGACTAATCAAAGTTGTTGTTTTTTTTACTTAAAGCAGAATAACTCTACAGTTTTCTTACCTTGCTTGGGTTTTATCCCTTTTAAATCCTCATTTAGAGAATGACTCGTTTGGCAGCGCTGACCGAGGACGACACGGGGGGACAAATTTACCTCTTTGATGGTACCCGCTTTGAACAAAAACAAAACCTTAACTCAGTTATGACTGTTTCTACAAGTAAAACATTTGATGAAAAAGTCTAAGGAAATTAAGGTAATCTTGCAGTAAAGTTAAAAGATTCTGAGTGCACCTGCATATACAAAATCAACATTGCTATTTAAATCATCTGCATGCATTACCAGATATATTTAAATAAAACTACAGGTGTGCTGAAGCCCTTACAAGAATCAAAGTGTAAAAAAAAGGTTTTGCTGCATTTTTTGTAACAGAAAAAAGAAGTGAAAGAAGAGCAAACGGCTACACCTGCTTTTTTTGGACATGTATTCTACTTCACACTTTCTAATTGAATCACATAAGAGTTTTTTATATACAACTTTAGTTCTTGCTGTATAATTACTGTAAAACAGCCAACAGAAATCTGTCAATCACAAAATGCTTTGTAAGCCACGAGAATCAACTGATAGGACTCTGATTTCATCAACAACAACAAAAAAACTATTTACAACTCCAACCTTTGCATATTTTTGGTTGACTGGTTTCATTTGACGAATCCTCTTCGATATCCATTTCCTGGTTCTCATTTTTCTCCACTTCTTTGGCCGATTCCTCGACATCCATCTCATTTTCACCAACGCTGTCACCGTCTCCATTGTCAAACCGGTGCTTCTTTTTCGGGGAGTCTGTGAGGTTAAAAAAAAAAAAGTTACAACTAAACAGTGATACGAAGGGTTACCTTGGTTGTTGTATCTGCAAAATCTTCCAACCTTCGTCTTCCCAGCCATTCTCCACATGTTTGACACCTTTAACTGCAGCAGAAGGCTGATCTTC
The DNA here is from genome assembly GCF_001649575.2 of Kryptolebias marmoratus. Classification (NCBI taxonomy): domain Eukaryota; kingdom Metazoa; phylum Chordata; class Actinopteri; order Cyprinodontiformes; family Rivulidae; genus Kryptolebias; species Kryptolebias marmoratus. Next base: position 12,927,907 of record NC_051453.1, on the reverse strand, counting down.
CGATGGCCTTTTGGTCCGCTTCAGAGGACCTCTGGGGGTTGGCTCAACAATCAGCGCTGTATAGAAAGAAAAAAAAAAACTTTCATGCTTAACATTGTGTCTAACACAGCTCTGACATGTCAAATCATGCACTCAGTTTGTAACTTGCCCAAAAGAATCAATTGCCTGCTTATATTTTATGCACTAACTTTTAAACCCGTCTACTATTTACTTGATAATTACTAATTCATCAGGTACCACTGACTGATATGGTTAAGAACTATTCTGTTTACCTGTCTGTGATTTTAAAAGTGTCACACAGTTTGTAAAGCGCGAAACAAAAAAAAATAACTACAGTCAAAACAAAACCGAAAATGACAAACTGCACCTTTATTCTTGATTTATATCAGTTCCCTATTAAAGGATGAGTTACACGTATTAACACAAGAAAAGCTACAAAACTTAGAAAGGCAACATAAGTCAGAGCTGAAATTTATTGTTTTTAAGCTTTAGACAAGCTAACACGACAGAGGAAGCTAAGCTAGCTGATGGACATCACCGTCCATTTCGTTTGCTCACCTTTTCCTGACTGCCGTGTCGATCGTCTCAAAGGGACAGAAGTCTTACTTTTAGACATCTTGGAATCCGTTGATTTTCTGGAAACGATCGAAATACGCCGAAAACATCAATTATTCAACACAGCGTAGTAGCATCTTCAACACAGACGGATCGCAGGCAACAACTTCCCGCAAATGTAAGGGGAAACAGTTCGGGGCAGGACAGGAGTCCGTCCAGTTTAGCGGCTTCCGCCACGGAAACAAAGACACCGCTGAAGGTTCCGCTGAAATATCTTTAGCTGAGACACGTAACTCTGAAGAGATAGTAGAAGCTTCGCAGTCTATGGAGCTGTGATCGAGGATGGCTGTTCTGTGAACTGGTAACAATAACCTTCATTTTGTTTATTTTATAAGTAACTTAAAGTTTTTGTTCTTAACTAAACTGACGCACACATCTTATAGACCAACTCTGAGCTAACAGTAGCTAAATTAGCATCTTAGCCGAGGCTACATGATTCGCTACCTGGTTTGCAGTGAACTCACTTATTAGTTAAAAACAATTAGCTATAATTTAACTTGTAATTTATTTACGATACATTGGATTTATTTATCTCGTTAAAGCGTCGTTTCTAACCCTACTGACCTAACCTGAACAGTTTGGTTACAGTATGCTAACAGCTAATACAGTAAATTTGCACTAAAACTTTACGTAATTAAAGCCTGAGAAACGAAAATAGAGACAACTTTGATTATTTCAGCTTTGAAGTCGCATATTAAATGTTTTGCTATGCACCATATATTGGAAAACACAAGGGGTTTGAGTGTTTTACAGTTTAATTAAAGACTTACACAGGAAGTCTGAGCTGTCAGACCTGTGTGACAGGTCAGGAGGTGCAGCAACTTTCCAACATCACTCTGGACTTTGAACATGCAGCGACAACACACGGATGGAATCGGTTCAATAAACTTGCTCCCGAGTCAGCTGTAAAAAACGTTTAACTTTATATACTAATGTTTTATGTGTTTTTGAAAAATACAGTGAGCCACTCGGGGTGAAGTGAAAACCATCCAAAGACATGGCAGAGAAACAAGAAGGCAAGGAGATCACCTGTCAGGACCCAGATGGTACTGAAACATGTATAATAATAATAATAATAAGTAGAAAAACCTCAGTCCAATTTAGTTAGTGTACTTTCAAGATGTTTACAACCATATGTGCTTTGTTAAATAGACGCCAAGAACAGAAAAACACAGTCAGTTAATGAGTCTGAACCAGTGGATCTCTGTCCGGATGTAAAGAACCAATGTTCAGATGGTAAGTTATTCCAGAAAATGTTAAGAGTTGTTGTTTTTGTCCTAAACATGTTCCTGTGTAAACTGTGTCAGTCAGAATGTGGTTGTGTCCACCATTAGGTCAGTGTGGTTACAAAATGTTTACAGACATGTGTGCATTTTTTAAATAGATGTCAAGAAAAAAACGCAGTCAGTCACTGAGTCTAAACCAGCGGATCTCTGTCCGGACGTAAAGACCCGATGTTCAGACGGTAAGGTATTTGAGAAAATGTAAAGATTTATTGTTTCCGTCCCAAACATGTTTATGTATAAACTGTCTTAATCGCAATTTGCTTATCTACTCAGATGCGCCTTTATCATCCACACCTGTAAATAAGGCACCTACAAACAACTGCAGCAAAGCCACGGCAGAAGAGGTCAACGGCGAGGAGGGTGCTTGTTTAGCGGAAGGTGACCATTTGCAGAACACGGTCAACAAAGCTGCTGATCTCGCTGAAGGGGAACATCATGGGGGCTACGAAGGCGACTCAACAAAAAGGGAGGAGGCAGCTGACACAATCCCTGAGACGCATTCCTGTCCAAGTGGTACATCAGGTTCTTTCTTCTCACCATAAACTGTAAAAGCTATATGTTTACCATTTATAAGAAGTTATTACTTTGCTCTATGCAGTTTTGTTTTTCTAATCACCTTTTTAGGATTGTTAGTTTTGGAAGTTAAACTGTTTTCATTTAATTAGGAGAAGACCCCACCGGGAATAAGACGGAACCAGAAGCGGCGACCTTGCAAATACTAGCCAATGGGGACATGGAGGAAGTAGATGGACCTAAATCTGGAAGTAGTGAAAAATCACCCGCCGCCACAGATCCAAACAGCGAAGCTGAAGAAGGTGAGTCTTCTCTCTCTGAAGATTCACAGACTGCTGAACGTTTGGGGTTCTGCACACACAACAAAAATACTGTTTTTTTTTTATTTTATTTCTTCTCAGATGGCTCGAATGTCTCAGGTTCAGAGGAAGAAATAAACAAACAGGAGAACACGGTATTGCCACAGAACCAAAAAGCGCCGGCGGTGAAAATGTCGGGTGAACAAGAACGTTATGTTGAAACCATCGGCCCCACCACTACAGAGGCTTCTAAATCGGCAATTTCAATAGCTGATAGAACTCATAGAGGTAATTGTATGATTTATTTAACTTTATTTGTTGTTATATTGATTACTAGCTAAATTATCAAAGGTAAAATACACATTGTGGTTAAGTCCATTAGGGATTTTTAATTAAAAACTTGTTATTGTTGTGTGTTATTGCATGATTTGTGATTTAGACAAAAAAAAAGAATTATAAGATAAAGTAGCTTTTTACATACAAAACACCTTTTCTTTACAGGAGGCTTTACATTGCTGATGGCAGTGGGTATAGTGGCAATCGTTGCTATCTTGGTGCAGCATCTCCTCCAGCCAGAATCTCCACCTCCGGAAATCGACTTGCAGCCAATAAACATCTTCCTAAAGCAGATGGAAAACGTAAAGACTCAGTATCCCAACCAGCGTGCCGAGCTCTGGAATAGGAGCAAAATCCACCTGAAGCGCCACCTGCAGACTTCCCAGCCCACAGAGCCGGTGAGTCTGATCTTGACTGCGGGCCTCAGAGCTGAGAGGACGCTGCACTGCCTTGCTCAGAGTCTGGCCTCCGCCTTCTCCTCTGCCCTCAAAGCCTCTGTCCTCCACATCGACGGGGCCAGCAAAGCCAGGGAAGACAGCGACCAGGTCAAACTGGACATCGACAGCAAGCTGCAACGAGCCTTCGAGGGGGACAAACCTGTGGCCGTCATTCATCGCTTTGAAGAGCTGCCTCCGAGCTCCACGCTCATCTTTTATCGCTACTGCGATCACGAAAACGCTGCGTACAAGAAGACCTTCCTGATCTTTACGGTGCTGCTGGGCGAGGAGGAGGAGATTCCCGCGGACACTCGCTTGAGCGTTGTGGAGGAGATGGTGGACGACCACCTTCAGAAGAAGTTCCTCTCTCCCGGGCACCTCGTATCTTTTGACAGGATGGATCTCGATAAATACGGTGGATTATGGAGCCGCATCTCTCACCTCATCCTGCCTGTGGCAGCAGAGGAGAGACATGAACGCGAAGGCTGTTAGATGACAGAGACTCTCTTGTACGAGCTTTAACACATATCTGTCAGCGGGGGATTTATTCTGAGGATTTTATCAGTGATTTTAAAGACCCAAAGGTCTCCGACAAACATTTTAATGACACTTAATCCAGATGAACAAAATTAAATAAGACTCATTTTGAAGTTGGACATTTGTACAAAAAAAGTTGTCAATTCTGATAAAAGAAAAAAAAACCTTTGTTGAAAGAGGCTTCAGCACTTTGCTCTTTTAGTCTTTTAAATGCAATATATGGATGAAGCAAACGGAAGTTTATTTAGATCTTGCCTTTTGAACTTTTATGGCGAAGTGCTTCATTTTAAAATTATTTAACTTAGTACTTTTTTGATATTTTTTTTACACAACTAGCAGAGCTATTTTCAGCCAAGTATCTGCAGGTAGTAACACGGAGTAGAATGTAAGCCCATTTTTATGTTCCTGCAGTGTTTTCTCTGGGAAATATGACAAGGTATGAAGACCCCTTACTTCCAGTTTTGAAGAGAAAAGTTTGGGCTCAGAAACGGTGGAAGTCAATGAGAGTTTATGTGTGTGTAATCTGCAAGCTGCGCAGGAAATGAGAGAGAAAAGTACATCCTTTTTAGCACTACAATCAACCCAAAGCTGTGTCGTAAAAGACTGATTTGAAGTTTTCTGCATAATGTTTTTCCACAGGTACCATATATGGTGATAAAATCATATTTTCACATCCACCAATGCTTGTACAGCAATAGACACCACACAGAGACTAAATGTCTGATGGGGAAATATTTGCAGTGATAAATTATAAAATCCATCAAATTGACCACACTCCGTGAATTGGGAAACACTCTGTGGGTATTTTAAGTCAGAACTAAACAAGGAACTCAAACCATGAAAATAACACTACGCTAGGCCTCACTCTCAGAGGATGACTCTCAAGTGTCAACTTTTAGCTCAGCAGCCTGTCTGTAGAAACTGAGTTTGTGCTATTTCTGGGTTGGCAGCGTTAGATGAGCTGTGGCGGCCATCTTGAGTTGCACTAGAGCCACCTCCAGCGGTTTCATTAAAGTCTGTAAAAATCTGTCCTGTTGTTCATGAGTATTTTACTAACAGACAAGAGAGTTGACTTCAGTAGTTCTTTAAAAACAGATTTTGTTTTTCTTTTGCTTAGCCCTTGAAGTATGTGTTGGGGTCAGTTTTCTCAAAGCATTTTATGCTTTTACCAAAATACACGAGTGCAAAACTAAGTTTATTAACTAAAGGTTGTTTGGTCTTCAAATCAGGCCATCTTGCTGACAGATTTGTAGACACAGGTCGATTTCCCACCTGGAAAATGGTTATCCAGGCGTAGCCGGCGTTATCAAAGTTGATGGATCCCATATACGGGTTCGGGCTGTGAGAGTGTGTCTCTGTCTGTTCCAAAAGATGCCCCAGGATGCCAAAGACGAAGATGACAATGACCGTGACCATGGGGAAGATTTTCAGAATGGTGCTGATCAAGTTGCGCAGATCTACAGGGTTCAACACAAAAACACTAAGATCAATTCAAAGAGCATGATAGTTTCAATCTTTAAGACAAAGATTAGATAAACAGATGAATAAAAATGCATTATAAACCGCTGTGATTTTATCCCCGTTTCCCTATTCAGTAAACATCTATATTTATAATTAGGTGCAAAAATCCTTGTTAGTATAAACATGCACCGACTTATAAACATACCACTAAAAATTTTAATTCTTCTCTGATTTTACTATTTATAACTGTGTTTAAGTAAAGTTAACCTTTTTGTTTTGTTCTATAATCTGTTAACAACACTTCTTCCAAATTTCAAACAAAGTAAAGTCATTTAAAGCATTATTTATTAGCAGAACATGACAAAATGGTGAGAATCGTCTCTGCTGATCAGTCGGAGTGGCCTCAGAACCCGACAGACTCCCAAGTGAACGCCCGCCATGTGCAGAATGTACTCCAGAGTTCTGAGGACAACAAAAGCAGGTTTAATTTTGCATCACTTCAGTAACAGAACTTTAGTTCTTTTGGCTTGAGCAGCTGTGATGTGGCTGCACATTTCTATTTAAAAATAAAAATAAAAGTGATGAGTCGAATGTGACACCTAGATTTTTTACCTTTGATTTAGCTGGTGGGCAGAAAGAGGCAATTGTTCGGCTGATATTTTGATGCAAGTGACTGGGAGTGATAATCATAGTCGCCGTCTTTCTGGTATTTTAAACCAGAAATGGAAATCTCCCACTGGATGGAGGTCGTTGGGAGCGACTAATCCGTTCGGTGAGGAAAATTCTCGACATCACCTCTTCAGACCTCAACGACCCGGAGGCTCTGACTCCTAACCACCTGCTGTTACTCAAGGTCACGCCTGAGTCACCACCTGGAGTTTTGAATAAAGAGTGATCAGTATGTTAACCACACATGGCGACAAGTTCGATACCTTGCGGACGTCTTCAAGTATGTGATGAAACAAAGGAAGTCAGTCATCTTCCTCACCCTGAAAGCCATTTCACCCGATGGCTCAGGAAATTATACATGCCAATGTAGACAACACCCCGCAACAGCAAGCAACAAAGTACATGGTAAGCTTATTTTATTGTAATTTTACTTTCTTTTATATATTAAGGACAAGGACTTATTCAAACTACCAATGCACAGTACCTTTAAAAAAGACCTAGAGGATGGTATAGAAAACAGCAAAACACAAACAGATTCAAGAGAGCAAACAATTATTCAACCCATCCCCCCAACACACACACACACACACAGCCTACAAGGTGCTACAAAGCATAATAAGTAAAAAGCTGAAATATTAAAAGGCAAACACTGGGGAGACTGGTTTTATTGGAGCTTTCCATAAGATTCCTCAATAACTCAAAATATCACAAGACCTGCTTTTAGCAAAATATCTCATGAATTAGTGGATGGATTTTTATGAGACTCAAACAAAATATCCATTCCATGTTCAACTAGAACTGATTAACTTTAGGAACTAACTCAATTCAAGATGGCTGCCACAGCTTATCAACCTTAAACAACACGAACATGGATATAACCTCTGATATTGAGCTAAGGTTAGAGTGGTAGTAGCTGGGAGTCATCCTGAACACATCTTATGAGATCTCACAATATCCACCGTTTCTCATTACAAGACGATTTTAAGTTTAAACTCTGGCATGAAAGGTGGCGGGCGATATGCATTCCTTCAGGGAATGCTACATGCCACCGCAGTGAGCACAGCTGAACACTAGAGCGCAGCAACACCTCAGCCGGAGATGTTTTTGGTACGATGTGGCTGAGAAACAGCAGAATAATCAAGAGGCAAAAGGTTGCAAATTGAAGTTTGAAATCAAACTGAACATTACATTCAAAGTTTCAAAATAAATCCGACTCTATACGTATAAATACAGTGAAGTGAAAGGAATTCTGATTGTAAATTTGGAGTACTGGGAGTTCTGGGAGCACTGGGTCACTCCTCCTTGCCTGTGGGATCAGATCCACCTCCCATCCGCTCTCACAGCTGCAGATGCCGGAGCTCCTCTCTCATGGGTGCACCTTTTTTTTTTTCATTCATTCTGCCTAAAATATGACATCCCTTTCAAACTTTATGTTAGTCTGTTTTTTGTTAATGCACTTTCCTAACGTTTTAAACTAAAAGGGGATGGCATTTTCTTACATTTAAGCCTGTCTCAGGGTGTCCCTGCTTTGCATATTTGCAGCTCCTTTTTTTCTCTCTCTTCTTTTTTTTTAGCTTTGAGACTCTTAGAAAATGTTTAAGTTGTGCATGTTTTTTGTGACATGCTGCGCGTTTCCCTTTGGGGTCTCTGCAGCGCAGAAGCTCCTGGATCCAGAACAGAGGTCTCAAATTAAAAGAAATGCAGAGCAAAATGAGGGTCTGCAGGAGGAGATGGAAGGTCAGGAGAGCATCATCTCTAAGGTAGGTGTGGTGTCGAGTCTTTAAGAGCTTTGAATTATGTGTGCATGAAAGTTAACCTGGTGGCGAGAGAAAAAAAAATATCCATCCTCTTCTCTTTGTAGCTGCTTGGTGATTATGACAAAGTGAAAGCCCTGTCGGAAGGCTCTGACTGTCGGTGTAAATGTGTTGTCAGACCCCTGAGCAGGAGTGCCTGTCGGCGGATAGAAGAAGGCAGCGTCACCGCACAGGACTTCTACACCGTGGAAACCATCACATCCGGACCGGACTGCAAGTGTGCCTGCATCGCTCCCCCATCCGCCGTCAACCCCTGCGAGGGAGAGTTCAGGCTAAACAAGCTCAGGGAGGCTGGAAAAGAGAATGTCAAGGTGAACCTTCATGACCCCTTGAGAGAGATCTGGGTCACCCGAGGCTGGAATGTGATCTTTGATTCAAAGACTCAGTTGGAAAGGGATGAGCCTGTTTTACACAAGTCCTGAATGGGTTAAACTCAGCTGACAGAGTCTGCTTGATCATTGCAGCTGTCCACCATCTTGGAGCTGCTGGAGGGTTCCTTCTATGGAATGGACCTTCTCAAGCTGCACTCCCTGACCAGTAAGCTCCTGAAGCGTGTGGATCACATCGAAAAGGTACCCAACAAGCAAGGGGCTCAGTGAATGTGAAAGGAACAATGCACAAGCTGATTGTTGTGTCCACGCTTATTCTGCTGGATTCTGTGGATTATGATAGAAGCCCCCCCAGGACAGGATTTAGACCTGGGCATGGAGGATGCGGCTTGGATTTGTATCAGTGAGAAATCAGATTGTCAGCAACATCCTTCTTTTGTCTTTTTATGCATAGTTTATGCTGGAAACATTAAAGTTAAGGCACCAAAATGAGAACATTTTCCTTTAAAATAATCCAAGATAGGAAGAGCAAAACCTTACCAGAAGGTTACAGTTTTGTTACAATCATTTAGAACAGGGGTCTCCAACCCTGGTCCTTGAGGGCCACCATCCTGCATGTTTTACTTGTTTCTCTGCTCCAACACACCTGATCTGAATCAATGGGTGATTAACAGGCTTCTGCAGAACAAGAAGAGGTAATTTAACCACTGAATCAGGTGTGTTGGAGCCCTTGAGGACCAGGATTGGAGACCCCTGATTTAGAACTTTACCAGTCATCACATTACATAAACGCAGATTATGGAAAACACGCCGAACAGCCACGCTTGTCGGTTACAGTAGCCGATGACAGCTCTTTCCAGACGGAGAGCAGCTGGGATTGTGCCGTCACCGAATCAAATGCACATTAGAAATCGAAGCCCCAACAGGTGCAGCAGAAACAAATGAAGGGTTGCCTTGGCCGCAGAGAGGAATCGAACTTCCAAAACTGATCCAAACTGTAACAGGACAGAGCTGTAAATGCCTGGTGGAAATACTGAAGCTACTTTCAGTTGCGGTTTCTGAAAAGTAAAGCAGACTGTTCTAAGTGTTTGCACTGTAGGCCAATGTGTCATTATATACTATTTGAGTCAGATGTGAATTAACTGGTAGTCTTTAGTTGATTGATTTATTGTTATAACAGTCAGTCAGAATGAGCTGTGTCCTTCTAAACCATTAATGAAAAACTGGGATGATATATCTTCGCCTTCACCTTCCTAGGTCCAGTTTTACAGCAGTTTGGGCAAAAAAGTTTTATATCAGTTTGAGGTGTGAATAAAAGAAATGTAATGTTGTCAATAATGAGCAAAACTGATTGGTGCATTTGCATTCAAAAAACATTTTTACAAGTCAAAGTACTGAGAAAAAAAAATAGTCAGAGTGACTGCATAATTGCATTTGTTTACAATTGGAGCCAATTTTCCTTGAAACCCGCTCACTTTCCTGTTTGCATTTTAATTTGTCGAGGTGGTGTCTTTGAATGCCACCGTGGAGGAAGTGAAGCCTCAGGAGAGTCCCCCCATCCGGACAGAGGTAACCGAAAGCCCACCTACTCCTCTTCCTCATCGGCATCAAGACAAGAAGAGACTTGGTGAGGTCGGCAGGGCAGCAGCATTTCAAAACCCGGAGGTAAGAACCGCAGCTTGACACCGACATCACTGCAGTAACAAGATGAGGTCATTGTGACATAATAGACTGGATAATATCATCTGTTTGCCTCGTAGAACTTGTGCTTGTCTCTCATTAACAGGAGAGGTATGAGGAGAAGTTTGTTGTGGAAAATCTACCCGTCCTACAGGCGGATGTTTCCGCTCAGGTCACTGAGGTCAGGCCCCGGGTGGCTCCCAATCACACGCCACACAAAGAGGCTTCTCAGGTGCCAAAGACTGGAGACAAAGGAATGATCATCAGAGGGATGACTTTTTACAAATCTAAGCCTGATCCCATGGTGGCAGACGACGGAGAGCCTGGAGAGAACTGTAAGTGTGAAGCAGCAGTCACCTTTGAACATTATTCATCGAGGCATACAGACTTACAGCTCCCTGTTTTGGTTTCAGTGTTTGAATATGACGGATTCAGCGGCGAAGGTCCAGTCAACCTCCTCATCGAGGAGAATCTCCTTCTCCACCGAGCGCCTTGGCCCAGGACGAGATCGGGCCTGAGATCATTCCGACTTAAGACAACAGGTCCCGTGCACACTTACAGGAAATCCAGCCAGTTGAAACAACCAAAAGAAACCGAGCTGATCTTAGAGACTCACAATGAGATCATAAGTGACCCGAAGCTGCTGGATGCGTCTGCAAACGCCCAACATGACAAATCTACCATGAGAAGTGTCACATCCGGACCAACCAGTGCAGCATACACGAATACAATCTCACAAACTAGTCGAAGAGTCGCTGCCGGAAAGCTCCCCAGGTGGCCTGTTTCCATGACGGCTGAACCAGCAGGTGCTTCTCCAAGTGTTTCTCCGAAGGAAACAACCCAACCTTCTTATAATACCACAGTAACACCCGAGTATTCACCCATCACTGGGATGGAAATCTCCAGCCCTGAGCTAAAAGATCAAACTCAAACCACACATGGCAGTTCAGCAGCTAACCAGAGCTCTGCTGCTCCGAACCCCACAACGGAGGCTTTACCAAGCAGCCGTCCACCCTCAGCTCCGACGCAGCCCACTTTTCTTACCGCCACGCAGGCCGACGCCGCAACGCCACAGTGGGAAACCAACGCCGCCCACGTTTCAAGCTCAGCTTCTCCTCGTGACACCAGCCGCCCTGCTTTCCCAACTCTCAGCACTCCAAAGAAAGCCCCGACAAAAACCGAGCAGGCTGCTCGGGTCAAGAAGAAATACAGGATCAGATGGGAAGAGGAGAAAGTGGAGGAGGAAATCCTGGATGCAGGTGAGCCGATGCAAAGGCAAGAAGAGTCAACCTCAAGAAAACCTGGTAAATATACATATATATATTTTTTTACCTGCAGCCATTACAGGTTAAAAGGACTGAAGTTATTTAATGTTTTCCATGTTGGGAAAAACAAGAGGGAAAGTTTTCTGTAAATTCCTAACCTTCTAACATCATTGTTTAGACCGCTGTGGCCACCGCACTCTTTCATGTGATTTAAGCTGTTCAAAAGAAAAGCTAATGATTTTCAGATCTTTTGGCACTGGAATGCCTAATTCTCCTTTGCCTCCCTGGGATTTTCTCACAGGGGGATGTAAGGACACTCTGGCAAGTATCTCTGAACCAGTCACTCATAACACGTACGGCAAGATGGAGGGAGCGTGGATGAAGGACCCGGAGTCTGCAGATGACAAAATTTACGTTGCAGACTTTTATTACGGGAATAACCTCCGGGAGTTCCACAACCTGGAAGTTTTTAAACAAGGTAAGCGAGTCATAAGTTCATAGCAAAGATTTTCTTTTTTTTTCCCTCTTGTACACGTCTCACGCTTGTCCACCTTTCAAGGCCGTTTCACCAACTCCTACAAGCTTCCGTACAACTGGATTGGCACGGGCCACGTGGTCTACGGCGGGGCCTTTTACTACAACCGGGCCTTCTCCCGCGACATCATCAAGTTTGACCTGCGGCGGCGCTCCGTGGCCGCCTGGACCATGCTGCACGACGCGCTGTTCGACGAGTCCTCGTCCCCGTGGGAGTGGCGCAGCCACTCGGACATCGACCTCGCCGTGGACGAGAGCGGCCTGTGGATCATCTACCCGGCGCTGGACGACGAGGGCTTCCTACAGGAGGTGGTGGTTCTGAGTCGGCTGAACCCCTCGGACCTCAGCATGCAGAGGGAGACCACGTGGAGGACGGGCCTCAGACGGCACTACTTTGGGAACTGCTTCGTTGTGTGTGGCGTCCTGTACGCTGTCGACAGCTATAACCGCAGGGAAGCCAACCTGGAGTACGCCTTCGACACGCACACGAACACTCAAATGATTCCCAGAATGCCCTTCACCAATAACTACACCTACACCACGCAGATTGACTACAACCCCAAGGAGGGTGTTTTGTACGCATGGGACAATGGACACCAGGTCACGTATAATATCAAGTTTGCTTATGTCGAACCTTAGCGAGGACTCGATAGTCCCTTAAGCACTTTGAGTCGCCTCGTGCTGAAAAGTGCTATATAAATAAATGTACCTACCTACCTACCTTAAAATTTGAATCGATTGAATGGATTGTAGATCAGTCCACACATAGCCTTCAATATGGAACCACGAGGCCAACTGTACATATATAACCCATTATAGAGTTTAATTTGTACCCCAAAAACACGCAGTACATGAAGTTGTAATCTGTATACTATAATGTTTAAAAAGTCTTTGTTGGATCAGACCTTAAAAGTATCTGAGCAGGCCTGTGGCTTGTTTAAGAGAAATATACAGTAGTACCTACATCTTAAGGATAAATCTCATATTTCTGTTTTATATATTCCATTTTCTTTCCATTCTATTGTATGCCAGAGGTCCTCCTGTCCCTCCATTATCAGGCTGTTTTCAGGACACTGAAATAAAGCTTGAAATTACTAATGGAGGATGTTCCCCGCTTTCTGTTTTGCTCAACACACAGGATATAAAAGCAGCTTTAATTGTGGCTTGAAAGCATTTGCTAACTGAAACACTGGCACTACGGCAGGAAATAATGGGAAACAAATAAACAAATGCAGACATAAAAGGCGGAATGTTAAAACCCGTCATTTTAAACCCCGTAATTTGGAGCGCAGTCTCTGGGTCTCAGCTGATCCACTGTGGGAGACGCCATCAGGAAGACCGGAGCTATTATGCCAAGACAAGAAACAAACAAAAGTAACGCACTGTCAAGACTTCCGCCAATCCAAGAGGTGAAACACAGGTACGCTTAAAGAAAATCCAGTGTTTATTTTGGTTTAAAACACATAAAAGAACATAAAAGACAAAATTCACAAAGTTCTTACTCATTTTTTTTTTTTTAAATTGGTGTGTCCAAACCTTTGTCTGGTAACATATTTTTGAAACTAATAAAGAACCCACACAAAGCCTGGCAACAAACAAAAGCTTGTCTTATTTTTATGGTCATTTTACAAAAATGGCACTTCTAAACACATCATTGAACGCCAAAGCGTAAAAAAAACACAATTTTAAGGATTTTTAGAAATAAACTTCACTTCCATTGTTCTGTGGTTAAGAATGCACCTTTTTGTTTAAAAAAAAAAACAACAATATTTAGTTATAAACGTCAACTTTTATGCAAAAATTCTGGCAGGTTTCAGTTTACAAGAACCCAATGAAATCCCAGTTTGTCCTGTGAACGGAGAAGACCTGTCGTGTTTTTCTAGTAGTGGTTGTGCGTCAAATATTACCTCGACTGATCAAGAATCGTCTCTGTTTGATAAAACGTGAACTGTTCTCTTGGAAAAAAAGAAAAAAAGATGCATGTCAATTCAGTAAACAGAGACTAAAATCTTAATTTACTAACATCTGCAAAGTATTTTCTCCCCCCTCCACCATTTATATTTTTACTCACAACATGCCACTGAGGTCTCTGTTGACAATTAAAATAAAAAATTCCCACAAAAGAACCAAAAGAAAAAGAAAAAGGGGAGAAAAACATCATTTTGACCAAACACAAAAAATAGAGTGAATTGCATTTAACCACAAAGATGTACTGTTACATCATATTTAGAAATAAATATCAATATACTATATATATATATATATATATATATATATATATATATATATATATATATATATATATATAAAAAGACAGTGCAAAGACCCCCAAATTCGGACTGAAATTATTCATTAATAAAGTCTGCAAACAGCACGTGGAATATCGACATTAGAGCCTGGTAGCTTTCAGACTACCTGACTTCCTGAGTTTTCAAAATGCATCCTTTGTACACTCAAGTTCATTAAAAAATTGTTGTTTTTAACCAAATCCCATTTTTCTCAAAGCTGTGTTGTTACTTCTAAACACCCATTCATCCAGTTTCTTCACCCGCTTCGTCCCATCTCCAGCAGTAATTGCGCGAGAGGCGCATTATTAATATAAAAGTGATTTTCTGTATTCAGCTCTAAAGCTGCTGAGTAGAAAACAAACAAAAACGGAGCTGTAAGAAGTAGAAGTAATTGTGCTGTGATGGGGTGACTCCAGGTTCAGAGGTCGGGACCCAGAATTCTGAAAAGCGCATTAATTCAAATCACAGACAGACAAAATCTGTTGGACCACACCAGTTGTCCAGTTTTTTTGTTTTTATCTAAAATGAGCAAACTGAGGTCTTATCTTGTTGTTTCTCTTCATGGATTGTGTTGAGGAGGAGTTACAGAGAAGGCAGAGGTTGACGGGGCGAGCTCACGCAGACCCCATTAGGACACCGACGGGAGGCGCGGCCTTGGTGTTGGTCGGCGCGCGCTGGTAAAACGTGCCTGTCCGGTTGGCCCGCAGTAGAGGTGGAATGCTGGAGGATCGGATATGGAGAATCCTGGTGTCCGTTACCTCGCAGTCGATCTGCATCATCACCTCGAACTCTTTGTCCTTGATGATGCTGTCTGAAGTGGCAAGAAGGGAAGAGGCGAGTTGTTAGGAGATCAAAATCGAGCAAAGATCTCTACGTAAAATACGGCACTGGGTGGGTTTACGGCAAGACAAATGACTCAGTGAAAACTCAAAGCTGCCTTCTGAGCAAGAAAGGAGGATTGTTTGAGACAGTGGAGGAAAGAGGCAACTAGGTGGGTTACAGATGGAGCCTAGGGGTGAGTCACATCCGGATTTCGCCATCATGGAGATAAACAAAGCAGCATTAAACAAGAGCAGGACATGCAAATGGGAGAGAAGAAAATGAGAAAAGTCTGACCGAAAAAAAGAAAAAAATGGCAGGGAGAAAAGAAGTATTCACTGAAGTTGAGTCAGGGTCCCTGCAGTTGTGTTCGGCGAAGCGGAAACTTAGGCAACACTGAAAGTAATCTGTGTTTATGAAGTCAGGCCATTGTGTGTGAATAAATCCTCCCACCACAGACTGTCTACAGGTTACTTTATGTTCTCACGGTCTCGTCTTAACCAACAAACAAGCAATTACTGGGAGCTTTCTTTTGAAAGAAAAATGTTTTACTTGTAAACAGATCTTTGTCTCCCGCAGCCAAACTCTACTCTGCCTCTGGAAATGGCACTCTTCAAAGGGGGACACTCTTGCAAAATGCAGCGACAGGCATCGACGACTTCAGAAAACTTCCACCGTGTGTCGGTGGAGATGACACTCCTCGTCTGGAACGCGCCTCGGTCGGTTTTATCGCGCTCTCGTGACCCAGGAGCTGCAGCTTTTTATTTCCAGACACCTGCGCAAGACATTGAATGCACCCGTGTGATAGCTTCTCCTGCAAAACGCAGGATTCCATGACTGGACCACGGATTAGACTGTCAGACTGTTTTCCACCTGGAATAAAACTTTAAAATGGCTCGTGTGTTTTAAAGGCCAAATCAAGAAATCAGCCTCTTCTATTTTACTTTCTAGAAAACTAGGCTTCTGTCAGGGTGTGAGCTGGAGAAGATAAAATACTGAATAATAATAATAATGGATATCCCCCACCCCCTCCGTTTCATGGTGCTGACATTGCTGCATGTTTAAGCCACAATGGCGGTTCTGTGATCCCCGTCTCACATTAAACACCCATTATTTCTCACAAACGAAACACACAGATTGACTTGAACATGTATGACTAATAGCTTACAAGTGGCTCGTGTTAGCTAATGTTACGGTACGTTGCACTGCAGTAAACATGAAGCACAGTTGATGGGAATGTAATTAGACTTGTGGGCAAACTTCAAGCTGTTACTCCTTAATGTAATTATGTGTACAGTAATCCCAATGTAATGAAAGGGACAAATCCATCCACCCATCAACAGATTATCTAAGAGTCTAATCTTTAACTTCTTGGGAAACCTGAACAGTGAAACAGTCCACCTTTTGGAAGAGGCTGCCAAATCCGCCTTCCAGTTGTCCGTGGCCTTATTACTGCCACTTATTTGTGCCATGTGGAAACGTTCCAGAAAGCCTCCAGCCACACAGTCAGCTGCCTTACGCTGATAAGGGCCTAACGTCCAGCAACAATGCATCCATGCACGGGGAAACCGAAGAGAGCGCCTCAACAGGAAGGTGGCTGCCAAAACGGAGCAAACTCTAAGGTTACATTCATGAAGGAAGCTTTTTTCCTTTTTTTGGGGGGTCCTCTTTACACAAGGAAGGAAGCAAGTCGTCGCCAAGCATAATCACATCCAAACCGAGCCTGTGTGCTGACAAACCTGCGTCTCCAGTTCAACTCGAAAATTAGAAGATGGACAATGGACCGAATCATGCCAACAAAAACAAATAAGGTTTTCTTCAGCTTAAAAACAACAAAAAAGAACACTAGTTTAATCAACATTTAAACAAGTTCAATAAAAATATACCCAAGTTATCCAAAAAGCTAATTATCACTTGTTTTCAAAACCTTCAAGAGTTAAATTTTTTAACATGAAACATGATATTAGATATTTTTAGGCTTTTATAGACAGAAGCATCAAATGTTCTGGCCTCAAATGGGATTTAAACCATAACTTGTTACTTTCTAAATATATATTTTTAACTCCCTTGAGCAATCCGCTCTAATATGATAATCCAGAGCTAATAGAAAACAAATCAATGATCTCAGCAGGATTTTATTTAAATCTCATGTTGGATGGAAACTCGGCAACAATTCGATTTTTTTTTCTGGAAACCACGCAGGACAAAACATTCCCACATTCAGTCTAGTTGTTGGGAACCAGACAATAATGGAGCTACCAACATGTTCCTTTCAAAAGAGTTGATAGTTAAGCATTTGCACGAGGAGGAGAGCATTTATTTAAAAAAAAAAGTGGTGGGGATGCTCTGATTGGATCAGAGAGGTAAAATAAAAAGCCTGACCCCCAAACCTACCATGAATCCGTGTGATTGTTGTGTTTTTTTAATCTACAGTCCACGTACAACCTTAGAGAAGTAAAAATAAACCCGCGGTGTGTTGCTCCCTCAGTTGATCCACCTGCATGTGACATCATTCCACAAACATTCCTCTCCTCCATCCGAACGCGTCGCTGCCACTCCACTGAGCTATTCTCAAACTCAGACCGTTACGTAAACACAACCATCGGCCCTTATAAGGAACCGGTGCTGAGCCAGATGGCCCTTCAGCGGGGATCGAAGGAGCAACTTTACCAAAACTGCACAGCCGGACAGAAACCCCCCCAGGAGGGCTTGCATCAAAGGCTCCATCTTTAATGCTCAGTCGCTGACCGAGACAGAGGAGACGGCAGCGTCAATCCACCTCCGCCAAATGAAAACCATTTAGTGGCTATAAAAAGCCAGCATTCCTACAGGACGGCAACAACAGGGGGGCTGGAAAGAATTATCCCCCAGCGTAGAGCAATCGTGCGCCTTCAGGAGTACAGCGCCTCTGATTTCCAGCAATGCTGCCCAGATAAATATGTATATTCACACTTGATGTTTGTAATCTGTGACACATGTGGCTTTAAAATGGTAAAAAAAATGGGAACACCGCACGCCTGTGTGCGTGTGTGCGTGTGTGTGCGCTGCAGATCACAATAAGCCTTTGTTTCGTCGGCTCTTTGACTTGGATGGAGGCTTCTCGGTGTCTGAAACAGCCTGAGAGGAACACGAGGCTTTGAATTTGCATCCGCGACGAATCAGGCAAATCAAAAAAAAAAAAAACCTCCTCCGGGGACAAATAAAGATTTTCCGAGACCTGATATGTCTCCGTGAACACCACCTTTGTTTGGACATTCGGCTATCAGCTGAAAACAAGGTCTTGGACTCGACTTTTCACTGGCATTTCGACGGGTCATCTGTCCGACCTTAACATTCTTCTGTGATAAGATGAACCAAGAACAATGTTTACCTTCAACAGTCTTAATCCAACACCCTCCCCCAAGAAAGAACAATCTTCATCCAACTCTCTCCCAGGGAAAGATGAAACATTTTTCAATCACTGTGCCATTCTTGCTTCATAAGAGGCTTCGTTTCCCCTGACTCTCCTTAGAGGTTCTTTTTTTTGAAACACTAATCAAAACTGTGGCTGGTGTTTTGCCAAAATCAAACGAGGCAACACAAGAACAAGATGTTTTTATTAATCTAATAAAAAAATGACAAATCAGCCGTCTTTATAGCGACTCATAAACCCCCCAAACGCAAGTTTTCTTTCGGTTTAATCGGACTCAAGTCAAACCGAGAGAACGGATGAGCTCCTTCCAATGACACCTCAAATGACGTGACTTTGGCACACCGGCAGAGAAAACCTTAGACGAGCTCATGGAAATTACAACCATTTGTCCTTTTATGAGTCATGAAACAGCGATTTGGCAACAAGCGCGCGGGAGAAAGTCCGAGGCTTTTAGCTCGGGAGACAGTGTCAAAACGTTTCTTGCCGGTTTCCGTTTGAGGCCAGGCAGGCAAACGAATGGGTGACTGCTGCTCAAATGGGCTGGAGAAAGAACCCCCTCCCCGTAATGACAACTGTGTGCCGTTTGGATCTCCACCCACTGAGATAAGCTGCAGACAGCAGTCCTCGAGAGCACATCAGGACAGACGAGTTGTGTCTCTGCTCTTTCAATGTGAAGTGGAACCAAATATAGTCTGAAAGTAACGCCGTACTTCATCAGACACATTAGAAAACTTATAGATTTCCTCAGAGCAAAGAACTTAGATTTAATGGAACCATCACAGTCGTGTCACATAACAACTGATCTACACTAGTTTTAAAACAAAACTATCCTTTTTTTTTTAGCATTAACTAAATAAATTCCAGATATTCTAACTGGTCTACAAGTTTGGTAGTAAAACAAAAAAAAACTGGGAAAAAAATGCTAGATAAGAGTTGTTTGGACGTGTTTTGGATACTCTTCTAGATGTAACTGTGAGCAGAATCAAAAGCTGAAGGACATTACAGATAACTAATGGCTCTGAGGGAGGACGAGCAGATCATCTGGTAACAAGACACCAGATGTCAGGAAACCGTTACCCCCGCCCCCCCTCCATTATGAAATACAGAAAAGGAAAAGCCATTTCAAATGAACAAGTAGCCCAAATCGTATCACTGAGGTACATTCGGAAGTAGAGACAGGATCAGTATGAGCTAAATAACCTTAAAGAATAAGTTTAAGGCATGTCTGATTAGACAAGCAATGCGCTCTTGTGGAGAGACGCGTTTCTGAAGCGTCTCCCAGCTTCCCTTTCATCTGTCTCGCCGTCTCTCCATCTGCTGCGTCTGTGCTGCAGCACTTACCGTTAATGTTCATGGCTGGCAACACAACAGACATCTTGGGTCGACTTCCTTTGTTGTGGTTGGTGGCAGGAAGTAAAAGATGATCCTGAGAACAAAGGAAAGAAGGTCATCAAGAGGAACAAGAAATTCACTAAATAACAGGCTGGCTGCGTGTAGTCGTTAGATCTGAATGCGCTCGCGTTATCAACTTCAACAGAGTCAGTACTGCTGTGGCCAAGTCGCCAAGACAGCTGACTTTAAAGCATAAAACGTGCTGCAGGAGTGTCCAGTTTTCTGCTAAACATTTGAAAACGTAAGAATAAAATGAATTTAACATGGGACAGTAATTATTCTTTGTCGTTTTCTTGGAGGAAAAATCTGATCTTAGCAGTACGATGATTCCAAACAAGAACAGGACTGACATAAATAAAAATCTGCTGTTTAGTGCTTTAATAAAAACAGCAGAGGCTAAGATATTTTTACGTTTTCGATGATCACTAGGATCCTTTTCTCATCCTATGGATTTGGTTGTTGTTTTAAAAGTAATTAGTAACTTGGTTCAACCGGGCGAGAGCCCATTTATTCAGAAATTCAACTGAGATTGTTGGAGGTTAACTCCATCTTTTGGGCCTTACACAGCCAGAGTTCCATATTTTCCACATTATAGGACGCACTGTCAATGAATGGTCCATTTTCAAACTTTTGTCGTATATAAGGCGCATTAAGCGAAACAAAGCAGCCCCCTGTCTTTTTGGAGAATACTGCACAATACTTGGTGTCGCACAATAAACTGCCCGGCGAGAAACGGTGTTCACATCGAACTGTTTTGCGTGCGACACCACCCGCTCTCAGGTGAGAATCGGCAACAGCACGACTGCTGCTGTCTGAGATCACTGGCATGTGTGCGGTGGCTGCCCTGGTGGTGAAGAAACAGAGCTGAAGGCACCTCCTTTTCTTTTGTTTTTGTTTTTTAAAGCTAAGAGGCAAGCGATCCTTTCCTCCTCATCCGGTGACGCCATGACTGAAACTTGTCACGGGACAATTTTAGGCAATCTGTACGCTCAAGTATGTGGGGGCCTAATGCTGCAAGCGTTAAACATTACGACTTCTTCCTTATATAAGGCGCTCCGGTGCACTGTCGTTTTTTTAAGAAAATTTAAGGCTTTTAATTACACCTTATAGTCCGGAAAATACTGTAAAATAAAAGATAAAGATGTCAAGGTAACAACAGACAGAACAGTCAGAGATTAAGGAGAGTAGAGGAGATGTAAGCCAAAATAATCAGTTGATCTAAAAACGAGAAGCGTCTGCGACAGGGGAGAGGGCGGAAAGCATTTCTACTTCATTAGGACACCGGCCAACCATCAAACCGGTCGCAATTACACACAAAGCCGCAGCTCCCATGACAACGGGCGACATTTCCCTGAACCTCACTAACAGCGAAAGCCAGCAGGGTTTCCACAACTTCATCTCCGTGCACGTTAACGCGCAGCCGCTGGTGCTGAAACATGAAGAGTGCTGCAAAACCAGAAATGACAAACAGAACAGCAGTCTCAGGTTTTTTTTTTCTATCATGAGAGTTGCGTTTTCCATTGCATCACCCCTTTGGACCTCTAAATAGACACACAGGTGGTAAAGTTTGACGGCCTGCAGTAACCTTAACCTAAGCGTGACCATTCGTCTGATCCAGCCCTCGGCTGCTGGACAGAGAGCCAGAACAAGCTGTGATGAACGGCTAAACATTTTCACCTCGGGGGACAAAAGTCAGCCATGGGTGGTGCTCGACTTAATTTGGACAAATTCAAAATTTAATCCAGAGTTTTGGCAGTCTTGTGTTGACGTAATAAGGACTGGAACAAAACAAAAGGCACTGGCATACTGCAACCCAGGAAACAAAAAGCAAATAAAGTGCATTAAAAAGGGTAATAAAATGCTGTGCAAACACAAACTTTTCAGAGCAAACAACAAGTCTGCAACCTGTACCTGGATGGCATTGTCTCGTGTTTCTTTAAAAGCTTTTATCCAAACGGTTTCTTTTTTTTTTGGCTTCTCATTTACATTTTTGTCTCGAAATATGAAAAAAACAGAAAAGACCATTTCAATAACTGATTCATTAAACATGATCACATAAAATGTTAATCACTATCATTAATATCTGACAGTCTAGTAAGTAGCTAAATGTGCTTAAAAATGTTCAAATCTTTGAAATAAAAACAACACATTGATCGGAATTCAATAAAGGAATAAAACTGGATTAATAAGATTTTAGATTGAAAGGATGGTACGTGGGGCTGAAATGCATCACTGTCACCACTGTCACCATGACAACTTACAGCCAGTTCTTTGTGACTTGTTCAGTGAAAGAAACTGGACACGACGTCTGACCACATGGTTCAAATTGTCTCACCAGAATAACAAAATCCTGGGATGTCTCAAACAAGGAAAATACAAATTGCAAATGGACCAACCGATGCTGGTGGAAACAACAGGCTATGAGGAGCTACACCCAACCTTAACGCTTCGGTCTTAAATGAGAACTCTCTGTTGTTATTTGGGCTTTTAACATCAGCCTTGACATAATCTATTACTCAGTTTTTTTAATGATTTAGTTGAGTAAACTGAGAAAACGATGACGAAAATGGAAGAAAGATGTCAAGAAAAAAAAACCAAAAAGACATTCCTCTAAAGCCTGAGTTTCTTTGACTCTGTGTCATCCGTTTAAGACCTGAGTCAGACTCGTGAGGCGAGCTAGCAGTTGCTTCTCTTCCCGAATCGGAGTTAGTCACGCACCAACCGGGCACGTTCAACTCACCCTGCGGAAAGACACCACGTAGAAAGTGTCGCCGCGACGGTTGAGCTCGTCGAAGAAGTCCCCGTAGGTGTGCTGAGGGGCGTAGTACACCTGCAGCTCGCTGCCCGGAGGCCTGCTGGGGAATTGCGGGAATGCAGATAAATACCGGAAAACTCCGACAGAGTTAAACGTAACAGACATGAACTGCTGTCTAACAAATCAAATCTCACTGTGTTATATTTGACCACTGAGTCCTATTTGAGAGCCAGTCAGAGCTGAACATTGATGGGAAAAGAAAACATCTGATCATAGCGAACAATCACAAACTGAATAAGAAGATCGAGGAAATTAATGTCAATTTTTTGCACCACAAAACACACTTTAGAAACTAAAGGTTTGACTGCAAGCTACAGTAACTGGGCTACATAAAAATAAAACATGTTGTGGTCACTGAAGAATGTAGGGCCCGCAGAAGTTCGAGAGGAATTTTCTTTTTTATGCCTCGCACGTTTTCAGATGTTATGACAGGAAATTAAAAAAAAAAACTGACTCCATTTGTCTGAGTTACATTACAGAGCAGAAACGATTCAAGCCTGTGAAGCTGTGTCCAAAAGTCAGTCTTTCTAGTCACTGCATACTGTAAAATATCCAAATATCACAGTTTTATTACAAATTTCAATGAAATTCAGACATTAAACATGGCAGAGCTGCATTAAACAATGTAATACCCCCAACACATCAAGTTTGTTTGAAGATGTAACACAAAAACGTGAAAAATAAAACTGATTTGCTCCTGTGAGGGACACAAAGACACTGTGAACAGCTTTTACTCACTTCTCAGCAGCTTCTTTATATGGGACGGTCACAATTTGAGCAATGTCAGCCTCCTCGTTTTCTGTTTTCTGCTGGGAAAACAGACACCATGGTTTAAGTCTTTGTATAAATACATGAAGTAACCATTCGAAAGCAGGACACAGTCCTGCCCATTTTGTATTATAAATAAATGCATTAGTAACAGACTATTGCTATTCCGAGAGATTAAGGTTTCTGAGTCCCATGCTTTTAATTAGTGCAGGGTTCAAGGGCTAAAACAGGCTGAAGCACAAGTGAAAGGAAACACGACCACCTGTTCTGTTTTTTGGGCACGCTGGGCAGCTCTGAGTGGATCAGACTCACTGTGACAGATTTGGACCAAAGAAATGATGGAAAAGAGAGCAGGGGGCACTAATCCTACAGCTCCCCGTCAGGGATTAAAGTCAGCTCCAAAAGAAGAGAAATTAGAGGCTGGAAACATGAAGGTGTGAGGGGAGATCCGGTGAACGTGTATCCCTGTTCTGAACAACATGCTGAGAGGATTTACCAGAACGGGCCTTCTGGGTTTGAGGTTGCCGTTGCTCGTGCGCCTGGATTTGGTCTGCTCGACTTCGTGACGGTGGACCCAACCCCTCAACTCGTGAGCCAACCTGCCACGGTTAAAGTGTTTTTCTTTAACTTTAGGTACAAAATAAATGGAGCGATTTTGCTTTCCTGCGCAGGAGTGGGAACGCCAACACCGCTGTGGAGCACGTAATTATTTCATTACTTACTCGATGCACTTGGTCCTGTTAACTGGAGGCTGACAGGGGGGAGGAGGTCTGATATAGACGGGACTTTTCACAACCATCAGGGCCTTATCCTCAGCGCTAAAACAGAGGGGGGAAAAAAGAGCACAGAAGCTGTTAAGCTGAGAAAGAAATGTGACACATTTGCAAAACGGTGAATACATTAATGAAGAAATCTAGACGAGATCTAAATGGCTTGAAAGTGGAGACAAAAATCGCATGATTCTGGTCTTTGCTTGACGTTTGCAGAGGGGAGAGAACTTCAATCACTGAGCACATTGGATGAATGCTCATCACAAACCTACGGACAGAGACGGATGCTGTGTTAAATCGTGTATGAATATCATAAAAATGGTAAATAAAAGAAACCCAACAGGTCAGTCCGACAGTGACAGATGAACACAACAGCCTAAGAGTCGGAATTGCTCCCATACGCTGCACTGACATCATTCCTGATTAGCTGGCATAATTTTCCTTCTCAGATGTTACTCTGACTTTGATCTTAATGGTAACACTTCCCTGAAAGTGAATAATTAAGCAGCTCGAGGTGCTGATGTAGACTGTCTACAGTCAATGCTCACTTGTGGAGAAAATGTATACCACCGACATAATCCTTCCCCTGGGCCTCCTTGATGTGAGCTTTTTGGACTTTTCCTGTTGAAATGCCCTGGAAACGGTTCCACAAGACAGCATGTCAGACTCCCGAGGCCAAGTCATCGCTTTAACAGAGGGGCCCAAATATCCCTCCGACACACATACACACACAACTTCCTGTTCAGTGGGACCCCAACTTCCATTTCAACCCCTCTAAATTACGCGTTTGATACTGTCACCCCTTTTGTAAAAGCTAATGTGTTCCTTCTTGCCTGCGCCAGTTAAATGCTGCAGGGGAAACCTGATACCGCTGATGAACGGTTTGCGCTAACACTTAACATCCCTGACACGGAAACCTAACACGCACCTCAGCCTCGCAAAGCCACGGAGGCGTTCAGATGCTCCGACCACCTTGCAAAACATTTTTTTCACGACACATGGGTTCGGGTAATGAGCCAAACAGGAATGTTATTCATGCAATTATTGAATGTCTCTGCTGGGCCTCGAAGACATTATTTAAAAAAAAAAGAAAGACAAATATATAAGGCCCTGTAAAAACATACATGTATAAAGTTTGATGGCAAACAAGACCTCGTCTTATTTTCCCACTTTGTCACTCAAAGTACCAGCAGCCGTCATCTAGCAGGGGGACCTGCAGCGTTTCAGACATTTGGACAAAGTTGGTAATCAGCTGCCGCACATGTTTACACGTGCGGAAATGAGCTGCACTGCTGCAGACTGAGCATAAGCACAGGTGCATCCTGGTCTACTGTAAACACCGCGATGTTAATTGGTGCTGGCGCGGTTTGGCTCGATACCTGTTTGCCCGCTGGGATGGTCTACTGCTGGGCCGGGGGGCTGTCACCACATCAGACTCTGCCTCTGTGGAGAAAGCCAACAGGTGTCTGCCACTCGGCTGCATGGGAGAAATGTGGAGGTTGGAGTCGGAGCCACCCTGAAACAGACTGAGGACACAGACGGCAAGGAAGATAGGATTAAAAATAAATTTAAAAAAAAGATGAGAGGAAATCTGGATACTTTGCAGACAAAAAAAAAAAGGCAAGAATTTGTGCAGCCGCTTCATTTTATGAGACCCAATTCTTTTGTAACAGCAAACTATAAAATCTGATCTTGAGTGCACGATGGGATGCATTTCGACTTGTATATTTTACCTTCCACTGCAGAGCACAAAACAAAACAAAACAAAGAAACACTGACATGAGCAAAAGGAACGGCATGCAGACTTTCAGCTTCTGAAATCCCAACTAGCATCACAAGAGCAAACTCAATCCCGGGTTTCAAGAAACTTTTATTCGAGCTGGAGGTCGAGAAGAGAAGTCAAAGCGTTTTTCCCAGCTCAGGCAGATTATCAGACCCAGCGAGTAGATGATTACATCTGTGTGGAAAAAGCTGGTCCCAACAGAAAACAAACTGTTTCGTTAAATGAAAACACAGAATCTGTCATTATTGTGGAAGGTAAACTATGAGGCTCAGACTGTGCAGTTACACAATCCCTCCATCTGTTAGCCGGGTGGGATCAAGCACCCCCCCCCCTCCAGTCAGGTTTTATATTGCAAATCAAAATTTGTCACAACTGTTTTTACTGCAAACAGCGGTAAGAGAAATGACCACTTGAAAACGCCGAGCACTTTCGACCCCTTTCGGAGTTTCTCAAGGGGGAAATGTTGACTTTTGCAACAAAGCAGCAGTGTTTTGACTCCTCTTCACTCAATCACAAAGCCCTCCGCTGTTTTCAGCAAGCTCTTTTCTTCTGCCTAATGTCCTACATCAGAAAGATTCTCTCAGTGAGTCATGGGGCTTCCCGTTTTGTTTTACTCCAGCGGTTGAAGCCATGTGCATTCACCTTGTCACAGTTAAGTGTTCAGCTATCACTATCTGCCATCATCTGCGTTCTTCTGGTTTGAACTCAGTTTCAGCCACCGGCCCCCCTGAATCAAATTACTATTCAAAACACATGAAGGAATACAGAGGATACAGATGTTCAGTGTCCCAAACTCACCTCATTGGTCCAACGTTAAGAACTAGGAACACCACAACCACCATGAGACACACAGCTCTCCTTTTAGGTGCCGTCGCCTTCAGCACAGTGTTCTGCAGGAAGAAGAGTGGAAACACATTACAACACGATCTAAGAAAGCCCTTTCTGTCAGCTCTGTTACAGCGCAGCGACCGTGTGTGCACATGCGACCCCACGTCCCCAGAAAAGACAGAGCGTCAGCGGCTTTTGGCTCACCTCGCTCAGCAGGCCCTCCAGCTGCCTCTTCAGGTTGCCGTTCTCGCTCTTGAGCACCTCGTTCTCAGTCAACGCCACCTTCAGGCGAGCTTCCAGCGAAGTCAGGTACTCTTTCTTCTTTTTCCGGGAGAGCGACGCCGACTCTCGGTTCTTTATCATGCGCTGCTGCCTCTGGGACAACTTTGACTGAAGCGGGGACACAACAAAAATCACATATGACTTTGTTAATAAAGCGCATCTAAAGACGACAAAGAGTTGTTTATTCTGAGTACTGAAAGTCCTCCCTGAGCAACCTGTTGAACTGTAGACATTAGTCTTTCCTAACAATGATTCTCATTATGTTTGTGTAAATGTCACTACATACAAAAAAGGGTTTTTATTTAAGTTAAATTGTGAAAGAAGCACTCAAAGAAAGATTATGAAGGACAAAAAAAATCGCATAAAAAGAGGGATCAACTTTGTTACTCTCGCTACTTACGTGCCACCAAGTTAGGGACACCTGAATCAAGCCTCGACTCCGCCACAAACAGCCCCAAAATGCACCGATTTGAGCTTGTGCATGAAAACATGAACAACAAAATCTTTAAAAAAAAAAGGTCAAGGGGTCACTTGCGATGCCTCAGTTTTGAACATCAGGAAGGATCTGTTTATAAAGTGTGTTGTTCTTTCAGCTTAATGGTACTGTCACTATAGGTCTGGGTGTAGGAGTTCGACCACAGCCGAGTCTAATTGCGACAATTAGCGTCCTCGATGCTGAGTCACTCTGCAAATAAACAGAATCTGTCTGTTTATGTGACGCACAAACAAAATACGTACTGCATTTAGAAAATAAATAAATTAGTGACTAAATGAACACAAAGGTAACCAACGTACTGATTTCTGCTTGACATTAGTGAGTCGAGAACTGAAATCAAACTTAAACATTGCCCATTTTAACATGACCCTCTGGAAAATAACAATCATTGGTCAAGAATTCCCAAACACGTTCATTGTCCGTCCGATCTGCAGCCACCACTGTACTGTCCTTCTTCAAACCCAAACGCTCTCCTCGGGGTCAGTCTCCATTATCCAGGACCTAATAACCCCGCTGGTGATTAACTTATTTGGATCGCTGTATTTGTGTTCAGTCTCCTGAGAAACCCCCCCCCCGTCTCCCAGACCAAAGCTGGGAGCTGTGCCACCAGCCTAAAGCCTGGGAACACCAGAAGTAAGCCGTTACCAAGGAGTGGAGCGCAATGAGGCTGAGGAGGAGAAATTGGAGCAGAAAGAGGGGGGAAAAAATAAATAAATAAATAAAAGATTGGCATTTCACAATAATAAAAAAAAACCTCGAATGGTGAACAGGCTAACACCAATTCTGGCCTCGAACTCTGTTTATGTGTTGGTGGGAAAAGTCAACAGGGATGGGAACAAACTCCCAGCGGCTCCTTTTGGAAATATACAGTGGACAACTGCAGAGTGCAATTAACATACTGAGCAGGCCTGAGAGGGAATGATCGATTCCGCCGCCGAGTGTTGCTAAAACAACAACGAAAAAAAAAGCCTATTTAAGAGCTTGTCAGCAGATGGACATGGCAGAAGACGGAAAAGGAAGCGAGAACTGGCAAGGGTAAAACGGCCTGAGTGTCACAGCTCTGCTGAGGAACTCTTTTCTTTTCAGAACTTAACTGGACACCCAGGCAGGTAGGACACCGTGAGGAAGTAAAAACAGAAAAGCATAAATTTCTAAACTTAATTCGAAAGCCTTTCTTCCTCCCAAGACTCACAACAGGCTCAACATCTCCTGGAATCCCCTCCTGCAAAGCCAATTCAACTAATGGCAGGAGTTTGTTTTTTTCCCTACTCTGTCTACAACACACACACACACACACAGTGTAGAATCCTATACCATTACACTGATCCAATCCCCTGATGGCTGTTTACAGCTGTCGCAAAAGGCTTTGCCCCTCACACCACCTGCCTGAAGCGTGTAATCGTTAGCAGCCGCTTAAACACGCGGGCTTATACGGACCAGAGTACGGTGCTGTAGAAATAAAAACACGGTGACACCCAGAAGGCAGACTGGAGGCAACTCGCAGCAGCACCTGGCACATGCATGTCAGTTTTAAGGAGGTATTTTACAAGTCCGACAGCCAGCCAAGCCGCGGTGAGTGAACACAGCTGCGGAGAGCACAAGCACGGCATACACTCTCACACAGTGGGAATCAACAGAACACACACGGAAATCACCGCTCCGATCGTATGACCACCACCGAAGAGCTCCAGCACATTTTTGCAGCTTATACAAAGTGATGAAAATGCTCTTTTTTATTTATTTACTTTTTGTTTAACTGTCACTAGCGGACGTATCGGCTTAAACACTCCTTCCACCCCCCTCAGTGCCTCGTCCCTCCCCTTTAATCGCCCAACGTCAACTTTACTGACTTGATTGGCTTCCGAAAACGGCAGAAGAGTGTATTTGTTTTGGCCTTCAGAGTGCAGAAATCCTTGACATCACTCTCTCAGCCTGGCAGAAAAAAATGTACCTTCCTGCTTGATTATACCCACAATACCTGGACAAGTTCCAACATTGTTAACCTCAACATGAATTGGCCAGACTAATAAAACAAATATTATGACATTAGATCATGGCTCATGTTCTTTGGTTTCATGGATATCAGGACCACATTTCATTTCTATACAATGAAAATAACGTGAACCCTTTTCATGCAAACACATCTGTCACATTTCATAACGTGACATGCAGAATGTGGTGATTAGCCAGTCGTGCGTTCGGTTACGTCTCAAGCTTTCATGTGAATTTTGATGCATTTTTGCAGCTTTGTTTTCAATTTAATGCTCGGCAGGGTATGAGTCACACTGAACGTTAGGGCTCTGCTAACAATAAAAAACAACAACGGAGGAGGAGGTGGAGGTAGGACATGTTTTTGTCAACTCTCTAAAAAGGTCAGACAAGGAAAAAAAAAAAAAAGAAATCAGCAACTACTTTGTTTTGCAGGAATCTAACAATATGATGAAAGGCACTGCGTGACAGCACCACCGACACGATGCGTGTACACAACAAATAAAGAGAGTAAGAAACCAAAACCAGCAAACAACCCTCGTGTCTCGAAAAAAAAAATCTAAAAGACTTTCCCACCCAACATAAAAACAAAAAAATGCAAACGAAAGACCACAGGAGCACATCATAAACCGAACAGACGAGCAGTGAGTTCGTTTTTTTTATGTTAATTGGCTGCGGCAGTCTCTGCTGTTGTTAACTGTACATTATGAGATTTCTTCAAATCTCAGTAGCACCAAATGCAGAGAACATGACGTGTGTGAGAATCACAACACGTCTTGTTTTTTTTACCTCAGAGTACAACGATCCATCCTTTTAAATACATCTTTTAATTGTTTTTGAGCTTCATTAAAATGAGACAATCATATTTCAGTATAATATATTGTCAATAAATGATCAGTTTCCAGGTTGGAACATAAAACCGATGACCTCTTAGAAGCTTTATAAATAAAAGTGGTCAAATAAGGCTTAAAAACTACTTTAGGTGTCTTCTCAATTTTACAAAAAGACAAAAAAAATCTAAATCTATTTAAACGTCTACACTTCAGCTCAACATTCAGCTGTATCAAGTGAAGATGTGTCATTTACTTACAAAGTGAAAACATATATGAGTCTAATACAAATAAATTGTTTCTGGTCTGAGAAATAAAAATGCTCATTAGTGTCTAAACTGACCGGTATTGTCTATGCAGCCCGTTTGAGTGGGAAAACACCACCATTAAGCATAAATAAAAGTTTAAATGCTGTTTATTTTTACATCTTAAACAAAAATTAAAGTTAACGGTCTGAGAAATTTTAAACAAATCCTAAGAAAAGATGGCGATGAGGGAGTTTGAGTTGGACTGGATTCTGTCAGAGTGTGACCGTGGAGATCACAACGAGGCTAAGTG
This sequence comes from Kryptolebias marmoratus, assembly GCF_001649575.2. NCBI lineage: Eukaryota > Metazoa > Chordata > Actinopteri > Cyprinodontiformes > Rivulidae > Kryptolebias > Kryptolebias marmoratus. The sequence continues at coordinate 12,897,102 of NC_051453.1, read as the reverse complement.
CACGCGTGTCTGCCTGAGCAGCTGCGTGCACGTGCACACAAGCAGGTCCACAGATACGAACCCAACATCTGAAGTCACTACAGCTTCTAATCAAGAGGCTTTGTGTACAAGTCGCTCGCTGAGGCAGCAGCTAGGCTTCGACCCAGCTTGCAAACCTAACATCTTACAAAACAGGGATACAGACTGTAAGCAGATTAATCCCAATGATAATAAATGGAGCCACGTGGGCTTCTCAAATTTATAAATCTGTCAAACACGTTAAGTTTGGGCAATCGCTTGTCTGTCAGGTCTTGTAGTGAGACTTGGAGATATCATATAAATGGTAAAAATGGTAAATGGCTTGCACTTGTACAGCGCTTTATCTAATCCAAGGCTAGTCCCAAAGCGATTCACACTACAATCATTCACTCATTCATACACTGATAGTGGTAAGCTACATTGTAGCCACAGCCACAGAGGTGAGGCTGCCATCACACCGGCGCCACCGAGCCCTCTGACCATCACCAGTAGTGTCTTGCCCAAGGACACAATGGCTGAGGCTGACTGAGCGGTTTAAAGAACTGACAACCCTCCAGTTACCTTACCTCCTGAGCCACTGCCGCCCATACTGTACGGCACAGATCCTTCTCAAAAGAAGTAACTTTATTTAAGTATGTGACAACAGAAAGCAAAAGACGTTAACGAGGTATTGTGCCAACGAACTAAAAATACATGTTCATGTCCATTTGTTCCTACAGGAAGTCTTCAGAAAATAAAACAGGAATGAGTGAGGGTTTTTTTTTATCTAAAAAGACTAAGATAGTCTTGCAAGATGCTTGTAAAACTGGGGTAGCGTTTGTATATTGAGTCCCACATACATGTGTTAGGTGTGTTGACTGTTTTTTTTTTTTTTTCGGGGGGGATAAGAGCTTTTTGACTAGAAGTGTAAATCTCAGTGTTGTGTGACTCACGTCTTCATCCGAGGAAGGGCTCTGAAGCGCGAAAGAAACCAGCGGGGCTGCGGCAACGGGAACAGGCTTGTCCTGGGCGAGCGTCGGCATAGCAACCACGCTGCCAGGGACGTCGCGCTGCGCCTGGATCTGCAGCAACGGGCTCGGCTGAGACAGCATGATGGGGCGACCTGAGGGAAACACGCAGCGCACGCACAGTTTCAAATGACAGGTTTACGTTACGCTTCAACCATCTGTTTGCTGTGAGAAAAAAAAAACACGGATTAACACAGGCTGTGATTATGAGCACAACCGTGAGCATTTTCCTAAACTGCGTAAATTATAACTGCTCCACATTTATATGCAGGGGTTAAATTGAGTTGGAGCTTTTTGTCTTTTATTTTTAAGGCATTTCTATCTTTTATAACATGTTTTAAAGACTGAGGAAGAGGTGACATAAATTCACTTTAAGGGGAAAATTATGCATAGAATAAAAAAATTGGAAAAGGTGTTCAAAATCTTTGTATTTGTTACACTGATAGACATATTTCCTGTTAAACAGCACTACTAAAACTTTTCTACTCTATCTTTATTGTGTTATCTTTTAGTGATAAAACCATTTTCTTTAGATTGTGCACTTACTGAAACAGTTTATCATCATTTATATTGTAGGTGGAACTACAGTGAGCTGTATCTACTGTATAAAGAAGAAAAAAAACCTCAACAATATTTTTTTTTTGTATGACTGGGATGAAAATTTCTCGACGCTAACATGCAAACTGTTAAAAGAAACAACAGCTGTTGCAGAAGTTCACTGCAGAAAAAAAGAGATTCTTTTAGCAGACATGCTATACTGTTTCTCAAAAAAAAAAAAGAGGATAAAATAGGTTTTATTCTTTTCTGCCAGGTAACAGCTGTCCACTGTTCTTCCTCAGCTAAGTGCTCCTCTTCTGCTCATAAAACCTTTAAGAATCCGTGGTTTATGTCATATTGAAAAATGAATACAGACTTTAAACTCGAGTTTGCTGCTGAAAGAGCCTCCAGCTGCAGACGGTACAGTCCAGTTCCTCTAAGCTCTCTCCACCTCTGGTGACCTTCATCACCCTGCCTGTCTTTAACAGGGAGCTATACGTTTAAAGCACAGGTGGTGAAAACGGTTGCCTTCTTGACCTGTGAGTTTAAGCCTCCACATTTCTAACAGACGTTGTGTGACGTGTGAGCATAAACACACACACAAATATGCCCACATGTAGCGCCCGAAAGAAAATAAACTAGCAAAAACTCAGCAAAACACATCGATGTCTGTGCTGATTAATATCCTGCTTGTATACAAAGCTCCAACAGGGAACTACAAACCCTTGTGAGCCAGAAATCATTCCTCGAATTGACCCACCAGTCTTCATCTTTAAACAATCTGTCAATGTTAATCGTGTAGAAGCAGAAATTTTAGCCAGATCTGCTGCCAGCTCCCTGTTCTGCGTCCAACGTTTACCACCAGTAAAAAGAATTCATAAAGCTGAAATCCAAAAGGAGTCTGATAATTATTTAGGAACAAATTGCCGCCCAGATCAGGCTCTTGTTTGTTTTTTAACAAATTAACATGTGTTCCCCAGCTGGACATCGTGAAGGCTTTAAACCAGCAACACCCCCCAACACTGACCAAACCTGAACAGATATACATCTGGAGCATAAGCATCTCCCCTTTTGGCCAATAGCAGGCATAACAGGAAGACCCAGTTCAAATGTACTTTGAGAGAGGTCAGATACTCCACCCACTGGGGTCCCAAGCGATGACATAAGTATTTATACTGGCCTAGATAGTGTTGATGTAACACACATCATCAAGCCAGCTTAACCGCAAAAAAAACCCCCAACAATCAGGACTTTAAGGCACAACACAAAAAGCAGCTCATGATTGTATTTCGTTTTTCATGTTGGTTTTAAAAACAACCCTTTTGGACTGTCTGTTTATTATGGCTGAATACGCCTCCAAAAATATTTCTGCAAGCCAAAATTGGACATCATTTATTTCCAAAAGTTAAATGATTACCATTTTACTTTGAAGCAGAGTAATGCAAAGTCAGAGACTCACTGTTATGTATTAACCTAGGTTAAAGCACCATCTACTGACCATGTCCGAAACTACAATATATTTATGCATAAACACCAAACAAATTCACTGTTAATGACAAAGCATTTTTATTGCCTTTAAACTATGAGATACAAAGTACTCTGACCAAAGAATCACACAGCCTGCAAATGTTTCCAGTGCATCAGTATGATGTGCAAAAAAAAAAAAAAAAAAAAAGGCTGCAAGTTTTAATGTGTTGCAGTGTGGGTTCTGACCTGCAGGGGGCGCTGGTTGGATGGTGACTGGAGCGAGTTTGACCACAGGCAGCACAGTGGTCTGCAGGGGCTGGAGGATGATCGTCTTGGCCTGCAAAGGAGCTGCAGCTGCTGGGGCCAGTGGCACAGCTGTAATCAGCGGCTTGGGCTGGATGGAGAGGTTCGGGCCAATCTGAATCGGCCTTTTGATTGGCTGAGCTGGTTTTGCTGTGATGCGTTTGGAGTGAGATGAGATAAATGTAATGTATATATATATATATATATATATATATATATATATATTGTCAGCAAACACAAACTGTGGTGCAAAACGAGAATAAAAGCACAGATGAGCAGCTATGTGACGACCCCTCACCTCGTGTCCCCTGAGGGGTCCTCTTTGCAGCTTTCTTGGGCGGGGGAGAGATTTCAGAAAACCCACTGGACTCTGAGCAGACGGAAACCGGAGAAAGCTGGGGCTGAGGAGACAGAGCCTCATCCTGGATGGAGAAACAGGTCCAACTTAAGATCCTGACTCTGGTACAGAACTTGTTTTTTTGGCCAAATGATAAAATAGCTCCAGGGTCGTGCTGTAATGCATGTCCTTGAGATCCATTCGACAGAAATATATCCAGCGCCCTTGTCAAAATTCAAAATGTCATAGCTGATAAACGTGCCCTTGGATGGTCCGGATTATTATCAGACAAATGTGTTCTGACTCTGTTGGGCCAGAAAAAAAAAAAAATGCCACCCTCGTCTTTGTTTTGACACACCGTGATACCATCTGCCTGCTAAATTATGCTAATGTGTCTAAAGTTGTCAGCACATTTTTTTAATGAGGTGGGGGTGGCACACGGCTCAGACTGACAGTTAATAATTAGCAAGACAAGGTGTTAAAGGCTTCTGTTAATAAGTTTCTCAGGTGAGTATGTGTCACTCCACAAATGCAAAAACCTGCTGTTGTTGTTTGATTCTTATCTTGATGGACTTTTTTTTTTTTTTTTTAAACCCAACTGCATTCAAGGATCGTCACGTACGCAAATGCTCGGCGAGTAACAACGGCAACTATTTACATTGCAAATTCAGTCCAAAGACGGAAAACTAGGAAGGGTGACGGGCTGAAGGAAGTGTCTTACTTGTGAGGAGGAAGGAGACAAGGCTTCCACGGAGGCAGGAGAGGGGACAGAGCTCTGAGTGTGGGCAGGTGACAGGGAGTCCACGCTCACCTCCCCATCTGGGTGCACAAGGACACAGACACAGTCACGCAGAGTCTCATAAAAATGTCAGGTCGTTCGGCTTATCGTTAACTACAAGCCCCAGCACCTTCTATCACTTGAATTTTTTTCGTTTCGCTTGTAAAAACAGCCACAACAAAATGAGATGCGCAAAAAGTAAACCTTCGGAAAAGATTGTGACTGGAAGATAATCGTAACAATCTCAACCAAGAGTAATGTTAATACGTAGCAGGGACATATAATTAGTACATTAAACCTAGAGCTGCACATAAAACAACATCCAGTCATCCCTTTCTGGTAAAATGAAATGTTACACACTTTAACACCTGTGTTATTTTACCTGTACAAGTGCTGCTTGTGTCAATTTCATTCCAAGGAGGAATGTCAATATCAAAATCCAGATCTGGACCTTCGTTGGCCTGAAGAATCAAACATATATATTTAGATTTTTTTTACTGAACTTCATGGAGTAAACATTCAAAAACAGCCCATCATTTTCAGCCTCCTGTGTAAAGCAGATGTTTATACAAGCTATTCTCTAAATCACAGACAGAAACTATTGTAAATATCTCTATTACTGGCCAAAAGTTTGGGTTTTTCCTCTTTATGTTACACCCTATGCCATTCAAACATGGTTTATAGTGATGTGCGTTTGTCGCAATAACTTCACTGAGAGAGTGAGTTACTCACATAGCTTCCGCTCTCGAGGGCTTCAAGCAGCTCATCTGCGTCCCCCAGGCTACCCAGTTCATCAAACAGGCTTATATCTGCGTAAAGACGAGAAATACAGAACACGACATGCTTTCAGTCCCCCGAAAAGATGGAACAAAAGAGTTGAACGTTTCAGTTTCATTAGGTCAGTTACAGGCACTATTGCATCCAAGCGTGTTTCTGGTTTAAATCAGTTGATTTATATAGTGTCAAATGAAAACAAAAGTCGTCTCAGTCAGAAGGACACTGTGCAAAATGGCAAACAGGTTACTGGTATGTTCATCAATGCAATTTTTTTTTTTTTTTTAAGATTTCAGATTTATCTGCATAATTGGGGGGGGGGGGAGAGATGCACCACTGAAACAGTGAGGACTACTAAGACAGCAGATGTTGTGTGAAGGAAGTGATGCCTTTGACTAGGAAAGTGCACTTGTGAAATGACCGGCAGCTCTGAGTCTGAACTCTGACAGACCCCGGAGCTTTCCTCTGTGGATTTCCTGTTTAATAGCTGTTCTCCAAGTTGTTTTACTGCAGTGGCTTCAACAAGGGGGTAAAGTTAAGAAGCACTGGCCTTCACTTCTATCAACACATTTCTGTTTACGAGCAACGCTGCAAGGGTAAGACAGATTGGCACCAAGTAGCCCGGGTGCAGTGATGTCTGCAGTCTTATCCAATCATGCAATGAAACCTGACGCAACTTTGTCTTTTAGCGTAATGCTAAAAATGGATTTTAGGCTTGGCTGCTGGAAGAAAAAAAAACCCTACCCATTAATTATGACTGCACAAGGTGTTGTTTTATATTCCACTTCATGTGTGTTTTGCAGGTTGTAACCAGTTTTGCTGCTTGATGTTTTGACTTTTTTAAGTCTCAGTCATAAGAAATGTTTGTCTGATGTGTCACATGTTCTCTCAATTAGTATTTTGCCTTTAGATCTGATCATAAAAACAAAACTGAAGAACTGTTTTTACATGTGCACTAACATCTAACATCACTGACTTTAATAAAAACCTAATTTGACTAAAATTAGTGGGGGTTTTGTTTTCTACATCTACCTCAGTTATACAGAATCAGTTTTTCATTGCTGTTTTTTTTAATTAAGTCTTGATATGTTTTCCAATTTCAGAGTAATATAATTTATTAGCACACGAAAATAACACATTTGAATGTAAGTAATATATTATTATTATTACATCATAACATTGTGTAATAACATCCGCATTGAAACTATTATTATTGTGATTACAATCATGGGAATAATCCAATAGAGCTTATTTTTATACTAAAATACAGTATTTTTAGTGTTTGTATTATTATCCAGTCTCGACATTATAAAGTACTTTATGTTTGGTCCTGCTGCTGATGTTTACATCATCTTAGCATCCACGGTTAGCTAATGCTAACAGGCTAGCCGAAATAAAACAACACCGAAACTAACGTCTTAAAGTCAACCTCAAACTTAGCTACTGGTAGTTCGGAAAGAAAACACTTGTTTAAAGTGATATTATGACCCTTCCCTGCTTTTAAAGTGTTGGTTATCCAGAGTACCTATCTGCTGCTAGCTCAGCTTCATGTGTGTTTCCAGAAAGAACCAGCCCCCTTACCCCACTCTCCTCCCTGGTCGAACGACAGGATTCCCGCTTCGCTATCCATCATTGACGATTGTTGACAATTTCCCAAGTCTAACTTTAAGTCGAAAGCCATTCTTTTTTAAATTCATTAGTGACTTGTAACGCTGTAACAAACTGCGAACAAAACGCCGACTCGCATCCCTGTCAGAATGTTCTGTAAGAGACTGCCCATTTAACGTCTAAATACACGTCTGTCTTTTCCGTGCGCCTACGGGTGCCTCCGAGGGACAAGAGTCTGAAAAGCCAGTACACAGCTGGTGTTGCCTCTATTAACCACAAGGGGGAGGAATAGTATCGGAAGCGCCACAAAATGACGCTTTGATTTCCTTAAAGAGGTTTGTTTATGAACTGCTTTATGCAAAATGACTCAACTATTATCTTCCCACACTCTGACAAATAATTTAAGGAAATTTAAAAACGAAAACAAAACTTTTCCAAAATAAATGCTACCATATTTTTGTTGCATGAAGGGTAAACAGAATATGAACATTGCATGACTCCCACAAATGTCTGCACAACATTAAGGTAATTTAAAGTGGGGTTTTATATTTTTCAAAAATGTTGTCATAATATACGTCAAAGACAAAGAGTGGACCTTAAATTGTGACTGGTCGGTCATTTTGCCAAGTTATACACAAACGTGTTTTGTCCATCAGGGTGCACAATATGTTCACAAAACAGTCTGTTCTGATGCACAACAGAAACAAAGTTTAATCAAGGTGAACAGGTTTCCCTTTTTTTCAGATAAACTAATCCATGGAAGAACATATGAACATTTAAAGTAATTATATTGATGTACAAAAATAATGACATTGACTTACCACAGGAATGTCAATTTACAAAAAAAATGAAACCTTTTACATGTTTTTTTTAATTTGCTTTGGTTTTTAGAAGAGTTCAGCTTTTAAAATAGCAAAAAAGTGAAAATGAAATCCTTTACCAAACTATTGCTGATTTGAGGAGTAATGCATCAGTAAAAGTTACTGGGTCAGTCACACACTGATGAGTCGGATGTGCCATTAAAACTACACACACAAGTCAACCGTGAGAAACTGTCGGACTCATAAGATGCAAACTTTATGCGAAAGTTTTCTTAAATGGCTTGATGCTGATGTTTAATCTCCTGAGAGGGATATCACAGTCATAGGTTGTGTCTGACGGATTCAACAAATTCTTCCAGGAGGATAATATGTCACAACACGGAGTTTGAATCATCTGATTTATGTTGCCTTAATTTAAATGAGTCCTTCTAAAAGTGCTGCAATAAACATGAAAAAGTGTGTTACTTGTAAATTAGACAGAACACACAATCATTTCATTTAATACTCAAGCATAAAGCTATGTTTTTTTTAAGAAAACACATGCAAAAACATGCATTTTCTTTTGCACTGACATAAAAAAACAACTGCAAACTTTGATATATGTTCTCTGACTTTGTGTTTTCAAAATGGCCTCAGTGGGGAGCAATATTGTGCGTTAAAAATCAGCAGCAGGTGTACACTGGGCCTAATCCCTCATGGGCATTTCAGGCCGTAGTGAGATTAACCTGAGGTGGTCCGGTTCAGCTCCTTTCAAAAAGAACAAGCCCCTAGTCTGTCTTAACTTATTACTGCAAGGTGAAGGCTAATGTAAAGGTCAACCATCTGCCTGGAGCCTCCAGTCAACCTGCAGCAACGGTCTGAAACCTAATCAACCATTTCTCCTGTTGAACTATTAGTAATTTAAATATTTGTTGACAAAATTACTGTTTTGAGGGTGCGCAGTGTTAGAGGCTATGGTGTTCACGTGTCCTAAAACACATATGTTTGCTTTATGGGGTTCATAACGGCAGTGTGTGATTGGAGTGGCCTCAGTCTGTCCGAGGCTCATCATATTGATTGTGTGTAAAGCTCCTAACAGAGACACGGACAGCAGATTAACAGGTTAACCTGATATGTTAGCTGAACGGTTTATGGAACATTAGAGCAAAAAGGATTACGGATTTGGATTGCATTGTTGTACAATCTGCGTGACCTCTTTTGTTTCAAACACAGCCGACACGACGTCTGAGCATTTCCCCCCCGAGAAGAAGTTTGAGTTTTTGTTTATCGGGTCACTTCGGATGAGCTAGGTTTTATAACCTTGACCCAAAATTCAAGTTTTGAACAAATCATTTAAGAGAGCCGAGACAAGAGCTGCTACAAAAAGCAGACTCCTGTTCATTAGAATCAAACTTTGAGTGCACGAGAAGAGATTTTTCACTTGCAAATTGTTTCTTAAATGTCAACACCACCGGGTTAGCTTGTTAAAATTGTGTTGCTGATACAAACTCGCAAATGAAATGGAGGCCCGCTGCTTTAACAGGCTGTGAACAAAGGAAAATTAAAGCTCCATGCTGGTTTTGGGGCAATGTCAATCTAATTAGGCACAGAGGAGGAGAAACAGAAGGTAGATGATGTTACTCGTGTGGCACGGGGCTTTTAATTCACACCAAATTGGCTGAGGTTTCAAGTCAGGACACTTTGGAGGATTGAATTAATTTTCAATCAAGCTTTTTAAAGGCTAAAGGATACTTGAAAGTACTGGTGTTGAATGAATAGGTACTTGTTTGGGTTTTGTTTTGTTGCATGCATGTGCTTTAGCTACTTTCCTCATACAGGGCCGTAACCGAGAGGAACTCCTTGAAGAAGAGTTGGGGAAACAAGTCACCTCCGAGCAAAAACGAAACCGCTTTGCAAGAGGGGAGCTCGAGCCACATTTCATCTTTTGTGTGCCAGATTGATGACCCCGCGAGATGGATGATGTTCTGTAGTGCTGTGTGGCATTGTCTTATCCCGGCCCGCACAAAGAGTCGGGACACTTGTCATCTCAGCCTTATGTATAGAGGAGGGGGTGGGCTTGTCAGAGCGGTGAAGAGGGTCCTGGAAGGTGGGGGGTGGCGCAGCTCCTTCTGATAAAGCATGATGGAGATGGGTTACTGACGGTGGAGGCAGATGGAGAGAGTCATCTCCCTTGACAACGATGCCAGAAACTTCATCCAGAAAACCCCAAACAGGGCTAGAAACAAGACAACTGGCCAAAAACAGATACAGATTATTCATATTTTTTGAATGCACGTTAAACCTATAAGAGCTCTTTGCATGGTCATATGTAAAATTATGCTTTAGGTGTCTTAAAACTGCTGCTTTGTTATTAAGGTTTTTTGTTGGTCTTTTTAGCAGCACATTTACTTGCAAACAGGTGGCCTATAGGTTTGCTGAGCTTGGTTTAGGATTTGGGACATTGTTTGGTGGGAACAGGGCTGTGAATACAAAGGGATTAGAGCCGAGGGTTGCTTCACTCTGAGTTTGTTGCGGAGTGGGGGAGCTGCAATCTGAAGGTGATGGATGGACTGGATTATCCAAATAAAACATCTGCTGTAATTGACATAAAAGAAATGAAGTTAATGTTACAGTGGAAGCTATGCTAGGGTGATAATAAATATATATATATATATATATATATATATATATATATATATATAT
>NC_051453.1:12885359-12886353 GCF_001649575.2 Kryptolebias marmoratus | reverse complement strand
AATCAACACTACATTTTTAAACAGTGTTTGAAGCTAAATGTGACAAAATTTAGGCATGAATTTTTAGCAGAAGCTAAATGTGACAAAATTTAGGCATGAATTTTTAGCACAAGCTCCTTTACAAACGGCGCCCCATAGCTAAAATGGAGTTTTGACCCTAAAAGAAGCAGAATATTAACTAAAAGTTGCAAAATGCTAGCTAAAAGCTAAAGTAGCACAAGGCTAGACAAAAGCTAAAATGCTAAAGCCTAGCTTAAATCTAAAAGTATCAGAGGGCTAGGTAGAAACTAAAAGTATCAAAAGGTTGGCATAAAGCTAAAACTAGCAGAATGGTAGCTAAAAGCTAAAAGTAGCATTAGAAGACAAAAGCAGAGTGTGTATGCTGAAGCAGATTTAACAATAAAATGCCATCAACAAGAAGGTGAATTTTGCTTTTAGATTTTTGTTGTTGCTGTTCCCACATCCTTCTCTTCATGTACTGCAGTACAAAAAAAAAGAAAAAAACAAACCTTTACAAAAATCATCTCTGTGTCTTGAACCATGTGCCACCATTAGGGACACACAAAGGCACAGCTGACAAATGACCATTTTAATGCCCCTCTTTGACTTTAATGAATTTATACGTTATCTGGCCCTAATGGAAGCTGCAGTGGAGGGGCCGGCGTGAGGCCCTAACAAATGAAAAGCTCTGATTAGGGCAGAATGAGCGGAGAAAAAAAAATGCCATTCATCTTGGTTAGCATCCTCCTGTGCTCCTTTATGGGTCGCTGTTACAAGGACGGAGGGTGGGGGTCCTGGTCCCCCATTAGCCCCAAAGGGCCCGCTGAGTGGTCAGCAGCACGGCGTTGACGGAGCGTCTGCCCGCTCCGCAGTTCAACACTGTGAATGCCTCAGCCAGGCTTGACTCCTGAATAACCTCCCGAGGTACCGGGAGCCTCACCCCTGCATGACCCCGCACTCTGAACAGGGGTGTGAGGAGGGGGGGGGGGGGGGG
>NC_051453.1:12843942-12884158 GCF_001649575.2 Kryptolebias marmoratus | reverse complement strand
TATATATATATATGCAGAAAGGCAGCCATTTTTAGTCACGAAAGTAACATTTAGCTGTAAATATCGCAACACGGCGTTATTGCACGGAGGTTAAAAAAAAAGAAAAAGAAAAACAGTTTCGTCACGGCGGCGTTGGGCTCGATATGGCCCACTGCTGTCATTGGGAGAAGCCCTGTTTGGCCCCCTCCCTCGCAGGGCCCCAGCGCTCAGCCGCCTGGCGGAGTTCAGTCGGGCTGGCAGTCGGAGGAATGCGCTGGGATGCGGAGCAGCAGCGACTGTAGGACACCGACGCAACAACTCGCACGCCATGGACGGCAGTGATCCATATTTACACCTCAGTAAGTACTGCTCCGCGCCGCGCCGTGCCGTGCCGTCCTGGCGGAGCGCCTCTCCTCGCTCTCCGCTGCGGTTCGGTTTTCACTCCCGACTGGAGGATTGTTTTCATGGCGTCTTCGAGCTCAAACTATAAGCCCCACCACTAGCCTCTTTTTTTGTTGTTGTTTTCACCGACTTCACCCAGCCTGCCCGTGCGTGCGAACCCCGATCGCTCTGGTTAATCCTTCAAAAATAATATATATATTTTTTGGACGTGTTGCTCGCGGACCGAGCCGTTGCGTAAAAAGTCAGGTGACCGCGCGTCGTGCCGGTCCGGGCAAGGTCAGAGGTTGGCACTTTAATTGCGCTTATGTAATTTATGGCGCTTGTCGCGCGTCTCGCGCTAAACTGTTCGAGACGGAGGCAGAATTTATTGGTCTGGGACGGGTCGTCGGATCCGAAGGGGAAGTGGCGTGTCGGAGCGCGGAGGAATGTCGGCTTGGTGCTGATAAATAACAACAAAAACAAACTTCCAGCCCGTTTTTGAGGTGGAAGAGGAGCGTGCCGGCCGGACGCGCCCTGCCGAGGATCAGAACAGCACGCTGGGATTTCGCTCCCCACGCCACTTCTCTGTGACTTTGCCCTTGAGCCAGCTGATGGGTTTTCTTTTGCCATCCTTTTTTTTAATTCACACTCCTCCTGGGAGTTTGCAACATGTTGTGAGGCCGCAGGAGCCTCCGTCCAACTGGCTGCTGTCAACCTCAAATAAGGATCTTTTTTAGCATGACTCTGTGCGCATCACTTATCATGTGATGTTTGGTTTTTGTTGCTCTGACTCTGTAAAGTCCTGCCTGTGAACAAGCGGGAGGAATTACAATCATCATGGAGACAAATAAAGATTACCATGTGCTGGCCCTTCAGTGTTATCAGACATATCTCTGAATCATTTAGTGAGGCTGAAAATGGTTTCCGTAATAAATGCAGCTCCTGGGGGAATGATAGAGACATCTGGAAGGCAGTGTGACAGACGCCTCACACTGTACAGGAGCTATCTTTTTTTTATTTTAATTTTATTTGATGTTGTGCCTGCTGTTATGTCTTTCATTGATCTTTTATGTATGTCATCCTCTGATCAGGCCATTGTGGCATCTCAGATTGTGGGCTTGTCCATCCTTTCCGTTGATCCTCAGACATAAGTCATACATGCGAAGGCAATTTTGGTCAAATTAAAGGTACTCATTGCAAAGCATGACGTCAAACATAAAAATAAGTTATCCTGAACCGTATCAAATGGTGCAGTTTGAAAGCAGACTTACTGATCTGTCATTCTAAGGCTAGTCTGTGGAGGTAAACAAACATGGCGGAATCGGACAAGTATAGAGTCTTGCAGACTGAGCAAAAAAAAACAAAAAAAAAACAAAAAAAGCAACACATCAAAACTGTTGGACTGGAGATCACCTTTGTTGACCTATTTTCAGTCACTTCGGCTGTAGGTAAACAAACATGTAGGGCTGAATGATCACAATAAATGCATACTAAGTTTTACTTTAAGGACACATTAGGCATTAAAAAAGCAACAAATGTGCAGATTTTGTTTTTCTACTTGATTATTTTTTTTCGGTCTTTATGTGTTTGCAATGAGCGCCTTCAGTCATTGTGTCTTAATTTGTAACTTTTATTTTGAATTAAACATTTTAAATTGCCAATCTGTTTAAATGGTGCACTGTTTTTTTGCTGCAGTCTGGAGAGTTGTATCCCCCAGCAGAAACTCCCGCTCTGGGGCCAGACTGTACGTTTTTCCACATACATTTCTACGAAAACAGCGTCCATAAGTTTTAAAATATGCGTAACTTTTCTGAGACCTAGTGCTTATATAACAGCAGCGCCTGCGAGAACCCACTGAAAGATGGTTCCATGTTTTGTATGCTGTTTTTGCTCCCAAACTTTGATTTGCAACAGTATTTTTTATTTTATTTATTCTTTTTGTATTATCAGCCCACACACATTGAAGCATGTATTAAAAAAAAAAGTCATAAATTGTGCTCATTTCTTGTCTTGGCCAGCCTTTGTAATCGGTTCTAAGCGTGAAGCTGAGGCGTGTGGAGTCAAGAAACAAGTCGGTGATTATGTGCGGATTGTTTCGTGATCCTCCTCCTCCTCCTCCTCCTCCTCCTCAGCTTTTCCCAGACATGTTGTGTTTCAGCAGGTTTCATGCAGGTCTGCCCATGAGCTTAGGAGTGGAATCAGCATTTTTTTTTCTTTTTCTTCTTCTTCTTCTCTTGGCACTTCAGCATTTTTTTATTTTTCCTCAGTGGAAGTGATTCTAGACACACTGTCGAGTAGCACTCTGGCTTGACAGTGGGAACTTATTTAGCTTGCAGATCAGGGAAGTAATGACAGAAAGAAGAACAGATCCAAAGAGTGAAGGGGAGGGGGTGGTGAGGGGGTGTCATCACAGTTTATTTGAACTATCATCAGCTTCCAGAGGTCAGCGATTCACTTCCCAGCACACACACACACACACACACACACACACACACAAACAGAAGCAATGACGTGCACTCATTAATGCCACAAGCATGCAGATATTCTATTAAACAAACAGTGACGGGATCATGTGGCCTAAAGAATCTGGGCTGAACTGGCTTTCTATTGCAGATCCCTGCACAGATCATTTGCCGCCCGCCCCCGAAGAATTAAATAAACCTCACAGGTAGGGAGGGTGGGGCTCTCGGCATGTATTTACTCAAGCTCCCTGTAGCTGGAGAACCTGCATCGCCTCGGTGCCGGCACGTGTATTCACACACAATACATACAATGGGGCTATTTCGTGGCGCTCTGGGTTGGCTGTGTGCATCTGTGTGTCGGCGCTGATTGTGGGAAGAAGATGAGGGAAAGGAAGGAGACCAATCTCTGGGCTAATTGCCAGTAATTAGTCATTAGTGAAGAAGGTCATGGCCATGATTTAATTCCAACTTTAATCAAGCAGAGAACCTGGAAAGGCCCACGGGCTGCAGCAGTGCTCAGCCATGAGACGTATTAAGCTGTTTCTCTGGTAATTATGCAATAACAACACACACATCTTCGCATGGATGCACGTACTTCCCACGCTCTGCTTGTGCGCCTAATGCAGATATTACGCGTCTCTTTGATCCCTTTGAGTTTTTTCATTGACCAGATGCCGAATGGCTTGATTAATGGCTTTTTTAATATATTTTTTTAGATGAAACGTTGGAAAACATTTGCAGCTGCACACGAGGAGCTTCAGCCGCTGGTGCGTCTGCAAAAAATCATTCCTTGAGGGAGTCGTATTAGTTATTCATTTATTTTATTGTTGCAGAGATTCACAGGGTGCTGATATATGCAGCCGGTCCTAGAAACGTATTATTTAAAAATGCAGACATTTTAAGATTGAGTTTTACTGAAATATACAGTGGTTTGGTCGGGCGACACGTCTTTAGGAAAGTGTGCATCTGCATTATCATTTGTGTTAAAGCCACACTCTCTTTTTCTTCGTTTGATATATTACTTTGCAACCATTTTTACAAGATAATGTAAACAATTATATTTGCAAACAGCTATTGGTTCCGATTAATTTAGGTATTAGAATGATCTGAGCAAAATTTGAATTTGTAGAGGCATCCAGCTACTGAGCCTTCAAGCTGAGAGTTGTATCTGCAATCACTGCAGCTTCTTAATCACAGAGAATGTTTTTTATGTACAGTATGCGCTCTTCGGGTGAACCCGGTTTCACAAGTTCATTCAACTTGTTTTTCAATATGTATGGCCAAATTACTCCCATCTATGCACACCCATGTTGCTTGGTGACTTTTGTTGTGTTTACGACTTTGTAATGCTTTGTGTTTAGGCTGTCAAAAAAAGGCACAGGACAGTTGCGATGTTCAGGAGGAACGCACAAGCTTTATTTATCTTGTTGTGCCTGCTCCTCTTCCCTGCTGGTGGCTAAAAACAAACTTTACTGGACTAAATGGTTGTACGCTTTGTCATATTGGCTAAAACCTTAGACACAGAAGGCGCTCAATGATAAATTGATGGCTTCATAGATGAACTGATTACAATTTTATTTTATATCTTCATCACTTGGATCAGTTGAAGTTCAAATCTAAATTTAAAATCCCTGTCCTTCCTGGCTGGCTAACTTAGCAACATAAATGCAAATGTTAATAATTTAAAAGATTAGTTATTTCTTTTTTAAATTTTTTACATCATCAAGCAGTTTCTGTATCTTAAACAATTTGGGGAAAAGAAATCATTCCGTATGGCTTTGAGTTTAGACATTTTGCTCATTTTCTCAGGAAAGAGACCTTTTTCTTGCCCAGTGATAGTCTCAAAGCCTGTCCCAATTTTTTTCCACGAACTTAATCAACAATATTTGAGCTGAAAGTGATCAGTTTGTGAAATTGTTGCACTAAAATCTTATTTACGTCCCAGTCACGTTTTTCTCACTGATATAATCGTTGAGAAAAAAATTGTCATTTAGGATGAATTTTAGTTCAAGACAATTTTTTACTTATTCACATGTAGGCCGTGGTATAAAATAAGAAACACAATAAGCAAAATCAGCAATTTCAGTATATCGTAGGGCTCATTAAAATTATTTCCACACATTTTACATACAGTGTTTCAGTTCAACAGAACACTCAGTCATTTTGTAAAATAAGCGTCACCGCATTTGTTTCAAATGAGCACAAAGAAACCTTTTGTTTTCTTGTTAAATAAAACTGCTTCACATATGAACTTAAAATTCACTCTAGAGCTCATAAGAGTTGTACTATGACTCTGTCCTAACAACTCGCTGACGATGATGACGGTTCAGAGCTTTCAGAGCTGTTAAGTCAAAAGACTTTAACTGAGATAAAATCGTGTTTTGGAAACGTTTCACTTAAATGGGGGTAGCTTGGTTAACTTTTTTTAATAGCAGATTCTGCAGCTTTCTCTTCCCTCTTTTAATCTGACTGTTCGAGTCGTCACTTGTTTCCTCGTGTCTCCCCGGCGTCTACGTATCGACAGAACCTACGGGACAGTTGTTCTCCTGAATCACACACGCCGTTTAAACATCGCTTGCCCTTTTATAAGCCTTGTTTGGTGTTGGTTAGTATATCTGAATGCAGCCGAGTTCTCCGTCTGCCCCTCGTCTTACACAGAGAGAGGCGCTGCAGCTCATTTAGGAGGCAAGGCGAGAGGAGAGCACCAGTTTTACGCTTTACATGTAACTGTTTTTTCATCGATTATCCTGTTGATATGAAATTGATATGAAACTACAATTCAATTTCTTGCACAGCCTTAATGTCCAAATTGATTTCCTCCTCACCATCTTAATTACAAATATGGGTGTAAATAAAAAATCCTAACTCTCAGCTCTATCATTACACATGACTGAATTTTTTGGACAACACTCTTTTTGACATTTTCTTGCCGTTAACCATTTTGTCTTTATTGCAATCTAAATGCCACCATCAGACTCGGTTCAGCTGGTAGATAATAAATTAATCCCTGATGTGTGCCACTTTGAATAATAAGTGTTTTACTCTTAGTGACACACACAGCATCTAACTTTTATCTGTTTTGCTGTACCGTACGAATCTTTGGACATGGAGCTTAATATATAGCGTAGTTTTCCCCTCGAACTGTAAAATGTCATTGCTGGTAGAAGAAAAGAACTTTCCTCCTGAGATGAGAGTAGGATAGTTAGATTATTACAAGATCAGATTAAACGTTTAAGCGTGCTCCCTAAATTTAGGGCTGCCAATTATCTTTCTCCCTTGTCCTCACGATCCATGATCCATCTATGATTTCTAATTAGGGCTCTCAGGGTTAATGTGACATGTTGTATGTGGGCCGTGACACACTATCATAACACGGCGCGCTTTTAAGAATGAATAGATTATTTTAATTTCTCCCTGCAGGGATTGTTAAACCTGAAAAGGAGTAAAGCGTTGCTTCCTTGCTTTCCTTCCCTCTTCTTGCGCCGGCGTGTCTCTTGCCAAGCTGCTGCCACTGAGAGGATACGGTTACCGTAGAGCCTCTTCCTTGAGTAATGTGCAGGTCAGTTGAGCCGCGCAGGTGTTCTGCACAAAAAACGCTTTGTTCAGTCATGCAAATAAAAGGCACGCACACATGCCAGGGACAGCTCAAGCTTTAAATGTTGTAGTTTAGTGCAAAGGGTGAACACTGGATGAGTCGGTTACCGTCTTTCAAGGGTTATTTTACGCTCGTCGATGGCCTCCTTTCGTAGACGCAGTCCTTTTTACAAGGATCATATTTCATATTGCCGTCTTTGTAGTTTTATTTTGGCTCCCCTAGGATTTGTGAGTTATTGTTCCCCTTTTGCCTCCGAGGTGTATTTTTGGCCAGTGTTTGCATCTGGGTTTTCACTTTGCAGTGTGTTTTCTTGTCCATCCCACAGCACTGACAAAAGGACAATTCCTGACATCCTGGAATGGTGTACCGCTCGCTAAATACACAAAACACAATAATACGCCTCACAGGCAACTCAGCGCTGCCATTCAGCGTGCATGCAGTCATGTTTATTTCTTAGCATGATAGGGGGGATTACAGGTGCTTTGAAGAAAGATAAAAGAGACGATTGTTTAATATCTGCATCCATTTTTTCCTCTACTTTCTCCACTCCTGTCTCATGTATATTTTATAAAAAGCATGAAACGAGGACATGTTATTGACATTTAAACACCACACCTCTGTTGCCTTTATCAGGGTCTTCATTATGTCTTTCCAGGCTTGAGCCTTTTTTTTTATTATGAGGCAGTTATTGGACTCTTCTGGTGGCTCTGTACTCATTTTAAGTTTGACCCCCACCCCCACCCCTTTACGCCTGACACCCCGGGTTGTGGACCACTTACAACAGGTGTCTCCGTGCAGACGCACACACACACACACACACACACAGACACAAGGCGGGTGTGTGGTGTACTTGGCTGATTTGCGCAGCAAACCGTTCCTGCGGGACTGATCTTCGTGGAAGGATAATCTGGGTAATCCTATAACTGGCGCCGGTGGACTCCGCCTGTGCCACGCCCCCTTCCACCACAACCACCATCATCACTGCCGCCCCCTCCGTCTCCACACCGACCCTTTCGTTCCTGTCCTCTTGTGAACAGCGGTTAATTGGGGAGGCACTGAACAAACAGTCAGTTCTGACGTCTGAGTGACTGGCGTTTTGCCAGGATCACATCCGCTGAAACCAAAGGCATGTGGCACCCCGCGGCATCACCTGCAACTGGAAACAGGCCTGGGAGGGAAACAGGTTACTGTCAGTGTGAGTTGGTGCATTTTGTCTTTGATGTGTTTTGGCATCTTGTGAAACCTGAATGATCAAAAACAAACTCTTCATAGATGCAATAACCTCTGTGTTTTTTATTTATTCAATCTACAACCCTTTGAGTCTGCATTCCATGTACTGTAGATGTGTGATCCCAATGATTCACTATGATGCATTTCTTCATGTAAAGATCTTATTTTGTTTGGAAAAGCTTCCAGATTGCCATTCCTGCTGTGTGTAGCAGCCCGGTTTGTGCTTTTGAAATCATCGGATCATTTTAACCAGTTGTGGCAGGTACAAGGCTTTGCTGTTTCGTGTTAGAATTGAGAGCTCGTGACTCACTGGAAGTCTCAGATGTGTTCAGCGGAGATGTCACTCAGCCTAAAAGGACGCTTCCAGCTGCCTTTGCCTTATCCTTCACTATCTGTTTAACTCTCAACACTTGTCCCTTCCTATTAGGACCTTTCCATCCTGCTTTGCCTCTCTGTTTGTGTCTGCTGTCTGTCGCCTTGTATTCTTCCATCAGTGCTGATGAGTTCCCGTCTGCTTCTATATTCCTGGGACGATGTCTGCTCACTCGAACAGGTTAGCCTCGATGAAGTGGCTTCCCTTTCGATGAATGCGGGTGATTATATCTGTGCGAAGTGTAGATAATAAGAGTGCTATTGTGTCCTCGAGTGTCCTTGAGAGGAGCTTGTGTAACACTTGAGTTTACAAGTGGATGGTCTTAGCGGAAAACCTCAAGGATATTCACTGGATCCTCCAGGGTTGAAAGAGCACCTTTTACTGCAGCTCATGTGGTGTTTGTTGATGACTGGAGGGCAGCTTGTTTTGTTCTGTTCCCATCCCTAATAGCACAGCTGGACATTAAACACATCTGTGATTAAATCTAAGCTCCAACACGGTGCATTAAATGCAACAAGTCCCTATATTTGCATTGGGAGATTTTACATTTACATTTCTCAAATTTTAAATGACAGTTACATTTTTAACTTTTATTTTTTTAATAGTTGCAGTTGACTCTATAACAAATTAAAAAATACGTGGAAATGTCTCAGGTAACGGTGCACTGTCTTCCACAAACAGCCCGTCACATCTTGATTTAAAGAAAGGCGAGATGAAAACACTGTTGTGCCTAAATGCTGGTGAATCTTCTGATTCTGGGTTGTGATAATGTGAGACAAAATTAAAAAACCCCGGTCACATTTAAAGGATCATTTCACTACCTGTGAGCACAAAAAGGAGGGCAGCCTTGCCGTATAATATTTGCTTTGTTCTACAAGAAGTCTGCATCTGTTACAGTGTTTTTTTTTTTTGTTCAGGGTTCGTATTGATCATCTTGCTTCCCTTGGAACTTGTCTTGATTTTTGTTAGTAATGTCAAAGTCATGCTCTGCTTTCTGTCTGGTTAAGGTTGATTGTATTTTTTTAGTCGTTTGATTTAATTTTGTGCCTGGCTTCTCGTTTTATTGTGCTAAGTCATTCCCTTTTGTACATTTCGTTAATTTTAATTCCTGTTTCTGGCTTATGCCTGGTTTCAGTTTCTAATCAGCACACCTGCAGATTATTGTAATTACTTCCCTCAGTGTTTATATACTCACAAGCCCTCATTTGCTCTTTGTCAGATCCTTGTTTATGCGCCTGCCCTTTCAGTTAATGCCTATACTTGTTCAGTTTATTGTACTTCAGTTGACTTTATCTCTCTGGATTTTCACTCATTGCCATTTTACTTTTGTTTGTGTGCTTCTTCTTGTGACTCCCGTACATTAACCACAACAACAACTCTTTCACTTAAAAAAAATGGTTTCAGGTTCAAACACAGAAAATGTGATTTAACGAAGATCATTTTTTCGAAACATTTCATATTGTATCTGTTCAAGTTGATTTCTATTTGTGGCTCAGCCACTGATTGATCGGTATCTTGTTATTATACATAATTAGACATAATTTGAAGTGGGTGTAAGTGGATTTTGCTGGGCAGTAGATATTTAAAGTGCATCAGACAAATCAATAAAGCAGTCCAGTGAAAGAAGTTAAAGAGGTGGAAGCAGTGTGATTTATTGGATGAGCAGTTCATCTACGATATTTTGACAAAACTGAAACATTAATGGGCTGCAGTGACATTAATATGAATGTTTCTTTCAGAATGAATCCCACAAAACCCACTTATATTCAATAAACAATTTCAGTTTGTCCATTTCCCTTTTAGATATACATCCAGATAGCTGCAAAACTAATGACTTGTCCATTAATCTCAACTATATATTGACATAAGTACCAATTGTCTGTTGTAATTATTTATTATATGCTGTAGATCAGGGGTGGAGGACCTTTTCTCTATCAGGGGCCATTTAGATTTTCAGAAAGTCCTCAGAGGGCCACATTTAATTAATAAACCCATATGATTATACAATTATAAATCAATAAAACCACAATTGAGGCATGTACAGATTGTATATAATGCAAATGATTATTTTCAGTTTCACATGTGGTATTTTAAAAGCTATAATAATGCAGTCCGGCTGCAGCATCAGTGATGCATTCCTTGACCAGCTCTTCCTCTTCATTAAACTTCAGCTTCATTGTTGTGAATTCACTCACCACAAAACCTGTTCTCATAGCGTTGTCTCTGTCGCTTTGAGGTCCTGTAAGAGCTGATTGTTGTGCGTCCAAATTCCTATGAAGCGTGGTAACTTTATCGGCCCGTATCTGTCCGTTCAGACTCCTTGTATTGCCGCTCCAGATTAAAACATCTTCTTCACCACCGGCACCTGGCTACAATCCAAACTCACGTTTGTGTTTTACTCCGACGAAATAAAAAATTGCTTGTCTGTTTCTTTCGAAAAATTCTGCATTCAGCACCCACTTTTCTGTTTTCGCTGTTGACGTGATTGACACCTGTCAGTCACCCAGTCTCTCTCCTTCTGACGCTTTACCACTCATGTTGTGTTCACTGACCTGATCCTGGCTTGGATAGTTGTGTTACTGGCAATTTTTTTTACAGAAATGCCATTGTTTGTTAATATTTTTCCCGCCAAGTTTTTTATTTATTTGCTTTAAATTGTGTGCTGGGCTGAATTAAAGGGTTTCAAGGGCTGTGTATAGCCCAGAGGTTGGATGTTTACCATTCCTGTTGTAGACTAAACACCAAATATGTGAAGCAAAGTAAGTAATTGTCCAGATTAATTCATGTGATAGTAAGAATATTCAGCATCACTACTGAACGTACATCATGTGAATGATATGATGCGTGCATGCAGTTTTCATGTATCCAACGATGAAGTCTACTTGCTCTTTATTGAGCACCCTGTCTCTTCTATTTGCAAGCGCTTTAATAATAACCAAACTCCCTGTATGGACAAAAGGAAGTCATATTTCTGACTAGTAATTTTTCCACATTTGAGGAAATGTATGTACAAAGTTGAGTTTGTAAATGACATATTGTAAAACTGACAGTAATGTAAAGGTTTATAAAAAAAAGCATTTGCATGAAGTGCTATGAAAGTTTTAAGGGTTGTTGAATTTTTTTGCTTTCAGATGTTTCAGAAGCCAAGGACTAAACACAACTGAGATAAGCCAGTTTGCATTCTGGACATCTTTCCAGTCAGAAGTCCAGCAGTCAGGTTGCCCCGTTCAAACACACTGGGTCACAGCATAAGTGTTTACGTGTGTGTTCTTCATTGTCTCATTGTAGCAGGAAAAAAGAAAGACTTCCAGGAACTAATTTGAGTTACCTCATCAGGCAGAGCTGCAGAGGTGGATGCTTGGATTTGCATTGGGACTTTTAGTCCCACTGTTTGTTTGCTTTCAAGGACTGCTTGGTCAGCCTGTTCTGTGTTAGCTCTTTTTGTTTAAGCTTCAAACATTTCTATCACTTGCAAAACAATCTTTATCTAGTCCCTGTCTCAGCCTCCTGATTGATCCGCTCTGCTTCTGTGTAAAATGCCTCCCTCTGGACGGCCTTTGTAGACATAGTGACGCAGGAGTGGTGTCATACTCGCGCGCAGGGGTGGGATAACAGTATGGTGCGTGCTTCATATGTTAAGAGTGAAATACCTGTGTTCTACTGACCAAAAAAGTGGGAGGATTTTTGTTATAGTTGTTTTTAGAGGACACATGTATGGGTTCACCATAGGGCACATTTTGGGGATCAGATGAGTTCACTTAAGCAACTTTTAGCATGTTTTACAGCTGTTTGGGACATTTTGCAATTCGTATAGCAGCAAAGGATGACCTCATTTTATTTAAATGACAATGAGTTATTTCTCTCTCTTTTAATCATATCTGCAAAATAAAGGCCTAGCAGTTCTTTAAGGAATGCATACCACCTGCCACTTTTCATGCCAGAGTGTTGAACTAAGATCATCCTACAATGAGAAGGGACAAGTCAAGTCTTGTAAATAACATGTGCAATCTCCCGCGATAATGCAAAATCTTGGGAGATCTGTTAGAGCTGTTAAGGATGTGTTGAGGATGAATCTCAGCTACTACCACATCAAGCTTTAGCTCAATATCTATACACTTGACTGAGATTTCGCCATTTTTGTTTACTAACGTTGATTAGCTATGGATTGACTTCAAAAGTTATTCAGTTGTAGATGGACATTCATTCTTATCTTCTAAGCATTTCATCAAAATCTGTTCAGTGGTTCATTAAATATTTTGCTAACGGACAGACAGTGCTGACTATAAAAATTAATGCAAAGGTTTTTTAACAAAGATGTTGTCCTGTGTGTAGGGCTTGGAGTGTGTGTTATTTATTTGTCTCAGCTACAACTATGCAAAATGTTAGTGCTTTCTCTATAAAATTGACAGAGTTTTACACATTTTTGTGTTTTCTATGACCAGTTAGCTGTGGCTGCCTACTTGAATGAGGTTCACTTCAAAAGTTATTCAGTTGTAGATGTACACACAATGATTACTTTCTGACAGATTCATTAAAATCAGTCCAGTGTTTCATTAAATATTTTGCTAACAGACAAACAAAGTTGACTCCAAAAGTTAACGGCAAAGTTTTAAGAACAGAGCTTGCATGATCAGTAAGTTCTCAGATTATAAGTTGGGGATCAGTCACAGCTACAATCACACCAAGTTTTAGCTCTATATCTGTAAAATTAACTGAGAAACAGCCATTTTTGTGTTTGCTGAGGTTACTTAACTGTGGCAGCCATCTTGAATTGGGTTCCCTCCAGAAGTTAATTACTTGTAGATGTCCATACAGTAATTACTTTCTGAGAGTTTCATGAAAATCCGTCCGCTTGTTCATGAGATATTTTGCTAACTGGCAAACAAACACACATGCCTACACACACACACACACACACACTCAGAACATGCTGCCTTTCTCCTTTGACGGCAGGCGGTAGAAATAAACCAAACCTCATCCTGAATGGTCTGATTTTCCCACCAGGCAGAGAAATTATGAGTGTGTTGGAGGTGGGGATCCTGTGAGGAAGAGGAAAGGAAGCGGGACAGCACCTCCCCCCATCCTTCCATCCAGCCATACATCCGTCCATCCAACCATCCGTCGCTCTCTTCCTCCTCTGGGTCTGCCTCCCTCTCTCCAATCCCTCCTCCCACCTTCTTGACAGCTGGCCTGCTGAGCTGCAGATACTTACCCAGGGATAAGAGGATTTAGTGACACAATTGATCAAACATCAACCTCGTTTAGCAAAAAATTATAAATGGTTAATGGGCGATGATATGGTTGTGGAGAGGATTTATATGCCTTTTCATGTGTATGAGAGTCCACAGCCAGCGCAGTGGAGTCAGTGGGCGTGTTTCATAATTACAAGGCTGCTGCATCTGATGAAGTCTGCTTGATTACTTTAGGAAGCCCTCTGTTCTGTTTTGGCTGCAACACTGTCATACAGACACCCATTTTGCAAAAAAAAAAGGAAAACACAGAGTAAACAGACTTAAAATACATTTATTAAACTTACTTGTGCACATGCCGAGGAATATTCGCCTTTGTTGCAGCTAATCTCCTAAACATTAGGGCTTGTAATGCTGTTTAGGAGAACACCGCTCATCCCTCACTGTACACTCCCACCTCTGGTTCTGCTCTCCAGACTTCAGACATTATTAGTAAGGAGGTTATGGTCTTATTGAATTACCTCACAGTGCATCACTCCATCCTGTTACAACCGAGTAATTAAGACAAAAGGATTTAGCGGGTTTGTGGTCTCTGATGTTTATTTAAACCTGTTGATTTCTTGGAAGATGATTTGCATCCTAGTCCGTTTCCTATGGGTAGCACAGCAGCCTGACATATTTGGACATCATGTATACTGGAGCTCACTGAAGGTTGTAATAAGACTGCAGCAGTACCTTTCAGTTGAATCTATAAAACTGCGAAAAACGGTAATCACACATTCTCATATTTTATTCCTTCTGGGCACATCTTTTCTATCGTAGCGCTACACCTAAAAGAAATCTCTGTCATCCTTCAAAGAAATTGGAAATGTTTAACATTACATGCATATCAGAGGTGAGTCAACAACAAAGGCTCATATTTGTTGCATTTATTGCTAGAAGCTTTGGTGATTTATCATCATAACTGCCAACAAACTGTCATTATCACCGGCTGGCGGCTTTTGTGAGTTGCGTGTTCCTCCCCTGGTGCTGCCGTTTCTGGGAACCGTCCGTGTAAAGAGGCTGCTGCATGTAGAAAAACTGCTTTGAACTTGATTCAGGAGTTTGGCAACAGGCGACCTTTGATTGGCAACGCCAGTGGTCAAAGGTGCCCTTCTCTGCTCTGCTCTGTTTGCTCTCAGATAGATGCTCGAGTTCCCGAAGCAGTGCGCACATTTAAGCGAAAACAGACAGGAAACGTTAAGGCTTGTTTCTTTTTTGTGTCTCATGACTGTATTTATTGGATTGCCGGTGCAGAACTTTTTGGTGCCTGCTAACATTTCTCTGTTCTGAAACGTCTTGCAGGCCCGGATTATTTGTTATTTTGTGAAACCAGAAAATTATTTTCTGAAGCCTGTAAACAAAAACAAACAAAACGCATGAATGCACCGTGGCAGCTGTCTGACGTTTTTAACTGTTGTATTTTATTACTACCCGTCATCTTGAAAGTGGTTGAGACTATAATTAATTTGCCTCTGTGTGTATGTGTGTGTCAGTTTTTCTGCCTTTTAGCTAAGTATTTCATGAACCATGGGACGTTTTTTTTAAATAAATCCCTCAGGAAGTAATAATTGGCCTAACATCTACAACTGATTGACATCTGGAGTCAGCATGAGGCAAGATGGCCGCCACAGCTTTTCAACCTTTGCAAAAACTATAACTTTAACTCAGTTAGTTTTACAGATATTAGGCTAAAATTTGGTGTGGTAGTAGTGGAAATCATCTCTAACATGTACACAAAGTGCCAACATGTGACATGTTACTGTTGGAGTCAACCCTGTTTGTCTGTGAGCAAAATATCTCATGACCCACCGGACAGATTTCATTGAAACTCACAGAAAGTAATCACTGGATTTACAATCTACAACTGCTTACCTTAATCCACCTTTGCAAACACAAACATACCCATAACTTAGATATGTTTTTATAGATACTGAGCTAAGATTCAGTGTGGTAGTAGGTGAGAGTCATCCCCATCTCTTACTTGAAATTCTAACATATCGTAAGTTTTTTTGTTTAAATATTTGTCATGCAAGGGAAAGGGTGATATGCATTCCCTCAACGAATGCTAGTTGTTTTAGATATAATTTTAAAATTAAAAGCGCGCAACAGTGTGTGTGTTCCTGACCACTTAGATGTGTCGAAGGGTGGCTTTTTGCATGGAGGTGATTTAGAATAGGTATTGTACAGCTGGTCGATGCAGGTTATTCAAGGATATACCCCCTTTGACCGGCACTGGGACAGTTTATGCTGTTTTGACTGTTGGCCTTTCTTCCTTATACACACCCATACACGCACACACGCGGGTAAACACCTCCCCCCCCTGCCTCCAAAGCATGCTCACCTCTCCAGTCATTCCCTTACAGGCATCCCACCAGCTGCTTGTCCGTGTGCTTCAGTTCCCCCTGGTGCATTACTCATGACTACTGAAGGGTTTGAGTTTGGCACCGCAGCTTGCATATACAAGAAGTGGAAGCTGCAGAAGCTAGCGTGCAGAAAAAAGTCCATATAGTCTTCAGCTACTGATGCAATGCAGTGTTTTAGTTTTGAAGTTGGAAAACTTGGGCAGATGGCTCCGGATTCAGTTACAATTCAATGAAATATTCATGCCCCATGCAATTGTGTGATAAAAGCTTTATATGTAAACATGTAAGTGTTACCCATATGTTTAAATGTGGTAGTTAAAATCAACAAATGCTTATCATATTTGCTATATCATTAACAAAATATGATGAGGTTTGCAGAAAAAGACAATTATATCCATGCTTGCAATCAAAAGTTAATTGAAATGTCATAATTATGACACTTCTAATAGTAATTCAACATTTTTATAATGTTTCTAAGGATATGCAATAGTTTGAGACAGTTTGAAGTCCAGAAGTCGTTTTGCCTTCTTACACGGTTAAAATCTTTGTTTTTCAATTCTCAACCACCAACTTTCCATTTTTTCTCTCGCATCTCTCTATAATTTTTTTTATCTTGTTGTTGTTCATGTCTTCAAAAGTATGCTTCCAAACTTTCACACTGACATTGTCCCTCTTGCTACATCTTCAACTGAAGACAGAGCTCTGTGAACCCCAAAGGGAATTTGCCATGCACAGACCGAGAGGGGTCAGTGCACAGAACCAGACACAGTACATGCTGTACAGTGGTCATTTATTACATAAGCCTGTTGACTGGATGAACATGCACTTGAAAACAACACTGCGAACACTCCCGTTATTGTTAAATTTAAATTTAGGTAGTTCGTTTTGTTCCTTAATAGTCTACATGCACACAGTGTGAAGTGTTTGAATGCTTTAAAACAGGATTTTTGTTGCGAAATCTCTCTCTCATATCCAGTTCGCTCTGTGGGACAGAGAGTGAGGCCTTGATGCTTTTCTGTGTGCAAAGGATAGCTTATGCAGAGCTGGAGAAAGTAAAGCAGGGGGGCTATAGTCTCAGTGCTAAACAGGAAGTTGCGCAACACCTGATCCCTGGCATGTACGCAGAGAGGGACTGACTGACCAGCTGGGTTTCAGAGTGTCACCAGAAAAAGTGTTACTTCCAGCCAGGAAGACAACACAGCAGCATTCCTCACTGTTTTCCTTTTCAGAGGGGGGTAAAAAATGAAAGCATCTGTTGTTCCTAGAAGTTTCCATTTCCTTTAAAAACAATGTTAGTCTGTAAACAAAACAATGGACTGTAATGCTGTAGAGGGTTAAGTACTGAAGCAGCATATTGAAACGCTTGCAAAACGTCGCAGCAAATTGCTCTGTGCAACTTTCAAAACTCCTGAAAGCTGAGGTCAGCTGAGCAAAGTCAAAAAAAAAGATTTCAATACAACTACAACTAAAAGTGTTTCAGTTCAACAGATCATTTAAAGCTTTAGGTAAAAATGCTTAAAACGCTGCAAAAATGCAGTCTTTCAGTGCTGAAAGACTGCTGAAATTTGTTGTCAAAGTTAAAACAAAAAAAACAGAAGCTTAAATAAGCAAAACATTAGCTAAGAGCTACAATTGATAAATTGTAGGTAAAGGTTAAAGCCAGTAAAACAGTAGCTAAAAGCTAAAATGAGCCAAACTGTAGCTAAAATCTAGAAAATCTAGAATCAGCATTTACACAAATCAAAAGAAACCTTTCAGTCAATTAGTAAAATAAAATTGATCACTTCTCTGTTTCACATTAGCGTAAAGAAAGACCTTAATTTTGTCACATATGAACCTGAAATTCACTGTCTCACGTCTTTATTTAATATGTAAAACTAATATATTGTGGAAGTGTCCTGTTTGACTCACTGATGCTGATGGACAAGATGCTGTAGTCTCTCATATCTGTATATCATATTTGTTGACTACAATTTTTATTTTCATTTTTTTTATTGGAGGTTCCTGTGGACAACAGCCAGCTGCTTGGACACCCAGAGTCAACAAGCTAACATTATACTTCGAAAAAACACATTTTTCTAAACTGTCAAGCACTGTAAGGTGCCGCATTCGTTTTAATGCTTTTTGGTTCATTTGTGACTCAGCGTTGTAGCCTGTTGGGGCTGCAAACAAAACAAAGCAATCTGGACTGTGCCAGGTGCTTTTTGTTGTGTTTTCATGCCATCCTGCCTCTGCACACCTTCACACACACACACACTCTCGCACACACACAGATCACAAAAATGTGACATTTAACTGGGACTTGTGGCATTAACGCCCATTATCACTCTGTGTGTGTGTATGTTTGGTTGACTGATTCACAGACGCACAAGCTTCTACACGATGAACCAAATGTTTATATATTTAAAGTAGGCATGTCATCACTCATCAGTAGCATTTTGCTCAAAAAGACACAATTGTATTCATTGTTTTGAGTCAACATCAGCCAATGCTGCATTATGATTGCCTCTGGCATCTGCATTCATTACGTTGTTTGTTGTGGCCGGGACAAGAATGACGTGATTTGCTAAAGTTTGTGTGGCTCACAGCTACAACACATGCATGAAAAAAATTACACTCCATGCCCTGTTAGCCAGCTGACTGACAGCTTTTCTAAGTAGGTCATCTATGTAAATGCCAGCCTGTCAGTTTACATCAATGGACGCAAAGCAGAGTGTGCGCCCTGTGACCGAAATCAGGTGGTCTTGGTGCTGTTTACCCATACCTTACAGAACACCGACAGCACAGAACCACATGGCGTTGTTGACCAGCACAATCTCATGTGCTTGGGCTGATGTGATCCTTAAAGATGTACATGGGTTTATTGGCTATTGTGATTTAACACGGGCAAAACTTAACTCCATTTTTATGCTAATTCAATTAAATTCAGTTCAGTTCAGTTCACTTTTTTCATTTTCATAGTTACAACAAAACTTGTGCATCACATGAAGTTCATACTGGAGACATAAAAGGCTATAATGCAACAACAGAAGGCAGCCAAAATAAGATAACCATGAATAGGAGACAGTCGCAAGGTCGCCAAACAGAGACCGTGTTTCAGGACTGAACCTATTGAGGATCCAAGAACATATTGCACATTATATAAAAATTGCACTCCAGGCTGTATTGCAGACAGGACATAAAAACACTTGCTATTGTTGACACACTTTTGTCACTCTAAGGCAAAAATAAATATCAGTCATTTGGCTGGTCTCTAAAGAATTGTCCTGTAAATCCATTAAAGGTCTAATTTTTTGAATCTTTATGAAACCTGTTTACACGCTGCCAACAACAAAGCAATTAATCAAGTACACTTCTTCACATGTCTACGTACAGAACCTGTAAATTTGTTACAATGGATTATTTTTAATAGATCAAGGGACTAATGGGGACTTGGAAAAGGTCGCTCATGTTCACAGCTTGACAGTCCAGTTCCCTTCAGCTGTCTGCTTTTGTGTCTGTCAATTTTTCTGGGTTTTCTGTCTGTTTTGGTTCAGTTTAAGCTCTGCTTTTAATTCTGAAAGGAGCTCTTATAGACCCATTTTTCACTTGCTGTTCATCTAGATGACTGACAAGCTAGTGGAGTATTTTCCTCAAGAGTCAGTTGAGATGATAACAAATTATTAAAATGGGTTTAAATATCAGACCTAGCTGTATTATTTGGTCAGAAATGTGACTCTGAATGGATTGGAGTTGAGTTGTGTTTGATTTATAGATATGTTTTAATGGAGTGCTTTATTTGAGCATAAAATATGATTTTAATGACTTTAAGTTAAATAAGCATGCACTCAATAAGCGTTTTATGAGCGTAAAGTATGTTTGCTTGAATAGTATCTGACTGCACGTCTTTCTCCTGCAGATTCATCTGGGCCAATGAGTGCAGGTCACACTCATCCCCCTTCCATGGGCAGCATGGTGGGCCACCCCTCTGTTATCAGCACCTCCAGGCCCTTACCGTCCCCCATGTCCACCCTGGGCTCGCCGATGAACGGCCTGTCATTGCCCTATCCCGTCATCACGTCGTCTCAGGGATCACCCTCTGTACCTCTGCAGTCTGCTCCCAACATGAACTTTGGACCGCTCAATAGCCCACAGGTGAGGAAATGTGTGGGTGTTTGATGGTCAGAAGATAAATAATAAATCTTCGTTTTACTTGTTTAATTATATATTTTTAATCTGTGATAAAAATGTGGTGCTATAGCCTCTTGGATTCCATGTTTATTTCTGTAAACTATTCAGATAAGCAGTTGAAAATGGCAAAAAAACAACACATTTTTGAAAAGTTGATGTGTTGAATGTAACTAAATCCAATTGCTCCTTTTGGCGAGGAGATCTCCTGGCATTGAACTTTGATGTTCTTGAAATCTCAGACAGGAGAATGAGAGTAAGGGAGATCCAATGTGACTAGCTGGAATACCTCGGCTCCCCCCCCCCCCCCACCTCACCCTTCTACTGACCTTTAAACTTCTTGACCTCTAGGTCATCTCTGAGATACTACTGTCACGCAAAAGGACACGAAGCCCAGTCCCACTTTGGCCCTTTAATAGATAAGGGGAAGACAGGCGGATAGAAAGTCCAGGTTTTTTCATGATTTTTCAGTTTTTTTCCACTCATCTGGCTTATCTTTTGTTAGAAATATAATGCCAGAACTATGTGTGATTGTAAGCTCCTTGTTTAGTGAGTGGCACAGTTGGCTACTAGAAGAGACAGCCAATAGAGATCTCTCCTTTAAGTGGTCCGTTGTGTAAGCCAAAAAGGATGAGGGCTCCGATGATCAGCTGCACATACAGTAAACACAGACACTCACATGCATATGGTGTTTCGATGGCTGAATCGAGGCCAGTGCTGCAGGCCACGACAGTCAGCGATACACATTTCCTCCCTCACAGTATGAACAGTTTGGGCCCCGATGTGATTGTGCGGCGCTTCATTCTTTTCACTGCTCGCCAAAAGCAGATACTGACCATGCTGTCATGTCATGTCGCATCTTGTGTGTTTTTCATGGGTGAAATGGTGTTCAAGTGGGCTGCAAGTGGCAACATAACAATGCTCTGTGGTGGAAACTCCATGCTGCCCCATTTCAAACATTCAATATTGTTTTAATTATCTAATGCCATTGTTCATTCTTTACATGTTTAGTTTTTTAGCCAATTACAGCTATTATTAAGAGCTATTAACAAAATCAAAAAATATAAAAAATAAAAATTATTTTTTATATTTTTTGGTACTTTTCATTTGCATATATTTCAAAAGCACATAAAACAAATTAAAGGCCTAGTATTCCTTGAAGGAATGCATATTGCTTGCCTTTCATGACAGAGTTTTAGACTATGAGCATCTTATGATGAGAGGGGACAGAGTTATCATTGTTTTGTTCAAACCTTGTAACCTCATGTAATATCGCAAGATCTTACATTGGAGATCACTCTCAGCTACTACCACACCAAATGTTAGCTCAACAGCTGCACAACTCATTGAGTTATAGGCCTTTTTGTAAGCAAAGACGATTTCTCTTTTAAACCCATTACTACTTTTGAATGTTTAGTTGGAGTTGTCTCTGTGTTTATTTGTATTCAGGGTTACAACTAATGGTTAATTACATCAACAATTTGAGTCAATGATTATCTAAAAGAACTCATTCATCACTGCAGTTCTCTGAAAACCCAGCAGCCCTGTTAAATGGTTAATTCTTCCAGCTGTGTTTCATCAGTGTTATCAAAACTCTGCTGTTTCCTCAAAATAAAAATTTCTGTTAAAGGAGAAATATTTTTGTGCACTTTCATAAGCCCAAAAGATTTTATTTGCACGGTGGAGTCTGGCCCTGAAAAGACCTAAATACATCCAAGGAATACCAATAAATAATGTATGATGCATCAATAATCTATAGAGTGTTTTTGTACCTATTTTCGACAGCAGTTTGTTGGTAATCTAAAGCAGCATTCTGTCTGAACAACAGCTTTTTTTAAAAAAAAACTCTTTTTTAGTTCATGTAACATTAATTATTTGTGACAGACAGTGTTGCACTCTGCAGAGGATTCGCTGCTCACCCCTGACTCACCAATGAGCAAGTATGCAGGAGCTGATGTTTCATTTAACTGTGATTATTTACCTCTGGGCATCCACACTAGGAGAAAACCATCACATTCAGAGAAAGCTAAAAAAAAAAAGAACCAAAAAAAAAACAAGAACAAGGACAATCCGTGTCTGTAATATCCAAGTTCAGGCTGCCCTTAGAGGATCTTCAGAGTGCACGTTGTAAATAAGTGATAGGAAATGCACGAGGTGACTGGAGAAAGGCTTTTCTATATGTCACGCTGCATCAAACACATGGGTCACAAGGGGACATGTAGGAAATCCTGCTCTCCAGCTGTTTTGCAGATGTTTGCAAACAAACACAAAAAAAATGCGTTAAAGGCCTAGCATTTCTTGATGGATTACATGTTGCTTCCTTTAGTCCAGTGTTTCAAATTAAGATCATTTTATGATGAGAATTATTATGGGCGATCTCATGCGTTACTGTGAGATGTCATATGTTGTGGATGACTCTCAGCCACTACCACATCAGATTCTACTGCAATATTCATACAATTAACTAAGTTATACCCATTTTTGTGCTTTTTTAAGGTCAGGTGGCTGTGGAAGCCGTGTTGAATGATGTGGACTCCAAATGGTAATCTGTTGTAGATGTATATCTAAGAATTACTTTCTGCAATTTTCATTTAAATCCATCCAGCAGTTCATGAGGTAGAACCAGACAGACAGACACACACACACGGGCAAAAACTTTATCCTTTCGTGGGAAATGAATACACATTCTGCTGAAGTCTGAACAGTGGCAAGGGGTCACAGGGCAAGAGGATGATAAGAGACTGAAAATATGTAGAAGTCAAAGGAGGACTGACTTGGGTTTAAGACTAAGCACAAGTCAGACTTCTATGAAATGTTTTTCCTGGATGGGAGTTTTTCTTACTGGAAAGAAACGTAAATGTTTTTTTTTTTTTGAGGTCATCATTATTGTCATTCCAATACATTTCCTTTTTAATGTTCAGCAACACATTATAAATATTTGATGAAATTTTAAATTCAGTTTTTTTTGGCCACAAATGTTATGGATTCATTTTGAACATCTTGTTTAAAATTCATGTGAGACTCTGTTAGACTGCCCCCTGCTGTTTGGTTTTGGAACTGCCTCGCATGAGATTCCTCTCTTGCGCCTCCCTCATCTCCCTACATACATACATATAAATATATATATAAAAACAAGTACGACAAGACTCGTGCTGAGGTTTCAGCTCCTCCCACTCATGGAGCATGTGATCACTTGCTGAGACACTTTCACAACAAAGTATGTGGGCGGGAAGGGAAAAAAAATGTGATCAAGCAGAAGACAGAATGAAAAAAGAAAGGGGGGGGAGTGTCATGAGACTGCTGAATAGTTTTCACTTCCTTTGCACTTCCTCCACCGCTCTGCCCTGTTCTGCTCAGCTCTGACCACCTCGGCTTCAACTCTTCGTTCTCCCTTTTGTCTTCCTGTCATCCTCAGATGAACTCTATGAACAGCGTTAGCAGCTCAGAGGACATCAAGCCCCCGCCGGGCCTGCAGCCTCTAGGAAACATCAACTACCAATGTACGAGCCCGGGAGGGATGTCGAAACACATCTGTGCTATTTGTGGGGATCGCTCCTCAGGTAACGTGTGAGGGTGAGGACAGAGGAGAAGGATATACCAACAGATATACACCACAAACACGCACACACTGTCAGGCATTGTCTCAGATTGTTTTCTTCCTGCACAAGATCTGATCTGCTGTCCGTGTATTTGCAGTAGCAACATGTTTTCAGTCAATTCAAACATGCGCTTTAAAAGAGGATTTAAAGGCAGCACTGTGAGTTTTATTGTGCCAATATTGTGAGATGAAGCAGGACTGACGCTGTGGATCCCTGTTCCACAGGGAAGCACTACGGTGTGTACAGCTGCGAGGGCTGCAAAGGCTTCTTCAAGCGCACCGTCCGTAAAGATCTCACCTACACATGTCGAGACAACAAAGAGTGCCTAATAGACAAACGCCAGCGGAACCGCTGCCAGTACTGTCGCTACCAGAAGTGCCTGGCCATGGGCATGAAGAGAGAAGGTGAGTGTGCAGATGTAAAAAAAAAAAAAACTTTAGTCCAGGATGCACAGAAGTGATGCATTTTTATTTGTGGTAAACATTTTTGAGTTTTGGTTTTTGCAATTTTGAAAACTCGAGACTTACTTGTGAGGTTGTTAACAAAAGAAACGTGGAGTCAAACTATATTGAAATACTGGTTATGTAATCTGTCATTATGGTTAGTCAGCTGACCTCCCATACTTATAAAATTATGCAAAACAAACCGTATTTTACTGGAAGCGGAGCCCAAATAGCAAATAGCACACTACTACTCACAATTATTTCCACTAATCTGTTCGTTTGTCCGAATGAATGGATTGTTCACTTTGAGTAAATTCAAAAAACAGAAATCAGGTTGAATGTGTAAACATCAACGTTGTCAATATAATTTGAAATAGAGAAAAAAATAACAGTTAAAAGGGTTGAAAACATTAAAATAATGATTTTTTTTTACATGAAAGTTATTAGAACAAAAACAGTCTTTTTTTTTTTCGGACAATTAACTAAGTGCTTTAGCTTCATTTCTACTTCCAATTTATTTTAAACAAAAGCATCAAATCCCGTTGTGTGCAAGATTTGCAACACTCTGTAAAGTAACTAATTGCTTATTATAGGCAACGTCACAAGTATGAAAATATTACAAATACTCATGGAAAGTAGACATCGTTAATGTCATTTTTGACAGGACTTTCTGCTACATTGCACCATTAAAGTTTCTTAGTGTCTTCCTTTAAATACCAAATAAATACATTTTTTTGAAGGAGCGTAGCTTTCACGAGGACCCCTGTTTTTGTCTTTTAGTCCAACTGTCGAGCAG
Source organism: Kryptolebias marmoratus (assembly GCF_001649575.2). Lineage (NCBI taxonomy): Eukaryota > Metazoa > Chordata > Actinopteri > Cyprinodontiformes > Rivulidae > Kryptolebias > Kryptolebias marmoratus. The sequence goes on along the minus strand of NC_051453.1, from coordinate 12,859,539 downwards.
AAACCCTCCTTCAGTGTTGTGAACAACTCCTGCTGTTATTTGCTGGCACCTAGAATAGGATGTCAAACATTCTGTTCTTGACGTGACGTGTCTGTTTTGTGTGTGGGTGTGTGTGCTCATGTGGGTGTGCGTGCAGCTGTGCAGGAAGAGAGGCAGCGTGGGAAGGAGCGCGGGGAGAACGAGGTGGAATCTACCAGCAGTTTTAACGAGGACATGCCCGTCGACAAGATCCTGGATGCTGAGCTGGCCGTGGAGCCCAAAACAGAGACGTACAGCGATGGCAGTCCAGGAAACTCTGTAAGAATCTCACTCTCTAAGCCTAGTTAGGGCCAAACCTATAAACTATAAGCAAATCTCTGGCATGAAAGCGATGGCTTCAAAACTTTTTAGTTTTTGATTCAGATAATAAAAGTTGCAGAGACTCATGACCCCAACTGCTGCTGGTTAAAGTGCACAAACAATACTAATAAGCCATTTAACAAAGAACCTCACCAGTCATTAAGTCAGTATATTATTGTTAATCCATTTATAGCCACTTCTTTTATGTCTTTGTAAGAGTTAAAGGGACAGTCTAGGCATTTTTGGAAGTGATTCTCTGTCAGAGGTCACCAGTAGTTATCAGCTGTGACATATTGCGTGTGCCGGTGGTGGTGACACTGCGAGTGTATCAATCTGCTGGTAGCTGAGGGAACTTTTTGATTTCACTGATACACGCGCAACCTCACCACCATCAGCAAATACAACGTCTGTTTGCAGCTCGCTCAGCACACAGGCGCGTGCGTGGCGACACGGACGTTGTGCGGTCGGGAAAACGGCGACAGACTTCTCAAACGGCGTCCTGCAAAAGTGTGGAGGTTTGACAGCGTTCTTTCACGCCCGTGTTTTGGTTTTGCAAAAAAGTTGATTCACGAGCCTAAGTATTTAAAAACAAGCCCTCGTTCGGCTCGCAATTTGCCTAACCTGGATGAAGACTTTTGCCTATTTCTCTATTCTCTGGCTGATAAGGTACTGATTATTGATAACTATTGAACAGAACATCACTTCAAAAATGACAAGACTATCCCTTTAAAGCTGAAAATCTCATTAACAGTCTTTTATTAAAGCTTATATGATCTCTGCACCCTAACTTTGGGAACCACTGAAATAACGTGACTGAAACCTAATGAAGACAGTCGAATGTACTTTTTAATTGTGAAGCTAATTAAATAGAATCTGATCAGTCCAAAGCAAAACAAAAATGCAAAAACATCTTCAAACACTTATATAGATTTGATTAACGAGCTTATCAGAGACTTTTCTCACAGCTTAATCAGCTTGTGAAAGCAAATCCCGTTTAAACACGCCGGTGTCATAATCTGCTCTGAAGGCAGATTCATTTATTTATCTGCTCAGATCTGATACCTGCTCTTAAAGCGACACTTCAGATCTTTTGAAGTGGGGTCTCTGTGGAAAGATTTGCTCTGCTGTAGACGCGAAACTGACGGCAGTGTGGAGGTTGATAAAATAATGTTTGCAGGAGCCATTATGAAGTGGTTGGGACTGTAGGAGTTTTAAACATCTTGGTCCTGCTCAGACTAGCCGTTAGCTCGGAGTTAAACTCCGCTTCCCCAAATTAAGGTAGTTCATGAAGCTATCTACAACAAGTGAGATACTAACCTTTCATAATCTTTCCATAGAAACCTTTTTTCTTTTAAAAAAAAATCTAACCATGTGTCTGAACTGTCCCTTCAAATCTGAGTACAGCAGACCCTTTTTTTCATCGTTTTTTTGGCTCCACAACCAAACTGATAGTTTGTCTGTCACATGTGAGACTTCTGTCGCTCTGCAGTTGAAATACAAGACTGCTTGAACTTTTACAAAGTCATGAGAGGAAACCGCTGGTTCACGAAGTCCTCAATTTAGCCACAGCTGTACCTGCTATCTAAGTGTAAATGTCACTGGAGGATATTATAAGCACAGTCATTTACTGAATAGTTTGTTCCTCTTCAGACCAACGACCCCGTCACCAATATCTGCCAAGCGGCAGACAAGCAGCTCTTCACCTTGGTGGAGTGGGCCAAAAGGATCCCCCACTTCTCCGAACTCCCTCTGGATGACCAGGTCATCCTCCTACGAGCAGGTAGGCGTGCGGACACAAGCGCACGCGTTTTTCCTATGAGAGTAAACAGCCCTTAGTGGGACCCAGATTCCTTATGTTTGTGTAGTATTTCTTCGCAGCGGTTGTTCATCTCCAGTCAGCACATCTATTTTGGCGTTTTGCTTTGTTTTTTTTTTACATTCACTCAACACATCTTTGCCATCTAGTTTATTAGAGCAGCGACACCAAATATATATCTGGACTATTTGCCAAGTCCCAGCAGTGCGGTTTGCAGCTGCAGCTCCTGCGCTGGTTTCTGCTGGTTTCACACTCGCGCCTGGATGAGGAAGTCATGAGCGGGACCCAGTAAACGTCTTTACAGCAAAACTCAGAAAAAAACAAAAAATGATTATAGAAATTGAATGCCTAACATTCCTTGAAGAAATCCATATTGCCCGCCACCTTTTGTTGAGTTTTGATGACATCCGTTGGGTGGTTTAATGAGATTTTTTGCTAACAGACAGGCAGGGTTGACTCTAACAGTTAATGCTTAGGTTTAAGCAGTGAGGTTGTGCAATGTGCTGCGTTTGTAGTATGTGTCAGGGAAGACTGTCAGCTGCTACCACACTCAAATTTAGCTCAATTTTTGCATTTGCTTAGTTGTATTCTATCAGTTGTAAACATACATCTAATGATTACTTTCTGGGAGTTTCATTGAAATCCGTGCAGTGGTTTAGGACATATTTCACTAACAGTACATCTAAACGTAGACATACACACAGACACGGGCAAAAACATTATTACTCCAGCTTTGCCTTCAGTGACAGGTGATAAAGGTACACCACATAACTCTGAGAGTACATTGTTTTTATTGTTTTTTTTTTTTTTAATCCGCCCAGGCTGGAACGAGCTCCTCATCGCCTCTTTCTCACATCGCTCAGTCACGGTTAAGGACGGCATCCTGCTCGCCACGGGTCTTCACGTCCACAGAAGCAGCGCCCACAGCGCCGGGGTGGGATCCATCTTTGACAGGTAAGGAACGCTCAAACAAGAAACGATGCTTTCCCACATGGTCCGCTGAAGTTGAGCGTACACTGCCACCTTTTGTTGGTTACGGGTACTGAAATGGAGCGTGAATGAATACTTAAACTGCACCGATGATCCTCAGACGATGTATAAAGACATGCATAATCTGCTTTATGCTGGGATATTATCATTATATTATGAGTTTATTTTCAAAATGCAAATGTGAAAATGCTCCAGCAGTAACTATTTGACCTTATCAGTGATTACATGACAAAACAACAACAGATGGCAATTTGGAGCAAACTTACCTCTGAACTGTTCCCCATAAAATGCATCATATTACTCTCACAGCAGAGGAAGAAAGGCTCGGGAGACATTGATCAGACCACGTTTTCTTCTTTAGATGAGGATTTCAAGCAGAATGATTTCGTTCTTGTGTTTCAGTTGTGTCATTTTCTGTATGCAATGAAAAATAATTTCAATTCGGAGAACTATTTGAGAGTTATTAAGTTCCTGCTAATGTGCTGTTAATCTTGATTTCCTGCAGGGTCCTGACAGAGTTGGTTTCGAAAATGAAAGACATGCAGATGGATAAAACGGAACTCGGCTGCCTGCGAGCCATCGTCCTCTTCAACCCAGGTCGGTCTGGTCTGCACATAAGAAGCTCAAAAGCATTTCTCAGAAAACTGCTTTGAAATTCTGAGGAGGGTAGTTTTATGTGCTTGCAAACGGCAAGACGGAAGTTAATATATGAGCTTGTTGTTAACTTTGTTTCAGACGCAAAAGGTTTGTCGAACCCATCAGAGGTGGAGGCGCTACGAGAAAAGGTCTATGCTTCGCTGGAGTCGTATACAAAACAGAAGTACCCAGACCAGCCTGGCAGGTAGGAAATGCAAACCATTACAGCATTAATGTGCTTTAAACAGCACTGTTTGATTCCAGCAGTAGATAAGACTAATTCACAACACATGACCAAGTTTTAGGCAACATCTTTGCTTAAAACCTGGCCATTAACAGTTGGAGTCAACCATGTTTGTCTGTTAGCAAAATATCTTATGAACCACTGGATGGATTTTAATGAAACTCTAAGAAACAAATTATTGGATGTAACTCTACAACTGATTACCTTCTGGAGTCAAACTGCTTCAAGACAGTTAAACACTTAGTTAAACACTGTGGCATAAAAGATGGCAGGTGACATGCATTCCTTCAAGGTATAAATGTGAAACATAAAAATGCACCATACACAGCTCTTTGCAGATATTTAGGAACTAAAAATAAAGAGAAAGCATCAGTAATCCAATAAATTGTTTATAAGTGCGTAAATTTGTGGTCAAGTAATATCTGTATCAGTGCATTCAGTTTCAACTTTCACAAAGTAAACAATAGCTACAGTGGTATAGATAAAGGAACAATTTTATGCTACTAATGTGTCATTTAGAAGTCACTGTGTGCAGCTAGATTTATAAAAATAAATATTATAAAACTCTCTTGTGGTTTGCAGGTTCGCCAAACTGCTGCTCCGCCTCCCCGCTCTGCGCTCCATCGGCCTCAAGTGTCTGGAGCATCTGTTCTTCTTCAAGTTAATCGGGGACACGCCCATCGACACCTTCCTGATGGAGATGCTGGAGGCGCCGCATCAGATCACATGACACCCAGTCCTCCCCCCGCCCCTCCCCTGTATATACTCCCCCACACTGTGAGCGATATGGAGGCCGAATAAAGAGACTTGATTGAAACTGTAAAAGAACCTATTTTCTACCGAGAGCAGCAGAATATTTGAAATAGAGGTAATATTTTGCGGTTGTGGGGAGCGTGCACTGTCCAAACAAATTCTACTAGAGTTGTTAACAGATTTTGTAAATAGATAATTTTCTGGTATTTGTTTTTAAAGACAACCTGTTGCAAATTAAAGAGGAATCATGAGGAGAAAAAAACAACAAAAAAAAACATCCCTGCATTTAATAAAAAAATACATTTATTAATTCTTACTGAATAAAGTTATTTAAAATGTAAGTAAAATGGTTGTGTGTTTGTTTCATTATCTGACAGAGCTGCTTGTTTTTTTCTACTTCCTTAATGAAGTGTTTCCTACCTATGATTTTGCATTTTGTCCACTAGAGGGCACCAAAACATCATAATTTAGTGTTGTGAAATATCTTTTTCTGATGCAACCCGAAAAAAAAACCCCATCTAAAATATACAACAGTAATAGTAATATTTAATTTCTGGCTTTCATTTCAAGACCACATATGCAGAGTTTCACAACCCACTGTAGGGTCCTGACACCATCTTTGAAACCAGTGGCATATCTGATAAAATGGCAAACGCATCTTTGCAGTATGATAAGCATTTATGGGTTCGAGCAGATGATTGGTGTTGTTGATGCTAAATAAGAAAAAAATACATAAGAAACAAATTAACTACGGACAAATGTGAAATTAGGAGACAAAACAACAGTAAGTTTTTTAGAGCTATCAAGTGTCTTACACATGATACCTTCTCATTTTGTGTATTGATGATGGATTCAGATCTGATGACTCTGCCACAGAGTGCAGGTACACAAAACTATAAATTCCCTAAATAATCTGGTTGGTAGTTTGATCTTGGCTCCCCCCTCACCACATGCCAAAGTGTTCATGTTTGTGTTTATGTGTGAATAAGTGAATGACTTGCAGTCTAAAAGTGCTTTAAATGAGTCAGAAAAACTAGAAAAGTGCTGCATAAATGCAATGCATTTACCATTTTATTCTGTACAGTGTTACTGTTGGTGAAAAGATGTGAATAACACCTGTACTTGACATCCCCCGTCATGTAATTCTTCTGGACAACTTGCAGAAAAAAAAGCAAAATTTAACCTGTATTGCCTTTCACGCTGCATTCTTCAATCAGCAATACTTCTTTACCATTCGTTGCTGCTGGCAAAGGGAAAAACAAAAAAACTTTCCAGCACATTTGCTTTTAAATTCTCACATTTTCAAATCTACCTTCCATGTTTTTGGCTTTGAAAGAAACATTTGGACGCTTGCAACGTCACTTCTGTTCTCACTGCAGCCTTACTGCTTTTTGCACAGGTCAGATGGACGGATCAGTCAAACCACAAGCTTAAAGGGACGCAGGTTTACCCATCCCACCTCTCTGCGTTGCCACGGCTTACCAGAGACCGTCTGTTCAACAGAGGCAGGCACCCAGCTTAATATGACATTGTACTGAAAAAGCTCTGATACAATGTGTTGCAGTTTTGAACAGTTTATTTAGACAAATGAGTCTGACATTCTGACAGCTTTGTGGGGGACAAAGACACTTTTAAAAAGGGTTCTATCTATCTATCTATCTATCTATCTATCTATCTATCTATCTATCTATCTATCTATCTATCTATCTATCTATCTATCTATCTATCTATCTATCTATCTATCTATCTATCTATCTATCTATCTATCTATCTATCTATCTATCTATCTATCTATCTATCTATCTGTCTGTCTGTTAAAAAAGTGAACTTTTAACCATTGCTTTCAGGTTGTAAACAATAAGAACGGAGTGCGGCTCTTTGTGGTATTCTGTGTAGGCAGGGAGAGGGGAGAAAGTGACAGAGCCAGGGAGGAGGAGAAGGAGGGAGAGGAAGGGGGGAGAGACTGAGGGAGAGGTAACCTGCACCTGCACATGGAGGAGGACTCTCCGTCTCCTTCCCGTTCACTCCTAATAGGATAATTGATAGAGAGCGCGTTGAGTCCATGAGCGTGGCCTCGGAGAGTCTGAAGGGAGCAACTTTTTCTTTTTCCTGCGCTGCTGAGCTGCAGGAACCTGCAGGAACCCGCAGCCGGACTCTGAGCCGCCGGAGATGCTCGGAGGAGAAGAGGCAGTTTTCTAATCCAAACACTTTTCTCCCCGTCCAGGAGCTCGCATTTTACTGGTAAGGGTTCTATCACCTTAAAAAAAAAAGTTTCTTTCACTTTGTTTCCCCTCCTTTTTCCGTGAACTACAGTAACTACAGTTTCTTTTTAAAAACTAAAGGGATTCACTCTGATTGTTTTGAAAACTTTTCATTAAACTTCCTTCCCTCCAGCTCTTGAAGAAAGGAGGGATTTGATCTGTCCGCCGCAGAAATGGACCCGAGGGCAGTGTGCGCGGGATGCCACCGGCCCATCAGGGACAGATTCCTGCTCCGAGTCACCGACTGCCTCTGGCACGAGGAGTGCGTGAGGTGCGCGGCGTGCGGGGACGCCCTGAGGAACTCCTGCTTCCTGCGGGACCGCAAACTTTACTGCAAGCGGGACTACGCCGAGTGAGTGCAGACGTCAGGGCTGTGTGTTTTACATCATGCTCACGTTATTTGGCACGAAAACACCTTCGGGGCACATTTTGGTTAGAAAGCTACTGTAGGAGCAGTTATACTTTTGCAAATTGTCACGTCTCTCTTGAATAATTCAATTTTTTTTTTCCTGAAAAAGCAGAAACGTTTTGGGAATAGGAGTTAAAGCAAATGCAAGTTTCCTCTTGAGTTATGCTGAAGTGAAATGAGCTGGCCTAAAACAAAACAAAACAAAACAGCAATTTCAGATAAAATCCTAATAATTGTATTTTATCGGTTTGACAAAAAAAATCAAGTTTATTATATATGTCAATGGGGAAAAAAAATCAACATTTCATATTTCAGGGCACCCTAAACAATCCAGTTTAATTCAGTTCATTTCAATTCAATTCAGTTTGTTTATATAGCATCAACTCACAACAAAAGTCAACTTAGTCATCTCTAATTACAGCCAATACATTCAGATAGAGTACATTATGAAACGGTAATTAGTAAAAGTTATCTGTCTAATCACTCATCCTGAGAAAAAAGAAAAAATGTGTCCTTGTGTGTCTCTCAGAGTGCGCATTGTGTGGATTTTGTAGGATGCCAGCTTGGGTCAAACGTTCAAACCTGTTAAAAGAATTAGAACTTCAAAAAAAGGAGAAAAAAAAAGTATTTTTAGGAGCTGCAGCTCATGGTACTGCAGTGAGCTCCTCTTAAAGTTTGCACTTTTTTTCCCTTCAAAGAGAGTTTTTTACAGAAGTAAATGTCATCTTCATCATTATTGTATCGACAGCATCATTGCTCAGTGGGCTTTCAGTCAGTCAAAATAAATAATAATAATAATATAACACTGTTAAATATTTTGATCTGCATCAGGATGCTTTTTACATATATTTTATTGTGATTGTTGTTTAGGAGTGACTCATTTTTGCTGAATTCACTACTGAGCTGCAGACCTGTTTTATTTCATTTGTTTAGTAGGATCATAATAAATAATTGTGCGTCATTCATCCAGTTTTCACAGGAGAGCCCATGTCGACATGCTGACCTTGGCTAAGAATGCATCCATGTGTGTGTGTGTGTGTGTGCATGACAGACAGTGATTGAAAGAAGAGAAAAAGGAAGTGATTCCCATTGATAGCAAACAAATGCAGGTCTGCTCACTTAGTGTTTTATAATCCGAGTGCATTTTCCGGGCAACCCCTGGTGCTCGTCTGCGCAGTGACTTCCAGGAAACTTGACACAGTGGATTTAGAGAACAAGGTGACTGGGGAAGGACGGGGGGTGTTAAGGGAGCTGGAATGTAAGGGAACTATTGTTTAGTGTATACATCCACACATGCACAAAGTCACACCTTCACACACAACCATGGGGTACAGAGCTCAACTGACACATTGTCAAAATGTGTTAAGATGTTGAGGGCTAGTGGCGTGGCAACTGCAAGCTGGGGATGGCATATGGTCCCCTCTGATACCACCAAAGAAAAAAAAAAAAAGAAAAGAATCACCTCCTTTTTGCCCACCACCTCAACCTCAAGTTCTTATCTCATCTGAACAAGAGCCACATATAACCTACCCAGCCTAAAAGGCGGCCGCTCACATTATTTCTGAACAATTTAATGATAGTTGTTCTGCCAAGCTGGGAAGCAAAAACTTTTTTTTTTTGTCGTACAAAGTAGTCAAATTTTTCAACCTAGAAGTCTGTGTGCTTTAAATTTTAATATTCAAAAAGCGACTTTTGATCTGATTGGACATTGTTGATGTGTAAATCTCCTGCAGACATTTTAGGGACATATGGAAATCCGAGTTGCGAAAATCCAAATTTCAAAGTGCCTGTGTGGAGAGTGGAGACATCAGTGTTGAGCAAAAGTGCAGAGCAAAGAGCAGAACTGAGGTAATTAGGAGAGTAGAGCCATATGTCAGAAGGTCTGGCGTAGAGAGGGTGAGGATGGTGTGAACTTATTTTGGGGGACAGTGCGCTCCATGAGCCCTGGCGTTATGTGCAGTGGCATCTGGAAGGCTCCTCGTACGGCAGGCCCTGTGTTGAGCAATGGGACGACGCCCAGTCGACCGTGAGATATCTGAGCTGATCAATTAGCAGGAGGCCTGGTGCCAAAGCTCCACCTCTGAAACCCCCCACCTCCCCCCTCCTCTGTCCTGTCTGTATGGGTGTGACGCCCCATTTTCACACTGAGACCCTCAGTGAGCTCTTTAAAACTGTGCCAGAATTTTTCTCTCCAAACACATTGTGTCTCTCTCCCCCTCCGTTGTTTTTTAGACGCAGCACTCGTGTGATCATTCCATACTGTGTCAACATTTGTTTCTTACCACACGCTGCAACGTCTGTCTGGATCTTCCTTTGTTTTTACCTTTTTCGGTGTGGTCGAGTGCCAGCCAGACCAGCAGATTTGCTCTATTAGTACTCTTTTGTAGTAAAAAAAAAAAAAAATTAAAATGCTTTCTGACAGACTGAAAAGCTGTAAAACAAAATGCTGTTTTGTTGGTACTGCTGTGCGATCTGAAAGTGATAATTAAAAAGAAAAAAAGTCATAATTTTCTAAAATACAAATAGAAAAATAAATGCTTTCAGATTTGCAAAGGTTATACACTAAGCACCTTGAAGCATTATGTGAAAGTATGTTTACATATATGTTTATTATGGTGTGTATATATATTTATATATATATATATATATATATATATATATATGTGCACAATCTTGCATGCAATATTTAAGATGTCAAGATCAGAGTCTGTGTTGTGAATGACTCTCAGCTATTACCACATCAAATTTTAGTTCAATTACACTCAGTAAATCTGAGTTACAGTCATTTTTTGTGTTGGCTGATGTGAATTAGCTGTGACGGCCAATTTGACTCCAAAAGGTAATCAGTTGTAGATGCACATCCAGTGACTACTTTCTGAAAGTTTTAATAAAATCTGTTCAGTGTTTCTTGAGATATTTTGCTAACAGACAAACAGGGTTGACTTTAACAGCTTTTCGCAAAACTCTCACACAAAGTAGAGCTCAGCTTATGTCTTGTTGATGACTCCTAGCTACTATCACACCTGATTATAGCCTAAAAACTCTAAAACTGACTGAGTTAGATCCATGTTTTTGTGCGTTTTAAGGTCAGTTGGCTGTGGCAGCCATCTTGAATCGGGTTGACTCCAAAAGTGAATCAGGCAAAACCATTCTTGTCCATGACGGGCAATAATTAATCATGCATATGTGTGCCTGACCTGAATCAGTCAGTCAGTAGGTTACATGGAGAAAGCGGTCGTGTCATTTATTAAAACAGAGACGGCGGGATGTTTAGGCTGGTGGGACTATCAGTAGATCTAGATCAAATAAACAGTTGACTGGGCTGGAGGACTGAACAGCAGGCTGGTCATCAGAGCAGCAGCGTGACTGGTGCTACACTTGACCTGAAGATGTGTATCTGATACGCAGCCTGTGTTGGTTTGTGCTCAGCAAAGGATCCAGGTTAACCTGATCCAGAAACAGGATCTGTCTCTCTCTGCTTGTCCAGCAGACCAGCAGTCAGTTCGCCTGTCAAAGGTCATCTCTGAGGTCATGGCGAGACCAATAAAAGTGAAGATTTTCTGAAAAATGTTTAAACATTAGCTTAGAAATAAGCGCGTTATGTCAGAGAGCAAGATTTTGCTGACTAATTCGTCTGTGCCGGTCCTGTCACTAATTGCCGTGTCTAAATCCACCGTGACTGAGTGTTCCCGCTCTCGGGGCTGAGTCGCGGGGCCAATCATGTCAGCGGAAACTCTGAAATATTAAACACCTGGAGCGGCTCTGTAAGTATCGGAGGTGCTCTTACCTTTGCAATAATGACTCTTAAAACAACGGGGGCTCATAAGACAGGCTGGACAGTAATGGAACAGCGATTCTCGAAACACGAATGATCTCAACACATTAATGCCCACAGTTTGCTATCCGCTGACATCTAGCATTAGCATCAGATTGAGTACTTTGCCGTATCACAGAGACCCACAAACATTCCTGGTATTTTCTCAGACACACTTCCTTTGTAATGCTTGGCTGATGCATCTTGTGTTGCCACAGAAATGCACATACCACTGACGGTATGTCGTCCATATTAAAACACATACCTTTGAGGACGCTGGGGCGGACGATACGAATGGGTCAAGTGGTTCGGATGGCTCTGGGAATGAGCTTCATTGTTTCCATAGTTACCTCGGGAAGCCAGTAAGGGATCTGCAGCAGTGTTTGGCTCTAAGATGTGATGTATTGAAGGACTCCTTCTTCAAGGATGTTTGCTTTATGCGTAGTCTGTATTTGTTTGTAAGAATGTTTTGTAGAACTTTGATTTGAAACATATCCAGAAGGAAGTCATATGTAATTTCTGGTATATTTAAAGGAGGTTACTGAAATCAAAATCATTAGCAACTTTTCTTTATAACTGCCAAAAGAAAGGTAAAGGCAGAATTGTCTGTGTCTGTCTGTTGCCAAAATATCTTATGAATCACTGGACAAATTTTACTAAAAGTTGCATGAATTGCAGAAATTTGATGTGCATCTACAACTGATTAAACTTTTGGAGTCAGTGCAAATCAAAAAGGCCACCACAGCAGACACTTCTGCGAAAACATACATTTGAGTTCAGTTAAGCAGTACCATTCTGGATCGGTCAAGGCCCAAGTTAACAACGACCGTCCCTGGTCCTGTTGACAAACAGGATGCCGGTGGAAATTGTGCCACTGTTAGTCGAAGACCACAAGGAGGAAAACATGCCAGGAGACAGAGGGAGAAGAGGAAAGTCAAGAGTATTGGACTGAGGGTAGCAACTCTAAACGTAGGGACAATGACAGGCAAAGGTAGAGAGCTGGCTGACATGATGCAGAGGAGGAAAATAGATGTGTTATGTGTGCAAGAGACCAAATAGAAGGGCAGCAAGGATCGCAGCATTGGGGCAGAGTTTTACCATGGTGTGGAAAGGAGAAATGGAGTAGAGGTGGTCCTGAAGGAGGAGTTAGCAGGAATTGTAGTTGAGGTGAAAAGAGTGTCAGATGTTTTGAATGTGTGATGTGTCTGAAGGTGGAAGTAGAAGGTTTGATGCTTAATTTGTCAGTGGTAATGCTCCACAGGTTGGATGGGATGTAGGAGAGGAAGGGAAAGTCTGGAAGGATCTTGATGAAGTGATAGAGAGTATTCCCAGGGGGAGAGAGTGGTGATCGAAGCAGATCTGAATGGACATGTTGGTGAAGAAAACAGAGGCGATGAGGAGGTGATGGGCAGGTTTGGTGTCAAGGAAAGGAACCAGGAAGGACATATGGTGGATTTTGCCAAGAGGGTGGAAATGGCTATAGTAAGTACCTATTTCCAAAAGTGGGAGGAACACAGGGTGACCTATAAGAGTGGAGGCAGGAGGACACAGGACTACAGCCACAGTGACTAGAGAGACAGGTAGGAAGGTACTTGGTACTTGGTACAGCACAGGTTGAATGACTGGGAGATAAAGTTAGAGAGGCCAGACTGAGATGGTTTGGACATGTGCAGAGGAGGGACAGTGGGGATATTGGTGGAAGGATGTTAGAGATGCAGCTGCCAGGAAAAAGACAAAGAAGAGATATATGGATGCAGTTAGAGAGGACATGGGGGTAGTTGGAGTGAGGACAGAGGATGCAGAGGACAAACTTAGATGGAGGAGGATGATGGTGACATTTTACAAAATTGCATTAGATAAAGCATAACATTATTTTCAAAGTTTGATCAAAACAGCTACAACATTTTTCAATGTAAGATCATTTTCATCTACTGAGGCATGACAGTTTAAACAAATAGCAAATGACATGGTAGCTTTTCTGTTTGCAATAATAACAAGTAAAAGTTTCTAAAATATTAAGACAAAACATAGTATATTAGTTCAGCTACAAAAGCTTTTCTATAATGTTTGTCGTGTAGATGTAAATCTTCTACAGTAAAAATCTCTGTACAGTAGAAGTTTTGGAGAAAACAGCCCATCATCACACAACAGTAGTTACACATACTGCATTTATTTAGTAGTTAAAAAGAAAGAAGACAACATGAATTTGTTCTTTTGGTTGGCCATATTCAGTTAGTTTTTGAAAGCTGCTGCTTTCTCATGCCTCTTTGCTGACTGGTTTGGTGACCCAGTCAGGTCTGGAAACAAACACCAGCTCCAGAATGATGACGCATCATCCTGCGTGACAGACCCAAAATGCGGAGGTGCCAGCCAGCGGACAATGGTCCTGCTGCTTGGGGGCTGGCTCAGTCTTTGTCCAACTCTGGTTAAGCAGACTTAAAGATAATTCCACGGATAATTCCTGCGACCAGTGGCTCAGTCTCTCCCACCAGGAGAGCTGATTCCCCCCCTCTGCCTGGAGCCATGGCCTGCCGAGAGCCCCTTTTTTCCTGCGCCCCTGGATAGCACGGCCTCGGACACAGCAGTCAGAGCCACGGCAACAGACTCTGGGGCTAAGCCCACCAGCCCCGGTTGCCAGGCGCTAAGATACACACCCGACACACCAAGGGTATGTGTCTAAATGGTTGAGGCAGGAGGGGGAGGGAGGAAAGGGGAGAAGTCAGGCAGGGGCAGTGGTTTTGAGTGACAGCTCGACCCAGCAACATAACCCAAATCTAGGGAGTGTATTTTTTTCTCATAAAGTCCTGTTTTACTGTGGTGTGAATGGTCCTGTCTAACCAAAACAAAAGCATTGCTTCCTGTTAAAGTGTTCGCACTCTTTGTCTGCCTTTCTGTCCAGTCTGTTTGCAGTGCGCTGTGGGGGCTGCAAGGCGGCCATCTCTCCCGCGGAGCTGGTGATGCGGGCGGGGGCCTCCGTGTTCCACCTGCGCTGCTTCACCTGCAGCGTTTGTTCCTGCCGCCTGCAGAAGGGAGACCGCTGCGTCCTCAGGGACGGACAGCTTCTGTGCGCTAGAGAGGAATACCACCAGTGTGTGTCCAGCCCGCTGTCTTCAGACACAGGTACAGACGCCGCACACACCAACAAATGAAAAAAAAAATTATAAATTTGCAAACCTCAAATCTATTGTCTTTAGGTTCATCAAATTATTTACACTAGCTTGTATGTAAATCTAATGTTTAAAAAAGATACTAAATAAAATAAAAATTAAAAAATAATTGGGCAATTTTCTACTCAGTCATAATATTTTACATGTATTTTAGAATTAGGCAATTATTGTGTGAACTATGAGTCAAAATCCTTTATTAAGTTTGGTTTGACTTAATTGTCACTGTCAATTTTAGGTTAGTTGAACTAATTTTAAAGCTAAATAAATAATTAGAGTTGTAACAGTAACAGTAATACTTAAAATAAATTGTATAGGTTTTGCCTGGTTTATTTGTGCTACTGTTTTTCAATTTGATCTGTTCTTTACACAAATAACACAAAATACAGCTTCATATAACTAGATTATTTTTTGTCTCATACATAGAATGAATTTAAACAAATCTAAGTATTCATTAAATAAAAAAAACATTTATCAATGACAAGAAGCTTGACCAACTTAGTTAAAATAAATCAGACTCAGCTTTAGTAAAAAAAGAAACAAATTATGTTGAGCCCGCCAGATTTTTTGGATTACAGCAAAAAGTAATAGCTTTATCATTTAAGAAAATCTTTCCATATTTTTATGTTCATTCAGCAAATTATTTCTTTAACAGTTCAGACTTTAAAATTCTCACTTTTAACAACAAAATTGTTTTTAAACTTGTAAAATTGTTGCTCCAGAGTGTTTAAATGGGGTTGTACTAACTATAATAGAAAGTAATGTCACAGCCAGACAACAGACAGCAAATTAGCACTTTATAATGAGAATCATGATCATTTAATTATGTAATGCTTGATTTTTGCATGGCTTACAGTGATTTAATACATGCAGGATGTATCATAAATTACTACTGTTCATCATTTACAATTTACCAAGTGAAGATGACTTTTGCTTAAGAGTCCAGCTTATACACAAAATACATTATACATAAAAATGATAAGAAATCAATTTAAAGCAAATTAAGCTTTAAGTTTAATTTTGAGTTTTATGATTTAACAGAGGCGCCGAGCAGGAGTGGGCATACTTGTTGCCCCCATCTTGGTGCCTGTACGTTGGGGTTTACCCCGGTGAACGAGAGGGTAGCCTCCCTCCGCCTACGTGTGGGGGGACGGGTCCTGACTGTTGTTTG
>NC_051453.1:12668095-12841369 GCF_001649575.2 Kryptolebias marmoratus | reverse complement strand
TGTTTCTCGGCTGGCCTGGGAACGCCTTGGGATTCCCCCGGAGGAGCTGGCCCAAGTGGCTGGGGAGAGGGAAGTCTGGGTCTCCCTGCTTAGGCTGCTGCCCCCGCGACCCGACCCCGGATAAGCGGAAGAGAATGGATGGATGGATGGATGATTTAACAATTGTTAACTTGTGATCTACTTAGTGTGAAATGAAGTAATAATATCTAGTTTCTTATTCTACCATGAATACAGGAAAATTCATGATACATCCTGCAGAAATTCAGCTGAATCATTATAAAACACGCATTGCTTAAAACCTTAAGTATTTACATTTTGTAGCGTTCAGCCTCAAGTATCAGCAGTGATGATTAGCAATTCATTACCATGGAGAGTTACAGCACTAAAAAGTATTTTTCCACCTAAAAAAATAACATCTTCTAAGAATACATTAAGTTATTATATTCATAGTATTTTATTTGTTTTCCTTCACCATTCAAATCAGAACTAGAGAGAAAATAAATTAGGTTATTTTTATGTGATTAACTAGTTTAAAAGGGCTTTTAGATGGGGTTAATAATTTGATGGCATTATTCTTTCTGATTAAAAAATATAAACTGTTTTTAACTTTTGTCATCAATGCATAAAAATGCAAGTAGCCTGGACTGTCACTTTAGGCCCTTATTGAAAAAAATATATAACAAAAAAAAACCCTCACTCAGCTGTCTTTATCATACAACTACTGTGTTCAGAAATTCAGATTAAAGACCTACGATTAAGTTTGGTGAATTTTTTCTACTAATATTTACCTTTACATGAATGCCTTTGTATTCCTGACAACTCACCAGGTAAAAGTGATGATGATGAAGAGGAGGAATCTGGAAGGAATGCAAGCAGACGAGGCAGAGCTGACAATCCAGACAGCAAACGTCCCAAAAGGCCTCGCACCATTCTGTCCACTCAGCAGAGACGCACCTTCAAGGCATCCTTCGAGGTCTCATCGAAACCTTGCCGAAAGGTGGACAGTTTATTCTGTATTTTCCTGCATTATATGGATGCAAACAACTAGATTTTCTGCACTGCATCCTAACTCCTATCCCAGATGTAAGAGATGGGTTTTCTTTTCTCATAGAAATATTTCCTCATTAGGATATAAAACTGAGGATTTCTCAACATTTTCTGGTTTTATTTCCTTGCAAAGACTATAAATCTGAATATTTTTTATGTTAAACAGATGATGATGCAATTCAGATTCAGGTTCTGAACAGAAAATAATTGTTTTATTCTGTAGGATGTTTTTAACTGTCATTGATAAATTTGTCACAAAGCACGTGTTCAGATCCGAATGCGCTGCTAGTTCAGTTCGTTCTCACAGTCTTTGTTCTTTCTTTCTGTTGAAGATTGTTGAGATGATATAAATTTCATTACCTTCAAAATGACTGTTCTTTTCTGTCTTTTTTACCCTCCGTTTTTTTTTTTTCTTCTTTTCCTTCTGAATTTTAATCCAAGGTGAGGGAGACCTTGGCAGCAGAGACCAGCCTGAGCGTTCGCGTTGTGCAGGTCTGGTTCCAGAACCAGAGAGCCAAGGTACAGCACACACACACACACTCTCTCATACACACACACAATGTATTAACCTAAATGTTTCAAATCAAACACAAAAAACTAAGTCTTAACCTTGAAAAATCACTTATGAGACGCTTGGCTGGGTCTTTAGTTTTACAGAAAGTCCCCATAAGTTAGTTTTCTGTCAGTTTTTGGAGCTTATCATGAAATAAACCCACAGAGTCACATGCACACCTAATGAAAACACTCTTTCTGCACTGTGCATCTAAGCCAGATTGGAAATCAGATGGGTTATTTCTTCTTACAGAAAGCTGATGACATGTCACAGAGAGCTCACTGTAGAATACACTCAATGTTTCCTCACAGAGTGAACTCATGTTTGGTTTCCTTCTCGTACTGACAGATGCCCTGTAACCATCAGTTAATACTTTGTGGAAGAGGGAAGATTATTTGGGGGTGTACTTTTAATTTGTGGCAATGTGTGTTGTTTAGATGAAGAAACTGGCCAGGAGACAGCAGCAACAGGAGCAGCAGCAGACTCAGGATCAGTGTGAACTCCCATCACATGACGCAGGTTTGACTTTGAACTCCTATAATTTATGACAGTGTAAGTTACATACAGTGTATATGCAAGAAGTTGCTTCAAACATGTTTCAGCAGAGAGAGTTCAAGAGCACAAGGATTTAAATAATCTATAATATTTTTTAAGTGCCCTAAGCTGAGTCAGTTAGGAGTTTCAGCAGCTCTTAACAACAACAACAACAACAACAACAACAACAACAACAAAAAGCATTAATGAAAGATAGTTTCAGCTTCAGTGGCTCTCCTGTGGGTGTTTTGTGTTATGCAGCGCCCTCTTGTGGCAGTTTGACATCTGACATGAAGCACCTGGAGCCCACCTACGCCCACATTCAGCAGCAGCAGCAGATGGGTCTCACCTCACTGGAGCAGCAGGACTGGGACACGGACCCCTTCAGACAGGGCCTGACCCCTCCTCAGATGCCGGGGGATCACATGCACCCATACGGTAAAAGATCTCAACGCAAAGCTGGAGAGTCAACTTATCAAAAACCTTATGTTTTTTGTAAAACAAAGATGAAATAAGCAATGAACTCTGATTAGATAGCACTATTTTTTAATAATACCATTTCATCTCTTTGGTTTAATGAGTCATTTATAGAAGTTAGTTTTTGTAGCAAAGCTTTTTATTTATTTAGTTTTGACCTGCAGCTTTTCCAAATTAGTGTGACAAAACAAATTTGGCCAATGATCAAATTTTGTGTGAAAATAAGGCATACCAACAAATCCTCAATTCAAAATTATGTGACATTTTTATGTTGTTGATTTTTTTTTTTGTCCCGTAACCTTTTTTTTGCTTTTAATATTGTATCTACACCACCTCACTGTTATGTCCTACTAAAAATACAAACATATTTAAAAACAATAAAAGGGGCAGAAAAAATCTGACCTTCAGTCTTCAGTGATCCAAGCTCAGACACAACAGATCTGACATTTCCCAGAATTAAAACAGACAGGTTGTGACAATATTAGCAGAAATAATAAAAAAATAAAAATCCTAAAAATGACACACACCAGATTCATAAAATACTAATACAAAGCTACACTGCGTTTGTTGAATACACACATTTTTGTGTGTAAAATCTGTCACATTGTTGTTAACATTAAACCTGATTTCTGCAGGGTTTAAGGCCATCCACGGAGACATTGACAGAGACCCTCTATGTCATATGGGGGACAGCAACTGCCTGTCTTTGGGTGACATCTCTCCACTCACTCCTATCGACTGCCTCTACTCCATGCAGGACTCGTACTTCACCTCCTGAGGGTGGAGATCGGGGGATCAGGGAGAAGCGGTGTGTTGTGCTCACTCTGAAAGACACCCTGGACACATCCGTTATCTGCAAAACTCTTGGGCAGATAACAACTCATATGTAAAATATCAGCAATGGACCTGAGTACTCTCTGATGCCATGAATTATACAACGTCATTTTCACCTCTTTAAAGGGATAGTTCAGATTTTTTTAAAGTGGGTTTCTGTGGAAATTAACAATTCTTATCTTACCTGCTGTAGATCAGTTTTTGAATTACCTCACTTTGGAGAAACAGAGTTTAGGTCTGACTGGACTGATGAACTAACAGCTACTGAGAGTACGGCCAAGACCAAAGTGGATAATCCTAAAACAACTCCTCTACCACAGAATCCTACATAAAAAGATTGGAACTGCGACTTTAACATTATTACACTGCTGCCTCTGATGCTTTGCGGCCTGGCTGTACAGCAAAATCTCTAATAAGTGGCTAAAGTGTGCACGCATGAAATTGTTGCCCTTACGCATGTGTAAACATTAGAATTTGAGAATATACATTCATTCCTGTAAATATTCATTTGGGTGTGTATTTGTATTTATTTTCCCCAGTGTGTGTATGTTACTCGTCTTGAATGATTTAAAGGTGATTAAAAAACCAATAAATCTGAGCCTGTGAAGTCAGTGCAAAACATGTTCTGATTTGGTTGTAAGAAGAGATTCCTGCTGAGGGTGAGATGCTGGTCAGTCCATCCTCAGCACTTATCAGTCCGATCTAGATGATAGGGTCAGTGGGACGGCTTCCTCTGGCTGTTGGGTGTATCATCAGATGTAAAAAAAAAAAAACCTGGACTGACAGCGGTATGGGTCAGTGGCAGGTAAGCATTGCATCCATGCTGCCTCCATCAACGATCACATTGTACTTCTCTTTCCTCCAGTCAAAGAAGACTGGGGAGGTGGGGGTATTGGGGACCACCCAAGCACTGCGCCCAGCTGGAATGCACCAATCCTGGGATGGGAAGCCGAGAGAACGCATATGGAGGGTGGGCTCCACAGCGCAGGGACTGAAAGCTGTGTCAGGAGAGAATGTCCAGGGTGAGACGGAGCTATGAAGCCCCACTGTACAGTGCCTCCTTGCCCCAGCCATGAACCCTCT
Organism: Kryptolebias marmoratus; assembly: GCF_001649575.2. NCBI lineage: Eukaryota > Metazoa > Chordata > Actinopteri > Cyprinodontiformes > Rivulidae > Kryptolebias > Kryptolebias marmoratus. The sequence goes on along the minus strand of NC_051453.1, from coordinate 12,836,841 downwards.
CCTGGACCTGGCTCATATTTCCCTCTATGAAATCAGACCTTGCAGAGCAGAGAGCGCGAGTCCAATGGTCAGGAACAATCTAACTGTCTGTCACCGTGGTACGCCGCTGCCAAGCAGAGCTGAAGAAGTATGCAGCAGAGAATACCGCTGTGTGTGTCTCTGTGAGTCCCTTTGGGTCTGTGTCTGCTCCAAGAATGTGCAAGAATTTGCATGAATGAATGTGCTACAAGGAACAGTCTTTTACTGTACAGGGACCCCTGTATCATAATGCTTTACCTCATTCATTTAGGCAAATAAAAGAAGAAAAATAATTTTAAATGTAAAAAAAGGTGTCATGGTATAGGTTCCTTTTTTCCTTACGTTTTGTGTGTCTATGTTGAACCTTATACAGTTTATGGCTAATGCAAAAAAAAAAAAAAGATAACATGATCATACAGTCACAGCGGGCAGCAATAACCTCATTATTATTCTGAGGGTAGCCAAACAGTTTCCTGTCAACAGCCAGTTATTAATTGCACCTTTCGTGCCAACCACAGGCCACAAACCCTCTGTCTCTTAACTGGTATAATTGGCTTCATGCTGTTGCAGCTCTGAGACAGATGCACACGCTTTGCTGAAGATTGCTTCAAAGGCCTCTTGAAGCACTTGAATGTATGAAGACATATTAGTGCAAAAAGAGCAAAATCTGTTTCGCGGATCGTGATGTTAGGTTTTATCAGCAGATTTGTGAATATATAGCTTTTATTTTTAAATGGTCATGGCATCATAAAATGAGTTGTGAACCTTATCAGGGAGTACCAGGGAGAACTGGGGCCTCAGATCATACTTTTGTGTTGCTCCGTATTGGTTAAAGTGGTATAAGGAAAATGAATAAACATAGTTATAATCATTTCCAAGAAAAAAACATCAGTTTTCCATTTTTTCCATGAGAGTCACTGAGCAAAGACTGATATTAGATTACCTTTCTCCACTCCGTAACACAAGCTTTCTGGTCACTAAATGTCCTAAAGTGACACTGTTTGACAATCTCGGAGACGTTTTGACCCTACAGTGTTCAGATATCAAATCTGGGTGAACAGAGCTGCTAGTGAGAAGACAAGGTCATCTCACATTGTCCTACATGTTAATGGGCAATGCTGATTAAATCCCAGAACTGATCAGGTGCTTGATTTATGGCTCTGATTAGCAATGAATAAAAGAACAACAACAAAGAGTTTGAAAACAATAAGTTTTGTCAGTGATACAGTATTATTCATAGGTTGTATTGCAATATGATTTGAATTAAATATGAGTTCAAAGCATGGTTTTTAAACAAATAGGAAACTTATAAAAACTTTTTCTGTTGAGTTTTTGACTTGAAAAACCATATAGTTTCATAAATGATGATAAAATGTTGCTTGTTATAAGTGAACACATTTAACAGCTGATCAGCTTGTTTACTTTGGCTTGCTGTCACTGCTAAATCCCTGTATAGGAACAAAGCAGCATATTTCTTCTGTCGAGAAAGCTCCCAACTTTACAGGTGAAAACACACTGAGATCCAAAGATTAAATTCCTAAATAGATCGAAATGATTGGTAGACAGGGGACAAGTGATTGTCTCAGACTTAAATGAAAGGTCTGAAAAAATCTCAAAAGCTCAGCCATATATTTCTAAGTACGACAAGACAAAACTGGTTGATTTAAAGTAATGATGGGCTCTCACGCCGAAAGGTAGCAGGATCCTGACTCCAGAGGCTCAAATGACTGCTTGGGGTCCTTTGAGCCAAAACACAAACCCTCAATGCATCTGAGAACACAGTGTAAAAATGATTGAACATTGTGTTTATGTTTGCATTGGCTACACTTCATCCTCTCATGGTGTGATGCTTTGGCCAGCAGAGGGCACTGATGTGCTGCAGATAACAATGAACACAGCAGCTGCGCTCAGTGCTGATTCAAGGCATGGGAAATTATATATATGATATGATACAAATATGGCTCACACAAGGCAAATCTATAATACAGCACAGTCACACAGATGTGCTTTTTGATTAAAAAACCTGACAACAAATTGTTTCTCTGCTCTACATTCCTTCAGTTGCATATTGTCTTAGTTATCTCAGTCTGAAGGATGCTTAGACAGGTTGATGTGCACTGAGCACAAAAACTAAACCCTCTATAAAGATTTGAGCACTGAAAACTGAGAGAAGGGCACCTTTTAATTGAAACACGAAGAGAAATAGAGCCATCCATAGAGTCTCACTCAGTAAAGAAGCAGTTACATCCCTGCAAACTGCCCAGGCATCACTAGAATCATCCAATTTTCTATACCCGCTTGATGTTTCAAGATCGCAAGAAAACTGGTGTTTATCTCCAGCAGTCAATGGATGAGAAGCAGGGTTACATCGTGGACAGGTCACCAGTTCGTCAAAGGGCCACAGAGACAAACAACCATGCATGCACACACTCAAACCTAGGGCCAGTTTAGAATTGCCAGTTGCCCTAACAAGCATGGTTTTAGATACCGGACTATCTGGAAGAAAATAAGGAGAACTTGCAAACTCCACGCAGAAAGGTCCAAGGTGCAGTCGATGCTCACTGTCCTATTCAGGACAAAACCATTCAAAACTAAACTTTCTGCATGGATCTAATTAAAGAACCATGAAGTGGTGGGCTTAGTGTGCAACATCTTTTTGCTGGAAGTGGAACAAAAACAAAGCAATATGTGAAGGCATTGTGTGGTCAGTGTTGGCTGTCCCATTCAGAAAACCTTTCTCACAGATTGTTGTGCAACATAAATCATAGCTAAATTCCTCACAATGATCAGAACAAACAATAGAACCACATATGGGATAGTTAATGATAGGGCATCTCTTTAACACAGAGAGAAGCACTGCTTGGAGCTTCTTTTTTTATCTTATTTTTCAAAATATCAAGATTTATCATATCTTTTAACCTAGCAAAGTAGAATATGTCTTTTCCGTGTGACTTCCAAGGTCCACTTTGTGTCAGTGGTCCCACAACCTTTAATGAGAACTGAAACTGAACTTTCTATGAGTTTTAGAACAGGACATGCAGTTATGAAAGGGGGTAAAGTTTGAGCAGGGGACAGATCTGAGCTGCAGAGGAAAAGAAAGAGGAACAGAAAAATATAGAGAGATGAGTTTCATAATTTAGTTAACCTTTATTTAAACTGGCAAATCCCATACCTCGTTTTCAAGGGAAGACATGAATGCTTTTGGACTGTGGGAGGAAACACAAGCACAAGGAGAAGATGCAAACTCTACATAGAAAACCCCAGACCCAAAACAGGATCTTCTTGCTGTGAGGCAACTGTACTAACCACTAATCCATCGCACTGCCCCCTAATCTGAACAAAGTCTGACCAAACAATCAGAACAGCTTGTAAACTATATAATCTGACTGATATTCATGTACTTTGTGGTCAAAAACTGTGCATGACTCCCTGTGAAAAACTTGTTACTTTAATTCCAACCAAACCAAACCTGTATCATATTACACAATTATTACCATTCAGTCAAATATGATCTTTATTATAAAGTTGCTCAACAAAGTTAAATGACAGAAATTGAGTAAAATGATCAGTGGGAATTAAGTTGTATTAATTAATTGAAATAAAAAGGAATATGTGCATGTTGTAGGGGGGCACTTCACTGCTGGAGGCACAAACTTGAATACATTAAAATACTTTTTTACAATTGCTTTTTGTTATAGAATGTATACATTTAAAAACACATAGCATGCTGATGCACTATTGTAAATAAAATCCTTGTAGTGGGCAGGCAGAATGCACATGACATCTCAAACTGAGAGCTTAAAATGAAATATTGCTTTTTTTTGCACAAACAGGTCGTGAACCACTCCAGTCACATCTGCACAGGTCACATCTGAGGGGTCAGTTAAGAGGAAACCTGTTATCAGGCAGAGACAGTGGGGGACATTTCACAGCTGGGGGCACAAGCAGTTCAAACGCAGATAGTTATGTAACAAAGAAGTGTTTTTTTGTAAAATTATTGTGTGTTGTGAGATAAAAGGATATTTTGTTCAGTATTTTCAACATAATTCTCAGGAAGCAGATGTAGGACTAAGGTGATCTACTTCAGTCTGGCTCTTTGCCTTTCCTCAGATTTGACCAATTGAATCTGACCTTGCTGAGCTTGTTTCCTGCGTACTTTTAATAGAGGCAAAATTTGATAAAAAACTTTTTGCTGTAATTCTGCATCTTAAAGCGATAGCTCAGACTGGTTGAGGTGAAGCTCTGTGCAAAAATAATGAACAAATAATATCTCACCTGTTGTAGACAGCTCTTTGAATGGCTTCAGGTTGGAGAAATAGTTTAACTCTGACCGGATTATCTAGCTTAATGGTGAGTATGAGCGGGGGCAAAGTGAAAGTGTACTGCAGCTGTTTTAAAACAACTCCAGTCTCAGAAAATTTAAAGCGCTTCGTGCAAATGCTTTTTTATAAACCTTTATTTTACTGTCAGTTTTGCATTCAGTGTTGTTTACATTGAATCCTGTGGTTATCTGAAAGCACAAACAGCAACAGCAGCTAGCTTCAGCACTTCCAGCACAGCCTGGGACACTTCCTGGAGAAATATTATAATATTTTAGAAAAAAAACAATCATTAATTTTAGTTGGACTAACTGTGTAATGTAAAACTGCTGGCGGTGTAACAATTTATGAAATAGTGTTTGCATTTACCGCTATGAATTCTTTTTAGTTTGGAGTTGATTCAAGATGGCAGCAGTCCACTTTGGTCCCAGCTTAAACTAGAATTTAAATTTTTTTTCCAAACTGAAACCTCCTAAAGGGCTAGCCACAACAAGTAAGATATTATTTGTTCATAATCTTGAACAGTCACAACTTTTGTTCACAAGCTATATTGTATACATGAAAATTAAAATTTGAAACATCAATAAAAGTTAGGGCAACTCAAATCTAGGTTTTTTTTTTTTTTTTTACTTTTTGTTCCTTTCCTTTTAAAATCTAATCAAAATGACAAAAATCTATCTTAAAAACATAATATAGAACCTTTAACTTTATGTCTTTTGGAGATCAGATTATCTTTGATTTTGCAACACTTTTAAAGGTAAACAGAATTGGTTCAACATGGGGTGCTTGGACTTTTACACACCAATTTACTTATTTTTGTAGTATGTGTGTGTTGAGCTCCACTGTTCTCAGCTCCATGTTGATTAATTTTTTTAACTTGGCCTCCAGCATTTCTCTTAGTTTGTCAATCATTTTCCCGGTTCTCATTTTCTTTTCCACGTGGGTCCTTCACCTCTCTGTCCATCTTGGAGCACATATTCCATAACATATTTTTGTTAACAAATAAGTTGTATAAGTGCAAAGCCTGTTCTGCCACCTCTAACCCAAGATAAAATCATGTTCTAGTTTCACAAAAGTGCTGACGAGGAGGACACTAACATCCCTAAAGCAAAGCACAGCACGATTAAACAGATTCCTTCCGCAATACACTTCTTCTTTCCTTGAAAACTTCTCACAGTTTTTTATCTACTCTGCTCTTTGCTGATGGTGAGCATCAGGACGGTAGGGGGAATGTCATTGCTCGAACTGAGCAGTACTGGACAGATACATAACCCTTGGTGCATGGCTTCACTCCAAGAAATCATTCATGGAGTTGCAGTGGACAGCAATTTAAAAGCCATTTTCTTGTATATGTATGGGTTTTTATGTTATAACTGCACATAGACCACTAAAGTGGACATGAGTGCATCATGCAATCCACTGCTACCTACTACTATCTACTATCTACCTTTTTTTACGCCCTTAGAAAAATAAAAAAAACCTTGGGGAAAAAATTATGGCCGAAGTTATCATAATTCATGCGTTAAAATATTATTTTACTGCATGAACACATATTACACACACTTAAATTGTATGTACTATTTCTTATGTCTGTTACAATTTGCATTAACTTTTTAAAGTAGAATTTCAACAAAAATATACATTGCAATAACTAAAATTCAGGAATTTGACTATTTAATCTAAATGAAACTTTAGATTTAAAATGAAATTTATTCAATGGGATAATCTTTAAGAAGTCAAAAAAAATCATGTTGGTTATACAAAAACCAACATCTTTTTAAGTGTTGGTGTCGGAATCTTTGTGCTTATTTTGTTGGCAAACTTGATATTATTTTTAAATTCATGATGTTTTTATAAGAATAATAATTAAATACTGACAAGGTGGTGTTTTTACTGACCAGTGTGTATTAGTTTTTAGTGCCCAGAGATGCACAGAAGACAATAAACATAATGCTTTGAACAGTTAAATCAGTCATGCTTTAAATATTCAGATTCCGTTACCTCATAAATAAATACAACATAAATACTGTTAATAATAATGAAAATATTCAGTCATTCAGTCACACAAAAGTCAATGACAATGATTTATAATATTCACAATAAGATGATGAGAGCAGCTTTTCCAGCATGTTCATAAAGTTGTAGAACAATATGTTCAAGATTAAACTCCCACTAGGAGTAAATACAAAGGTGAACAACATTACAAAGCAATTATGCACTAGTTTTTACATTTTACATAAACATATTACAAACATAAAATAAAATACTCTTCTCTGATGCATCGGACTCATCACTGTGTTCTATAGGAGGCTGTCGATGCTGTTTTTGTAGACTTGCGGGGGCTCTTCAATGTCAGAGTTGCTGAAAAAAATAAAAAAAATCATAAATGGAACAAGAATAATATACTGTTTTTACAAATTCTAAAACTTAGGAGCAATGAATGCTGGTCTCACCTGTTCAACTCAAACTTGGATGCTTTCTGCCTCAGTCGTTTCAGGATCCACATGGCCAGAGACAGACCAGACGCCAGCGCAGTGCCAGCTGCTGCCACACTGGTGGCAATGACAGTAGTCGAAGGGGAAAGAGCTGCAAAACATGATGAGGCATGAATAATTGGGCCTGTATTTAAAAATTTTCCTCTAAAATGATTATTTTGTGCTTGTTTTACCTTGACAGGTTGGATTCTTTCCAGTCCAGTTGCCATGATGACCACAAATCAGCATCTTATGCCCTTTTAGGGAGTAATCTTGATCACATGTGAAGAAGCATTGGGAATTGAAAACTGGCTCGTGGTTGGAGCAGTTGATATGACCGTGTTCAGGAGCCATGAGGAGAGGGCATCTAACAGCTGTTGTGTGCAGAAAAAAATACATGTCAAAATAAAGATTTTCCTTTAGTTGCAACAAAAGACATGCTGAAGCGTGCTACTGACATGCATCTAAAGCACCGCAACACAAAAGTTCAAACAAAATGCTCTTTTGTACCTTCGCAGGTCGGTGTGGCTTCATTCCAGAGTCCATTCTCAGTGCATGTGGTGGTGTTCGCTCCCTGCAGTTCAAAGCCTGGTTCACAGCTGAAGCTGCAGGTGGAGTTAAGCCCCAGTTCAGTCAAAGGTTTGTTGCACTCTGTGATGACCTGAGCTTCTGTTTCTGGAAACTTGCAAATGATGGCTGATGCGAGAAAGTAAAAAAAAAACAAAAAACAAACATATTTAATTAAGAGTCTTCCTTGTTGCATAAGAGGTGGATTTTGCTGAAATCATTGCCTTACCTTCACAGCGAGGTATCTGCTCGCTCCAGTCAGCTGCTGCTGTGCAGGTGAGCCTGCTCGGCCCCACCAGACGATAACCAGGTGCACAGCTGAAGCTGCAGGTTTTTCCATAAGTGAACCTCATTTCTGCATCGTCTACGCAACTGAGAATGCCATGGTCTGGGTGCTGGAGAGCTGGACACTGAACAGCTGCAAAACAGAAAAGAAGAGTAAAATTTAAAACCACGACAATATAAATGCATTGCTTAAAACACATCCAGATTACTTTAATACAATAAAGGCTATGAAATCTTGCAAAGTAAAAGTGCAAGAAGTAACAGAAAGAATTAAATGTTAAGAGAAGGAACAAAGGTGTACAGACTGATGTGAAAAGCAGTCTTCCATACCTTTACAGCTAGGCATGGTCTCATTCCACCGCCCTTCCTCAGAACATTTAACGGTGTTCGTTCCCTGCAGTTCAAAGCCTGGTTCACAGCTGAAGCTGCAGGTGGAGTTTGGGTGCAGTTCTGATTCACTGCACAGAATAATCATTTGAGCTCCTGCTTCAGGTTTCTGGCAAGTGATAGCTAACACAGGAGAAAAAAAAGAATAACATGCATTTAGCGAACAGTTCTTAGTAAAATTAGTTATTTTGTACTTTAAGTGTTTTCTCACCTTCACAATGAGGTATCTTCTCACTCCACTCAGCTGCAGATGTGCAAGTGACCCTGCTCGGTCCAACCAGACGGTAGCCAGCATCACAGCTGAAGCTGCAGCTCTTCTTGTAGCTGAACCTCATTTTTGATTGATCCTCACATGAGACAAAGCCATTCTCTAAATCCTGGAGAGCAGAACACTGGACAGCTGCAAAGCAGAGAGCAGAGAAAAGTCTTAAAACAAGCTTTTCATTCAACCATAATCTTATAAATCTTACTTTTGTAATTCAGCAAACACAAAATATTTTAAACTCTTGCAATGTAGAATTAAACATGTGTAGCCGTACCGACACATGACGGCCGTGAGGCATTCCAGTCTCCTGATGATTCACATTGCAGGGTGTCAGACGAGAGTTCATCCATCTCATATCCTTCATCACAGGTAAAGACACGGGTGGATCGGTAGCTGGAGAGTCCCAGAGGGTCTGAGCTCTTCAGCAGTGAGCCGTTTGGAGGTGCAATCAAACTGCGACACTGAACCACTTTAGATGATAATACAAAACATGAACAAGATCAGGCTTCTCAAAAATTTCAATTTATGTAATATATATCATTTTTCTGAATTACAGCAGCTTTGTAAAACACTTAAACTCACATTCACATGTAGGTGATGTCTTAGTCCACTTTCCTGTCTCATTGCATCTCTGAGGTCCTGGTGTGCTCAGCTCGTATCCTTCCTCACAGGAATACTGACAAGAGCAGTTGTAGGCAAAATCTCCGTACATAGAAGTGCAACTCACACTTCCTTTAGGTGGGGCGATTACCTCATCTTTGTCACATTTATGAACTGCAAAGAAAAAAAGAAAAAAAATTATTTCAAGCCCTGTAACTATAAAAAATAATATATACTTAAATAAATAAGTGAAACATTGTAATTTTTTACCATGTTGGCACTTTTCTCCGTAAAACCCTGGAGTGCATTCACACCTGTGGCTATTGATGGTCTCGACACATTCTCCATAGAGGCATGAGTCATGCTTACAGGCAGCTGGAGAAAAGGGATTTACATTAATAAAGTTTGCTAAGTAAATGTATGTCAGCTTGTTGGTAAATTATCAAAATTGCAAACTTTTACAGTAATGTCACTAAAACCTGGTCAACTAAAAGTCCTCACCTGAAAAGCACAAAGCTGTCTTTTTTTTCATGCACCACTCATCATTCCATTTTCCTGCTTGACTCTCCCTCTTAATGTACATCTCCACACAATCCTCAGATTTCTCTGCGTTGTGCTTTTTCTTCCCATTGTTTCCATCTTTCCCATTGTTCGGTTCACCTACTGCCCAGTTGGTGGCTTCAGCTGTCAGAGATTTGTTCGTCCCGACCCATGTCCAGACGTTCTCAACCTTGCGGATCCCGATCCAGTAGTAAGTCGCTTTCCTGGGCAGCCAGCTGCTCAGATGCTCAATCTCCGCCCGGTTCTGGATCGCCACCATGTCTGTGTAGTGATTCTTGCACCAGGCTCGAGCTGTCTCCCAGTTCATGGTGTCGTTTGAGTAGAAGTAAGACCAGCACTCTACACTGGTCCACGTGCACAGCACTGATGATGTGAAACAGAGTAAAACAGTCAGTAGGGATGGATTTAAAATTATGTTAAAAAAAGTTCTAATTGAGAAGAATCTGTTTGCATTAGATTTACATACTTGAACAAAGAAAGATGATGCAGGTCCACGAAGAAGACATCTTAAATTCACTGTCCTGAATTAATCCAAAGCAGAATTTCTATAAAAAATAAAAAGGACATCAAAATTTTTATTACCAAACTATTCAGCAGCAGTTAAAACTGAGCAGAACAACATATAAAATAACACCCTCTACACCCACCTTTTGTAGGTGCAATAGATGAAGAGTCCAATAGATGAAAAGTCTGGTGGTTCTTCTGAAGGATTCTGAGTTTCATGTGCCGAGGATCCTGCTTTTATACCTTCTCTCGGGCCGCTCCAAGTTTCCTGGAAGCTCTCATCACAACCTGGAATTTCCCACCTCACAAGTCTGTCATTATACTGCCCTCTTCGGTGGAAAAACATACATTTTCCTGTCAATTCTTTTGTTTTTCTAAAACTTTTTTTTTTTAATTATTATTTTAGGCAGCATTTCACATATTTCTAGTCTCAGCATTAATTTGTGGTACTTTGTACTGATACGTCATTACATTTTAGAGAGAAATATTGTTTACTGTTTGCTACAGTACACAATTTTCATTTTTTTTTATACTTCAGTTGTTTTGTCACCATATTTGCAAGTTTGAAGCATTTAACATTTTATGTACAGAAATTGATAAATTTGTAAAATTTCAGATGCTGTTTGAAATGAGTCAATTCAATTCTGATACACACACAAATAATTAAATAAAGATAGACAGACAGACAGACAGACAGACAGACAGACAGACAGATAGACAGACAGATAGACAGACAGACAGATAGACAGATAGATAGATAGATAGATAGATAGATAGATAGATAGATAGATAGATAGATAGATAGATAGATAGATAGATAGATAGATAGATAGATAGATAGATAGATAGATAGATAGATAGATAGATAGATAGATAGATAGATAGATAGATAGATAGATAGATAGATAGATATAGCCTACATTCCACTAATTGTAACCAGAGAAGACTTTTAAAAATTATTATAAATGTATTGTGCACACAGACTGCATCTAAAACCACATTAATTCTGTTAGCAAAATATCCTATGAACCACTGGATAAAATGTAGTGAAACTCTCAGAAAGTACTGAATGGACACCTGCAACTCATTAACATTTTGGATAAACCAGTTCAAGATGGCCTTTACAGCTAAATAATCTTAGCCTACACAAAAATGGCTGTAACTCAGCCAGTTCTACAGATATTGAGCCAAATTGTGTTGTGGTAGTAGCTGATCATATCCTGCAACACATCCTCTAAACTTCTAGCATGAACGGTGGGGTGTGATGTGTATTCATTTAAGGAATGCTAGGCCAACAATTTAGCTGTTTTTTAAATTTATAAATCAAAAAGGAAGGTCTTTAACAAATCAAAGCCCTTTTTGAGTAGCTGTTTTGTTTTTGAACTGTTTTTTTCTTTAAACTTCCCGATGTATGATGATTATTATCTGATGCACATTAGCAGATGTACAAAATATACCAACAGACTATGCTTGGACTACTAGAACATGCGTTTGACAAACAAACAAAAAAAAAAAAAGAAGGAAAGAAAAGTCCAGTATGTGAACATTCAAAGAAAACAGAGAAAGAGGTGGAATGCAGACGACTTCTTGAGAAGTGCCTTGGGATGGGAAAGGTGTTGCAGGAGCAGAGGCGCCTGCTGGCCGCCTTTGTCTCAAAGTGACAGTTCACATCCTTCCTCTCTGGCTCAGCGCACTGGACACGAGCCACAGCTCCTTGACACCTCCTAACCTCCATCTCTTCCCCAGAAAAACAATAGAAACTCTTTAATTAACTCACATAAAACAAAACTCCTGGGAGAAATCCAGCTCTAGCTTTGATTCAGACAAGCTAAGCAAAACGTCCATTGCAGATTTAACTCTGGACTAAAGGACAAACTTTATTTTGTTGCTAGTCCAACAAAGATAATGTTTGAACTTTGATTGCACAGTGTTTTTGTAGACAATCAGCATTAAAGTTTCCTTTGCCATAAACTAAACACACTTATTTAATTTCATTGGTTTATATTACTTTATAACGCAAGTTAGTTCCATTTGAGAAGTGAGATTTTTGTCTCCTTTAGCTCTATTCCCACTAAGTCCACGTTAAAAACAGAAACTACAAAATCTACATCAGCATGTTTCCACATGATTATTGTTTAAAGATCATCCAGACAAGAAGTTTAAGCAGCCATGACTAAAAACATCACTCTTCATGAACCAAAACTACATCCCAATAAACTTCGACCCTGATCAGTGATCATGTTGTGGAAAACAAGGACGAAATATTTGTGTGGCAGCAGGAAATAAACAAATCATATAAAGATGAAGAAGCTGATGTTGAGACATATAGCAAACACAGGCCGGTGGGTTTTATTTTTCCATAAATCAAAACAATATCTTATAGAAAATGAAGGAAGAAACTATAACATTTTAACATATTTTTGTTGTTGTTGTTGGTGGTGCCATGCGGGGTCACCAGCGTGCAAACACACAAGTCCGCGCGGAATCGAGCGTCCTGTCCCTTTAAGACCGGAAATAGAAAGTCCATATATGGTCCAAATAAAGCGAATCGGATGTTTGCTGTGTTTGGCAGATTCCTGATCAGTCTTGAGAGTCACCATGGCAGAGGCTCTGGCTAAAGTTCCCGACGTAGAGATCGACCCAGAAGGAACTTTTAAATATATTTTAGTGAGAGTGAAAGTGAAAGGTGGCGACGCGCAGAAAGACATAGTGCGGGGCACCAAAAGTGCAGAGTACCACAGTAAGTTTTCTGCACGAGGCGCGTCAAGTGCGTCAGCTCAGGTCTGACTTGCAGGTCAAGGCAGATTGTTTTGTGAACTTGCAGTATGTACACATTATGCATGCCAACCTTGACATGCTGTTAGGACCTCAGATCAGGGGTGTAACTGTAGATGGGTCGGGCCTCGGTTGTTTATAAGGGTGGCCAAGTTATATCTAAATATTGCCCACCTCCATGAAAGGCGGGAAATCATGCAATTCCCCGTGTGTGTCTTTGTTTATCTCTGTTAGCAAAATACCTCATGAACCACTAGATAAATATTGTTAAAATTCTCAAAGAAAAAAAAAATCATTGAATGTACATCTAGAATTGACTGACTTTTGGAGTCAACCTGATTCAAGATGGCTGTCAAACATTGAAATAACTTAGTTTTACAAATATTTGAGCGAAATTTTAGTGTTGTAGTAGCTGCGACTTATTCCCACCACATACTCAAAATGCTAACAAAGAGTTTACAAATTATTACCAAACAACGTCAATATGTTTTGCTTATTTTAACTTTTTAAACGTTTCCTTGATTTCCAGATCATATATTTGACAAGGTCAGTCCAGCTCTGGAGGCCTTAGGGATGGAGTGTAAATGCCTTGGAGGAGGGAAGATTGAGCACAACAGCAAGGAGAAGAAAATCAGGGTGTTTGGGGAGTCGACTGTAGGTTTATTTGAAGAAACAGACTTAAAAAAAAATCTTTCGTATATATTGTGCTAATGTAAATGCTGTCTTTTTCATTTTCAGGCTTTTGGCAAAGCAGAACACTTTGCGTCTGCAGAGAAGCTGAAGACTGTCTTCACTGACTATGAAATCACTTGGTCTGATGACAAGAAATGAGAGTTTAACCCATAACCTGTGCGCCTCTATTTATGAGTCAAAACCTAGAAAACTACATGCGAATGCCACAATTTTCTGTTCTACTATCATTTAATTCAAATGCAGCATTTTCTCAGAGGGGCATTTTGACAAAGTATTTATGGGTGAGGGTTAGAATTTGCATTAAGCTTTTTACATGATTTTGTGTGTAAATTTGGTCATTTTCATTTACGTGAAATGTGAAAGTTTTATGAACTGAGTCCTAAAATAGATTATTTTCCCCTTTTTACTTTGTTTCGGCTTGACGTCTTATTAATTGCTGTCTGTTTGCCAAGCGTAAAGTCCATACAGGAAGTGGTGAGCAAGCTGGAATCACGAACGTATCCTGTTGGTCTGAGGGAAAGTTTAGTTTAAAATGCCAGAGACTGAAAACAGTGACGGTTTCTTTCTATTGTGTTAGCATACTTTCTTTTATGTGAGAGTCTATTTAATGAATAATAATAATAATAATAAAAACAATAAACTAAATTTCACAACACTGTCCAGAAAATGAAAGATATTGACCAGATCTTCTGAAGTAGGGTTCTGTGGAAAAGTAATGAGCAATTATTATCTTACCTGTTGTAGACATAGCTTCAAACAGCCTCAGTTTGAAGAAATGGAGTTTAATTCTGACCAGATTGCATGGTAGTATGAGCCACTATAAAATTTATAATATTAGAATTGTTTTTAGATGGCAGTCACCCGCTTCAGTCATTGGCCCTCTTGGACTAGTTGTTAGCTTGTCAGAATTAAAATTGTTACAAACTGAGGTCATTCAAAGCACTATCTACAGCAGGTAGGATATTTACTGTTCACAATCTTTCTGCAGAAGATTCAAAGGATCTGATCCATGTAATTTGATTTCAAAAGAACAAAAATTAAAATCAATTCAGTTGCCTGTGAAGTTGTTTTATCTCCTGATCTTTTCACATCATTTTCATTTTTTTGTCAGCATCAAAGTTGTAAAATTGTTTAATATCTTAGAATTAAAAAAATATATATATTTTCCACCATTTAACAGAATTTTAGCACAATGTCGGATGTGATCATTTTTACAGCAAAACATTTATTTACTCAGGTTTTGTACAGACATTTTCAGTTTTGCTAAAATCAGTCTGATAAACCCATGAATTAAAATACACCAGAATAAAAAAATCTAAATACTACTTCTACTACTGGTTTACTTCCACACATTTATCAAACACTCTTGAGATTGACCAAAAAAGTAAAGACAAATATATTTTTAAAATTTGATTATAATGTTAAGAAAAAACAATTATTTTTGCATTGTTTAAACCATAATATATGGATCTGACGATGGTGTATTGGTGTAGATTCTCAGTCGTGCAGGACATGGCGTATCTTGAGAGTGACGTCTAGTTGCTTGCTTTAAAAGAGAAATGTAATCAAATCTCAATATGTTAATTTGCATGAATATCATTTAGTGAAACATTTTTACAAAACATTCCAGGGACCTATTTCTCTGACTTAAAACTTAAATAACTTCTTCTTTTTAGTGTTTTTGTCAATAAATGCCAAAGTGGGGTGATTTGGGAGGCAGAGTTGCTGTCCTGGGTTCATGACATGCACAGTGCCAGCTCCAAAAGATTGCTGAAGGACCAAAAATGCATTCACTGTTCCATTATTTATTAGTGGAAATGGAAGAAGAACCCTTCTTGAATATGAAGAAATGTCCAAAAACTTTGTGGGAGTCATGGATATATACTTTGAAAGTATCTCAAGGTGGTATTAATGAAATCTACCCAAACATTTGTGACAACTGAGCTGCTCACATAAAATTAAAGTGGAGAATGAAGCTGCTGTTTTCACACAGACGTTCCATTTTTCCTTTCATTTCATCTTAAAATACATGTTTTAGGCCCGGAGACCAGCTGAAAAGCTACAACACAAAGCATCCGTTTCTATGGTGTACGATTGTTTGCTTATGATAGTCCACATCCTTTTTCTCAGGGTTTCACCGAAATGAGATTAGTTGCAGAAAAAAATATTAGGGTTAGAGTGGGCCACGTGAAACTTCGCAGACTAGATCAAAATTAGCTCTTTTGCAAACACTGACACACGAGCTCACCCTGTTGTACTTGACCCTCATCAACAGACATAACCTAAACACTGATTTTGGCTGCATTACCAGCCACCCACCGACCTTAAAAAAGAAATAACAAAAGGCATCTTCCTT
This sequence comes from Kryptolebias marmoratus, assembly GCF_001649575.2. Taxonomy (NCBI): domain Eukaryota; kingdom Metazoa; phylum Chordata; class Actinopteri; order Cyprinodontiformes; family Rivulidae; genus Kryptolebias; species Kryptolebias marmoratus. Next base: position 12,821,037 of record NC_051453.1, on the reverse strand, counting down.
CCAGTTCCCATCCCAATCCTGGGCCCCATTTCCTGTAAAATGATAACCTTTGTATTATCTGCAAACAGGGAGGTCAGAGTAGGAGGCAGAATTCTTCAGCTCTTTTAGACTCAGCCCTTTTCTCGGAAAACACCGATGTTACAGTCAAGACCTAGTTTTTCACTAAATAACATCATACTGTCTGTAATGCAACCGTAAAAAGTATGTCATCATGTCTGGATGAGCAGATTCTATAGATTAAATAATGTCTTAAATGTTGTAGCTCACTATATAATAATAATATATAATCACTATAAATCTAATGTTTTAAAAAAACTGTATGGACACTATACTGGCTCACATATTATTCATGTTAACACCATTATAGAAGTAAAAAATGAAAATACTACAACATAAGCTGATCACCGTGGTTCTGGCTGGACAGGGTTTCTTTGAAGAGGACTGGAAGAACATGAATACACTTTACATATGTTATATGTAAAGTGTATTTCTTAACAACAGATCAGACTAATTTTTGTATTGTAAATACTTTCACGCGCCTACTGGTCCAGACATTTTTACTTCAAGTGACTATAGTCCCACAGTGCACTTTGTTTATCTACGATTAGAAGACAGAGGCATAGGTTTTAGGTCATAATTCCCAAAGAAGAAGTCAGTCATTTCCTGCAGCCAGCAGCTCACACCTCAGGCTGCCACATCAAGGAACAGCAACATGCCTTAGTTCAATGGCTAAGATCTTATCAGCCAAACAATGGCTTACAGGGACAGGCAAATCAGAGTCAATGTAAATTCCACATGCCTGAATGTCAAATCACTTTCAACACTTTGGAAATGCATCCTGTAGTTTCCTAATCACTTTAGTCACATGAACTAAGTTTAAGTACTAAATGGAAGTTGATAAAGGCCTATTAACTACCTATATGTGTGTTTTAGAAATACAGCATGAAATTGATGATGCCTAACATACAAACCAAAAAAAGTAATTTCAAGTGTACAATACTCACTAGAGAAGGTGGCAGCTGCATTTGAAAGAATAAATTAATGATACATTTATTGACTTTTAAAATAGAGATAAAATCATTAAAAACAAGAACAAGAATCACAAGTCATCAGTAAGCAATATAAATATATCATCATATATCAGCAACAACAACAAAAACAAAACAACTGGACTTCTGTTGAAGATCTGAAAATCGTAGATTGATTATTTAATTAATTTATTTGTTAGTTGATTGATTTCAGATTTGCCATGTTCTGGATGACTGAGAATCTAGACCACCATAAGTTATGTTTGTGATTTAGTCATTGATATTTGTAAATTTGATTGTGTAAAATAAATATTTAAAGAACACAGGACACGCGGAATAGTAAAAGCACACTTTTAAAGAGAACTTTATCAAATATGTCAGTCGCCATTGTTGTTTACATTCTTCTTTTTCTTCTTCTTTTCATTCTCTTCTCCTATTGGTCGGACAATATGACTTCCACCAATCAGCGCAGTGGAAGCTGAGTCGCGTCAGCGTCAGTCAGAACGTCACATCCGACTCATACTGTGGCGCGGGGTCTATTCCTCCAAAGTAAACGGACTACTCTTTTTACTTTTTAATATATGATAACGTTAGGAAATACTGTCTTATATGGATGTGAGCTTATTTTATGTCCGTGGGTAAAATAATCTGTTTTGTATTTAAGGTAAGAGGCTGTACGTCTTATTATCGATACCCAGCTAGTACTACAGTATGCTAACATGATTAAATGTAGCATTTAACAAAACATGTAATGTTCATGTACACACAAGGTAACGTCTGCCCAGGTTGCTTTTAGCTAGTCTAAGCGGTACCCGACTTGACGATGACAGCACCAGCTCGCTAAGAAAACAAACTAACTATTAAATCCGAAGTGATTCATTCCCAGTGATTCACTCACAGACTGCTTCCCAACTTTCCCGTCTTCTTTAAGCAGCGCTGACTGTCACCGGTGTCTGCATTCATCATGTCCCAGACCAACACTCCTCTCCTGGATGAGGTGGTGCAGTGGAGTCAGGAAACCTGTCGCCAGGAGCTCAAGTCTGTCCTGCCAAAGCTCACCATATCCTCTCTAATGTCATTTTGTCCTCGTGCCAGTTTTTACACTTATAATTATAATGCATTACAGACCTGTTTATGCAACATTTTGTATAGCACAGTACTATGTCAGCTTTTGATAGTGGTGTAAAATAACATGAAAGTTTATGCACATCAGTGCTAGTTATTTCTGTAGTAATATTTATAAGGCTTGTACAGAGAAATAAGGAGGAATGTGCTGCTCTTCCTTGACTTCTTGTACTCTTTGCATTTTGAGTCAGAGAGTTGGGATGATCATACACGTAAGTGTCCTATTTGCTCTTAAAAAATAATAGTTACAAAGGCTGACTTTGTGCCTTAAAGATATTTAGCAATCTAATATGATCTATGTGTAAAATGTAACAATCCCACAGGTATACTGAAGATAATTATAGACCTGTTCCTCCCACATATTGGTTTGTCAGAGCTGGAAGATGAGTGCTTCTCCAAGATCTTGCCAAAGGTAAATGTGTGAAATGCACATTTTCTTAATGACCTATTATCCAAACGCTTTATGAACACCTGTTCATTCACAACATAAACATCATGCATAATACTTATATATTAACTTGATGTTTTTGTTTAGGTGTATATGGCATCATCTCAAGGTTGCATTATGTGATACCCAATTTCAAATGCTTTTACTAAAAGCAAAATAATAATAGTTAAATTTGTACAGCACCTTTCATGAAACCCAAGGACTCCTTACAAAGGAGATCAGACTAAATAAAAAGACTACTTAAAAATAAAATAAAACAACAATGAAAGTCACGTTATCTTTTAGCCCTATGGGGAATTGGTTTTGTGGCCAGAGAAATCTTTGACAGAAGTAATTGTTTACTTGTGAATCGCTGCTGTGTTTGACACTACTTACTTTAAAATGTGAAGGTCTGTCTTTGTGAGTGACTTAATCTCTGTTTGACACAAATGTCTGCAGGCAGTGACAATGTTTAACAGCATGATGAAAGAAATTATGGATCAAGTTGGTGGGCTTTCAAGTCAAAATACTGAACTCCGTGCTTTGCTGAGGAACATTTTGCAGGTGTGATTAAATCTTATACTGAGAGAACACAGAAAAGATTTTAGACAAATACTGTATGTAGTTAGTAGGCTGGTTATTTTCCCAATGACATTTTCTTAAGACATTGTTTTCCGTTTCAGGGAATGATACAGTTAATCGATGCACTTTCCGCTTGTGTGCGACATGTCGGCTCATTTGAAGAAGCCCCCGACTTGGATGCTATTCGCTCTTTGCCGACTTGTATCCTGAAAGTTCTGAGGGAAACGTTTCAGCACTGCAAGGTTTGTTTGCCCCAGTCTATATATATATATATATATATATATATATATATATTTATGTATACTGTATACTGTGGATTCATTTCTTTGGGTGTAAAGATAAGAACCACATCATCCAGTATAAAGACAGTATTTCTCAAACCAAATCCAGCTACTTCTCAGACATCATCAGTGCTAATGTTGGCAATTCAAAAACACTGTTCTCTCTTCTTAACCGTTCAGTCTCATCCCCTAACTCTCTACCCTCTCACATGGTTTCCACTGATTTCTGCAACTCTTTAATACTCTATTTCAATGAAAAAATCAATTTAATTCATAAACACCTTGGTTCAAATACCGCCACTTGCATTTATGTTGACCTCCCCCCTCCCTCCCTCTCCTTTTCCGTCTTCTCCCTCCCCTCTGCTGATGACATCTCCAGCATCATCAGCAAATCAAAGTCCTCCACCTGCCAGCTTGATCCTTTTCCCACTGTCCTTGTTAAATCATGTCTCCCGTCTCTGCTACCTAGCATCACTAACATCATCCACTCCTCCCTAACCTCTGGCATTGTTCCCACAGCTTTTAAATCTGCTGCCATTACCCCCATCCTCAAGAAACCAGGTCTTGACCCAACCAACTTCAATAATCTTCGTCCCATCTCTAACCTGCCCTTCGTTTCCAAGGTTCTGGAAAAAGTCGTCTACAGTCAACTTCACTCTCACCTCTCCAACAATAACTTCTATGAAGAGTTTCAATCTGGTTTTCGCCCCCATCACAGCACCGAAACAGCTCTAATAAAAATTACTAACGATCTTCTTCTTGCTGCTGACTCTGGCCTTCTGTCCATCCTCATCCTACTTGACTTAAGTTCTGCTTTCGACACGATCTGTCATTCTATCCTCCTTAACAGACTAACCTCCATTGGCATCTCTGGTATTCCATTAGCTTGGTTCAAATCCTACCTCTCTGACCGCACTCAATTCATACAAATTAAATCCTTCTGTTCTCAGTCTTCCCCCGTCTCCACCGGTGTCCCCCAAGGCTCTGTCCTTGGACCCCTCCTCTTCATCACCTACCTCCTTCCTCTGGGTAACATTTTCCGCAAATTCGGTGTCCATTTCCACTGCTATGCCGATGATACACAGCTCTATATTTCAACTAAACCAGGCTCCACTAACCCACCCTCCATCCTCACCGACTGTCTCACTGAGCTCAATCACTGGTTTTCTAACAATTTCCTACAACTCAACAGTAACAAAACAGAAATAATCCTTGTTGGCACAAAAAACACCATTTCAAAATCAAACCATCTTCTCATCCCCCTTAACAACTCTTTGCTATCTCCCTCGCCTCAGGTCAAGAGTCTCGGTGTCATCCTCGACACCACTCTCTCCTTCACTTCCCACATTAACCATATCACTCGGTCTGCCTATTTCCATCTCCGTAATATTAACCGTCTCCGTCCTTCTCTCTCACCCCGCTCCACTGCCATTCTTGTTCATAGTCTTGTCACTTCCCGTATAGATTACTGCAACTCCCTCCTCTATGGCCTCCCCAACAAAACTCTCCAAAAGCTACAGACAGTCCAGAACTCAGCTGCCCGTGTCATCACCCAAACCTCCTCCTATCACCACATCACTCCTGTCCTGCAGCAGCTCCACTGGCTCCCGGTTAAATCACGCATCATCTTCAAAACTATTCTTCTCACTTTCAAAGCTATCCACAGTCTTGCCCCTCCTTACCTGTCTGACCTGCTACACACCACCATCCCCTCTCGCTCTCTCAGATCATCCTCTTCGCTACACCTACATGTACCCGTTGCCCGCCTCTTCACCATGGGGAGCAGGGCCTTCTCCTGCTCTGCCCCCCACCTCTGGAACGCTCTACCTCCTGACCTACGAAACACCACCTCCCTTTCTCTGTTCAGGACTAAACTTAAAACTCATCTCTTCAGAATAGCTTACCCCTCCTAACTTTGTTTTATGTATTTTATATTTTAACTCATGCCTGTTCTTTGCACTGCTTTTTTATTTTTTGATTTCTTCATTGATGTAAAGTGTCCTTGGGTGTCCTGAAAGGCGCTATTTAAATAAAATGATTATTATTATTATTATTATTATAATAAGACCATCTCAGTTCACCAAAAAAAAAAACCTTTAGTATACAAAGGGGCATAAAACCAGCTACAAACTGTTTAACATAGAATGCCTTATTTAAATAGCTAGAATACAAAAGTTGACATGTATGTTTTCTGCAGGATAGTGAGGTGGTTTACTGTGGCCGTCTGTCCCTGGTGGCAGACCTGCTTCAAGGTCTCTTCAAGGAGGCCTATTCCCTGCAGAAGGGTCTGTTAGAGCTTCTAGAAAGGATTTCTTTGGACAGTAGTGCCTCAGAGAACATCATCACTGAGATTGTTACAGGTATGCTGGTTTATGTCTCCGTGTACTCAACCTTTCTGTCTGTGTGAGTTTGGTGCACAGAGAACATAGATCATAGATTTCAAAAGAAACTGACGTGCGATGGTTTCTGAGGGTCCATGTTCCGGGCGACCTGTCCTGGAGCAGCCATAGTACATTCATCAGGAAGGCACAGCAGAGACTGTACCTCCCAAGGGTGTTTAGGACCAACTACCTAACAAAACAACTGCTGGTATCTTTGTGTAAACTTGAGAGAGCACACTGATTGTGTGTGGTTATCTAACTGCACAGCACAAGAAAGGAAAGCACATCCAGAGGGTTGTCACTACAGCTCAGAAAGTTACTGGCTGCCCTCTTTTCTCCCTGGATGATAGTACAGTTCCCGTAGTGTGGGGAAAAAGCACAACATTTGATTTACAGTTAGTGACTGTTATTTGATCACTTTTTATTTCTCATTTGTTGTTCATACATACTGTTTTATTGCTCCTGCACTGAGGAGGATTGCATAAAAATTTTGTTGTAATTATTTATTTATTTGCAGTGAAAATAAAAATTATATACTTTTCTGTTCTCATTGCAGCGCTGGGCATTGTCAAGCCTTTATTTAATTGTACTTGGGCTCTTAAAGTTCAGTTTTCTTCTTCGTCTTTTACAGTGATTCATAGTCTTCTGGACATCTGCTCCGTCATCTCCGACCTGGACATGGCACTGCACGCAAACACCTGGAAGTTCCTCATCAAGTAAGTCTTTTTAGTGTTCGAATATTCTCCTTTGCCAAGTTTTTGCCTTCATATTTGCTTCTAAATGCTCCTATTTTCATTTTGTTTAGACAGAGTCTGAAGTACCAGTCCTTGGTGGAGGAACATCTGCATCACGGTGACATCGTCAACAGTCTGTGTGACAACTTGGTGGCCTCCTTCCACAACTCTATGGAACTGGCCGAACAGATCAAGCAAGCTGGTTTGGAGGTAGAAAAGCTCTATTTGGTTGTTTTCAAAAAAGATAAAGACAGAACACTATTATTTATAGATTGTATTAACTTGCTTTCACATAAGTGTGATCATGTTTAAACAAAATTGACAATAAAACAACCACAGTATACATTTGTCTTTACTGACTTGATCCTATCTAAAGTCACAACAGTAGTTCTCCCCTGTGTTCTACATAGATAACACATTTCCTGTGTTTTTAACTCTTGTCCCTGCCCGCAAAAAAAATGTCCTTTGTTAGTGTGAGGTCCAAGGTAGATGGTCTTTTTCAGGGGTCAACACAAAGCCCAGAATACAAGCTGTTCCAGAAAACTGCGAAGATGTGCAGATTTTTTGCCAACACTTTGGTTCATTACATAAAGGTACTATATAAATTTAAAAGAATTTGTAACCCCTTGTGATGTATACGAAAGAAAACATAGTAAACTGACATATCTTTGTATTTTGTATCCTTTCAACAGGAATTTAAATTTTTCCTGACAAAGTACTGTAGCAACTTTCACCATTTTTACCTCCAGATCATCAGGTACTAGTGGTTTGCCTGTACGTTTAGAGACCCAGCTCAGCTCATGTTTTATCTTTTGATTTATGTGTCTGATTATGAGGATGACCCTGATGTCTTTCAGTGAGTTCCCTCCCAGTTTGTGCGCTCCAGTGTTGCCCGCAGCCCTCGCCGGGGAGCTGAGTGCAGCAGCTCTGGTTCCCATGACTGCCTTCCTGCTCCAGCTGCTGCCTCTAAGGCGTTTTGCTGAAGTTGTGCTCCAGCCGGATCTGCGTGAGTTGAAACACATTTAAAAGTAGCCAGTTTTAGGTTAGCATTGTGGCCATTTTGACAGGTAAAATGTCAGTAAATAATCGACAACTATTATTCTGAATTCTGTCAGTTTGAATAACTGCAACATTAAATAATCAAAGTCTTGCAAACCAGTCAAGCAGCTGAGAAAGACTTGCTTTGTCTTTAAGTTAACTAATAGTTACTCATTCTAACTGGATTTATTTTACAAACTCAAACATTCCTCAAAAAACGTTGACGTTTTTCCCTGCTGCTGATTTTTACTCGATCAATAAAATTTACGACCTGCTTGATGCAGGGTTGAGTCCTGAACGGGAGCTTCCTCAGTGTCTCCTCCTGGTGAGCATCTTAGGACATCTAGCTGGCCAACCAGAGGAGGTCCAGCAGCTGTGGTACACTGGCAGCCAGTTCTCAGAAGACTCACCCAGGTGATAAAGGTTTTCATAACTGAACAATTTACTCATAATAGGGCAAAAGCCATAGGTGATTATTGCATTTTTAAGTCAGTTTTACTATAACTATTCAAACTGTTTACATTGTTAAAGTCAGTTCTATTTATGTAACTGTGTAAATATGTATGATTCATCACACATGATGGAGTCAAACAGGCCAAGACACTAAAACAAGTATGAATCTGATGAGCAGTTTCTTATCAGTTGTAGTGAATATTGGTTTATGTTGGCTTCATGTCAGTAAATTTCTCCTTTGTTCTGGTTCTCTTCAGGCTTCCACTTTACCAGGCTATCTTTATTAGCTTCCGACGATGTTGCACCGAGCGTAAGGTACCGGTGCTGCTGCCAGGGGTGATGTTAAAGGGGCAGGCCCAGGTCCAGGTCACTCTGCACCACCACATCTGTGTGCAGCTGTGTGCCAGTGTGGCTGTGCTCCCTCCTGCGTTCTTTCCTGTGCTTGTACGCTCCACACACACACACACACACACACACACACACAATCACATCTTCTATATTATATGCATTATTTGTAGAACTGCACTCATTTTTACTTTTAATCCAGATTTTATCTAAGTGTAAAGGCAATTAGGGGAGTGTAACATTGGGCAAAAAATAGTTTATTATGATGTGCTTCAGTGAAACTACATTTGTTTTGATTAGATTGAATAGGGTTGCCCTAAAAACATTTTTTCTTTTTAGTTCCAGATATTAGCTATTACCCTCCTGAAAACACCACTTTGTAATAGAAAGTAAAAACAGATTTTTTCTTAACGTTGATGTAGGGTGTGGATCAAAAACACAGTAGAAGGTGGAGGCTAATTTCAAATAATTTATTTACTTTGGCTGCCTAAAATCTGCACATTAGCTGTGTTTGTTTTCAGGATTTCCTCTCATTCAAAGCATGTAATTCTTTCACTTTTGGTTGTAGTGAGTTAAATATTTATCTAACTTTTTTCTCCTTTTTATTTTCTCCTCCTGTCTGTCGGATTTCCCCCACGCGATTATCGCTCTTTTTCAGGAACGTTGTTTAGTTGACGCCGTGCTCCAAGCTGACACTCAAACAGCTCTGCTGGCAGAAGATGTTTGGTGCTTTACAGCACGGTGAGAGTGACGAGGATACATTTCAGTGTTTCAGTGTGGTTCAGCAGTGAACTTGTCTTCTTTAAATTGATCTTTTGAAAATATGGAATCATGTGAGGTTTTTGTATACTTGAAATGAGATCGAAATTTTGCATGTCTTTAAACTATTATACTTCCTCCACTTTGCTTCACATTTGACGAAAGGGTTTGATGTTGTCTTTATTCTTCACAATTGCAAAAGCGCAGCATTTTTAAAATTTGTCAGCAAACTGCCATATCGTTCATTGATTAACCTGTAGGTCTTTTAAAAAACAATGACATAAGAATGCAATAGTTTTTGTATTTTGTGAAGATCAGACCATGTTTTATGGGTATTTAATGTCAGATAAAACATGTCATATTGATGGAGGAAACTGATTCTTGCAACTTGTATTTATTGTTTAATAAATATATATACTGTATTGCTTTACACTAAAAGTTCTGCAGATGTATTTTAAAAAGGACTAGTGCTTTTTCAGGCATGGTTCATCAACATGTGATTTTGTCTGTGCTCACAGTTATGGCTCAGCAGAACTTTGTCTACATCATGTCCACCTCATTGCTCAGATGGTGGGTAGGAATAAAGAATTAATACAATATAATATTCCTGATGCCTTTACTAGGTTGCAGCTTTCACACTGACATACGTCACCTGCGTCTCTCTGTTCTCCTACAGGTGAAAGCGTGTACCACTGAGTGTTACCAGTTGTTCCACCTGGGACTGCTGCTGAAACGCATGGTTTTCCTTATGACGCCAAACCACCAGGTTCGAAAAACCCTGAGTTTTGAAAGGGCAGACTGATAAGACGTGTTTAATTGACGGACATGAGCCTCATTCTGCATTATTTATTACCTCAGTCTGACCCTGACTGTTTATTAACAGTAGTAGTAACAAATATGATTCAGATTTTTTTTTTATCAAATTAGGTGACAACTGAATAATATTTCAAGCGCACAGAGAAAGACTTTTTTTCTTTTGCCAGATGGAGCTGGTGGCTCATTTCCCACCGTCGAAGGTGGAGAACCTTCCAGTTTGGCAGCACGTCCTCCTCAGAGCTCTTTCGCAGGAAACTTATCTGCATGTGCAGGCAGACATTATTGGCCTCACTGAAAAGGCGCTAAATGACTGGGAAAACGGAGGATACAGACTTGGACAAATAGACAAAGTGGTGAGAACATTCACAGAATCGCAGTGTCGGGGGGGGGGGGTTAATATTCTTCAGGATCTTACCCTGTAGGGACTGTCCATGTGCGTCAAGGCAAACTTGTTGATTCGTCATGAACAACATCATCAACATCAAGAAAAACGTTGCAGGACGGCTTATGTCCTTGTGAATCAAAGGTTCGATTCAATTTCAAACCAATTATACTTTGTAAGACATCCAGTGTCTTCTGTTTGATTGATTTTAGTACTCTTTAGGAAGTTTTGCAATTCAGACATCTAGTGCTCCACAAACGGACTATTTTTTTATCTCAAAAGCATGAATTAATTAAAAGTTTTAATATAGTATAAATGTCCGATTGTTTGTAGATACATATATTTAAACCAGAACTATCAGGCTTTTTGTCTCAGACTGTGCTGCCGCCACCAGTCACTTTTTTTCCCCCCAGAGATCACTGCAAAAGCAAAACAATACAAGGAAATTTGGGAGAATTTCAAATGAAAGGTCAAATTAGTTATATTTCCAAAGTCTCTCTTGTTGCCAGAACGCGGTGCTGTTATCCCTCCTATCAGTGCTCCGAGGGCAGCCGTCTCCTGGGGAACAATGCGTGTTATCTGCAGTGACGGTAATGACACAGCTGTGGTCTCGGATGAGTCCTGATCAGGCGAGTACAAAGTTTACACACACCGAATAAAGTCATAAGGTTCATTACTGTAATCTTGGTAACTTGTCATGTTCTCAGGTGCACACCTACCCAGTTCTTCAGCACACTCTGCATCTCCTCCTGTCAACCACAGCCTTTTTAGTGAAAAACATCGAGCCTCAAGTCATTTATCAGGTAAACCTTAGCTTTTACTGTCCACATTAAGCAGCTAAAGGAAGGAGAAGAGTCGAGTTTAATGCTGGCTGTTCTTTCAGGCATTGTTGTGTCTGGATGCTGTGGTTTCGAAGAAATGTGCTGATCATCTGCTGCTGGCTGCCCTGGAGTTTCTCTCCTCCTTGGGAAAGATCTTTATCCCTCCAGACACTCAGGTAATGAAACGAAACTAATACAAAATTATTATTTTTTTTTACCTACTGTCTTTCCTAATATTTAGCTGGAGATAATCTTTTCTTAAATCTTCAACCCTGTATATAAAAAAACCCAATTTATCTGCAAAAGATTAAATTAACAGACTGAGTGACATAGTTTAAATATACCATTTGTGCTACATAACTTCTAAAGTGTATATATACTACGCTAGAAACAGTAATGTTATTTCCAGTATAATATGTTTTTGTCTCAGGGTCAGATTCTTCCCAGACTGAGCGGCCTTTTCAAAGCCCTTCTGACGGACAAATCCTGGCTGCTACATCAGCACGCCCTAGAGGCCTTTTCATACTTTGCAGAGGTACTGCAAGAATGACATTGATGCTATCATTTCAATGTAATGCCGTGTGGTGTTGAAGTCTGAACTTATCCTAAACATGTCCCTCTGCTGCTTTAGAATACAAACCACGAAGAGGTAATTTCCCAGAGTTTGAGTGTGGAAGAAACAAAAACCAAAGTGGTCAATTACCTTAGCAAGGTAGGCAAAATGAACATACGATGTTATGGAAGATCTCCTTAGGCAAAAACAAATGACGACTCCATTTATTTTTGCCGCAGACCCTGAATGCACGGGAAGATGCAGAGTCCCGGCTACTGAGGCTCAAACAGGAGGCGGCAGTAATCGAAGAGCACAATAAAAGACAAGAGAGCAAAGAAACTGTTTCCAACAAACAGGCTGCAGAAGCTGAAGTCATCACAAACTCTGAGGTGGGTTAAATTTGCCAAAAATCTACTTCTTAAACACACAGTTGTAAGAAAAAACACTTGCTAATAATGAAATAGTACTGGACAGAACAAAATGTAACCAATCAGATTTAAGTGGGTTATTTAAATTGCATTGACAAAAGACTGGAGTGCTGTAAATCATTTACTTATAAGACATCATTATTGATAATTTCTGTTTTCTCTGTAATTGTTTCCTCCCTCTCAGCCGTGTCCGAAGAAAGCTCGACAGGAGACCAGCACAGAGGAGGAGTACAGCCGCTACATCCAGACAGCTCAGAGTGCTTTGAAAGCCCTCCAGGCTCTAACAGAGAGGAACGAAGCTCCTCCACCGTGGCTGGAAGACAAACTGCACGAGCTGCAGACCCTCATAGCAAACATCGGTTCAGTCAGACCCACAACCTCGTAGCTCTGGTTTGTTTTAAACTCATCTGTATGTTTCATCAATCAAAAGTTTGTACTTTTTTTTTTTGTTCTTCTTCCGACTTTTTGTGTTACTGTTTATTAAAATATTTTAATACTAACAAGTTTAGTCTTCACTATATCATTATTATGTTGTAAATGAGCAGAGTGAAGCACTTTATAAAACTTTTTAAAATGTTTATTTCACCACCAACAAAAAACAAATAATTTTTTCCTACCTCACATTTATTCAGAGTGCAAGCTTTTAGTAAATCAAACTTTACTCAATTAAGAACTGTCCTTCTAAAAGTTTATGTTTAGCTCAATGCCAATAGTTGATTTGGCACATTTAAAGGAAAAAAACAAACAAAAAAAGGCTGACATTCACCTCCATTTAGGATTTATCATTTTGAGGTGATTATTGTCAATTGGCAAACAAATTATAAATGGCTTTCTTTGTCTAAATCCTGCACCATTGGACAGTCATTTTTTTCCCCCACTCAAAGCAAGTTCCTTTAGTAAATGTACTGATGGTTAAGGTCAGCAGAACATATATATATATATATATATATATATATATATATATATATATATATATATATATATATAAAAATATAAATAAAAATCAGCCCCTCCCTGTTTTTACTGCATTGCTTTACACGAGAAGCTACTTTCATTTTACTGCTCTGTGGGGAAGTGGCACTCCAGATGTGGTGCATGGATCAAAGGTCTCCAGTGGTTAGATGTTTTGCTCCGGATGGGTTTTGTGTCGAGCGTCATCACCAGGCGCTCTCCTCCCAGCCTTCGTCTCCCCAGCCGTCTGCTTCGTTCTTGAAAACAAAACAAAAAGGTAACCGGTAAGCGATCATCACTGGTTCATGTGAGAAGCTGTGTAAACATCTACTGGATACCATCAACACATGCTGTCAGCGCAGACTGCAGATGATCTTCTCATTAGCAATTAGCTTCAAATGTATTAGTTTGGCAGACCACCAACACCAGTCCTCTTTTTACTAAACTAAAGGTTCACACAACAAAGATCCAACTGGCAGCCTATAAGCCAGTTCTAGTTGCTGAATCAAAACGATGCATAAAAGAGAGCCACCACCACTGTGACGCACAGAAATAAAGTGGGGAATAAAACCAATTTATGCTCTTTGATATGGACCGTGATAAGAAGTTGCTCTATAGTGCTGATTTAAAATAGCAGGAAAAACAACTGGAAGTGTTTACAAAGCACTTGAGGTGTACAAGGAATTTCTTTTTGTCCTAAAAAACATGTTTACTAAATGAAGCAATTCCCAGAAATGCTCTAAAACTGAAAGGAGCACCAATTTGCTAACAGAAGCACAACTGACCCAGTTTATAAGTGCTTACAAGGCACTTTTTCTTTTTCTCCAAGTCATGTTAACCAGAATTATTAGAATGAATTTAATAGCAGGAGTATCTGCTAGTTTGGGGCTAACTTTTCCAAACGACAAAAGTGTTTCAGTAACAACTAGTGTAATGTGAAAAGCCTTATTATTATATTTCTACCATAAGAACTTCATTCAGTGAAAAAAACAGCAATAAAATCTGAAAAATAACCAAAAGAACTAAAAAAAAAAAAAATCAAACCTCAGACAGGTTGGCTGCTGCAAACTTGGCAGTAAGTGTTGAAGCATCAATAGATGGAGAGGCTCTAGATGGTCCTGCATCATGTCCACTTTGCTCCTCTATTGGCAGTAGAGCTGAAGAAGACAACTTAATGTCTGGCACCATATCTGCAAAGAAATCCAGTTCTGGGTCTTCCTTTACCTTTTTCTTCACCTTGATGGTAAACTCCTCCCCCAGACCCTCAGTTCCACCACTGTTCTGTGGCATTGTAGATTTGTGCTCCGATTTCTGAGAATCAGTCTTCGTTTGACCCCAGGCATCGTCCCATGATGGACAATTCTTGCTTTGCGTCGACTGGTGCAGCGCTGAAGTCAGTTTGAGGGGTTTAGAGGAACCGAGTTTCATTGTCTGAGGAGCATGTTTAACAGATGTAGTGGCGCTCCCACTGGGAGGCGTAAGAACGACTGAGTCCGCAGAGGGAGCTGTAGGGGAGAGATCTGAAGTTGGCTCAGTGTCCTCAAAGTCATCCCATGGCTCCTCTTCTGCGTTTTCTTGTGTCAGTCTGGTGCTCACTGAATTAACTCTTTCTGTGGCCTGAATGTGGATCTGTACAGGTTGTCCTTCTCTTCTTTTGCCTTCGTCACGGTCGCTCCAGTCAGGCCACTCTTCTACATTGCCCTCCAGTCTGTCAGTCTGTTCTGAACTGTACGACAGTGGCTCCATCACACTGTCCTGATGAAAGCCATTTAAGGGTAGAGACATCTGTTGATTGACATCTGGAACACAGCGGAGAAGACATGAAACTTCATCTAAAAATAGACTACAACTTCTAGAGATTAGGAAAGGGTTTTTACCTGATGTTGGTGCAATAACTCGTGGTTTCTGTTGAGAACTTGCCAAGTTGTCCATGTGACCAAGGACCAAGCCTTCAGTTCCCGATGGTCTGGGGAAGAAATTTAAAGCTTTGGCAGGCTGAGCCATCTGAAGGTGGGCGCTTCCAACAATATGAACAGGAGAAGCTAAAGAATATGGGTAAGGTAAAATTAATGTAATTCAAAAACAGACTGTCCCAATTACTGTTCATAATCAATCCAATCAACTGTCTTATTGATTTAAGTAGAAAACATTTATAAAAAACAAAAAGTGAGAAAAGTAGGTCAGAAATCTGACAAAATAAAACCCTGAAGACAATACATTGGACTGTCTTTAATTTGTTTTATTCATTTTTGTCAAAGTTAAAGGGGAAAAATTATCTGTAATTAATGTTCTTGCTTACTTTCAGGGGTGACCTCTGTAGACTTGGTAAAACTGGGTGTGGTGCGTTTAAAGACCTTTGTTCTCTCCCCTCCAACAACCACCTGAGCCCCCAGCAGAGGTACCAACACCGCCAAACTCTGCAGCGTCATGGCAACCAGAGCATCGTTGGTGTCTCTCATTCCTAACAAAATCTGCAGCCAACAACAGACAAAAGGTTACACAACTAGGGTCGCAACGAGCACAAATTTGGGTGGGGTGGGGTTGTTGGGCGAATCTCTCCCTTTGTGTTTTCACTTAAATCATCTCTCCGTTCACAAGTAAGAAGAAACTTAAACAGATTTTCTGCTGACACTTTACCTGAGGTAGGATCTGGTTTTTGAGCTCGTCATGGGAGAAGAACTCAGCGTACAGGTGGATGTGAGTCAAGAGCACAATCTGGACGTGTTCCTCTTTGACTTTGTAAAGTCTTAGAAGTTGAGGTATCACATGTTTACAGTAAAGGGCCACAGAAAGCAGACAATCTTCACTGCTACTACCGTGACTGGCATCTGTCCACACAGGTGGGAAAAAAATTACATCAATTAATCAATTCTTACTTCAGTTTTTTAGTTATGTGGAATAAAAGCCACATTACCTTTCTTTGGCCTTAGAACATGAGGCAGGAAACTCTTGACTGCCATAGGTTCTGCAAAAACGAGTGAATTGAGAAGTTTGGGAAGAAGACGTGCAGCTATCAGCTCTTCCGGAAGCGTCTGGACACGGTCTAGAAGAAACCTTAATATACACAACCAGCACATCACGGGACTGTCAAATTATGTACCTAAATGTATAAGACAGAACAACCTATATATATATATATATATATATATATAAAGAAAAAACTCACTTAAAGAATTCATTTTTTTCCTCTTCTGTCTTCAGGGTGAGACTCTTCAGAAAATTCATCACTTCTAGAAAATCATTCCTGTTCATAAAACAAATTAAAAACGTAAGTTTGAAAGCAAACGGTTGTCCAAACTGATATGAATGAGAGCAAACACACAAACCTGAAAAAGTCATGAGTCAATAAGGAGCTGAGCGAAGGTCGAGCCATGGGATCAGAGTTCAGCAGGCCGGCCTGCAGAGTTTTTGTAAGACTGTCAGAGAGCTCCTGTGACACTGGAAACCACAAAACAATGACCAGGAGAAACATTTCAGAACAGAGGTAAATTTGACAGGATGCAACCTAATTGTCTGAGGTCGTCTCTACTCACCGTAATCATTCAGGAGAGGGACGAGAGCCTCCACCATCATTCCAAAAGAGTAGCAGTCCCGAGCATGAGCATGTTTGTCTGGAAGGATTTTAAACTCTTCAACCTGTCAAAAAATATTGCGCTTAAAAAGAAAAAAAAACTTTGACGAAAATGGCAAGTTCCTATATTCACTCAACGTTTCATTTTTAACTGACCTGTTCTTCAGGAGGAACATAGCTGGCCTCTCTTGCATTCTGAATGCTAAGGAGAAACTAAGACCATCAAAAACATTAAATCGATATACTGCAAAGTGAGCCTGAAAATATCTGCTCCCTTTCATCTTTACAGCAAAAATAAATGGAAAACACAGTTCCAAACTGTTTCATGGTGATGCACTTATTGTTAGTTTACCTCAGGAGTTGCTTCAGAGAATTTGCATACAGTCTCCATGCCTCCCAGCTTCCAATGACCATCTTCACTGACAAACACAGATGAAATGCAGACGTTGTTGTGGCTCAGTTTACCCTGGTGGATGAGAAACAGTTGTTTAACACAGGCTGAAAAAGGAAACACAAAATGGAAAATAACTAGAATAAAACATTAAAAACCTCACTTCAGTTGTGTTAATTTCTAATGTAATCTTCAGCAAGTGTTTTTATATTAACCACATGTAGAAAAATGACAAAACAGCTAATTTTCTTGCTCACCCTGTCATGCAGAAAGACAAGTGCCTGCAGGATGTCGTAGATGCCTGCACAGATTTCCTCAGGGGAGAGACCGTCCAGCAGCAGCTCCAGGGGCTGCACGTGTTCTGTTACCAGATGGATGCCGCCGTCCTGCACGGAGCAGGACAGGAAGCGCAACAGACACGGGTGCCGCAGTGTCTTCAGATGCTGCAGAAAACCAAAAAACAGAAGTCAGGAAGCGTACTTGGTTCAATCTTGTATTTATTTTGTTTCTATAACCTTAGATTTTCACATGTGAAACAAAATATAAACTAGCACGTTAAAAAAAATCAAATCTCTTTTAGTATCTTTGGCTTTGTGGCAGTGGACGGTAACTGTTTGAAGCCTTTTTACATCCATTTATAGTTTGCATTAAGAGGACCTGAAACATCAGACTTACCTCATAGTTAAAGAAAACCCAGTTACTTCTTTTTTACTATGCATCAGCTAAGAATAAAGGTCTAGCTCTCTTGTCTTTGTGTGAGTACGCATGTAACAGTAATAATACATTTTATTAAAACACTTTCTGACACCTTGCAACAAAACAGGAAAATATAACAATTAAACTGGCAAACATGACAAGCAAATAAAGTAAACCAAACTAAGTAAAATATGAACATATACACAAAGCAAAAAAAGCATATTCATATTTTTCATCAAGAGAAAAGAACTAAAAGCAACTGTTTTTACTAATTAAAAATGACTGCCTTTATAGTGTTTAAGCCCCCAGAAATAGCATGTAAAGGACAAAGAAAGCTTTATTTTTACTCTTTTTAGGTGTCAATAACTAGTACTAAATTTGGAGGTGAGTTTTACATGAAGCAAAACTTGTTCTGTGCTGACACCCAATGTCATTTTAGTCTCTGCACATCACATCAGTAAGACTGAGTTGGCCAATATTTGCATTTGGGTTTTCACTGTTCAGTATAAGAATAGAGACATGAATGAATGAATGAATGAAAGATGATGAAATGCTGCTTTTGTCTCAAGGAGCTACGTGTAGACATGGCTGTGTGAGAACCCGAACGAGGCCTTGCCGTACACACCTTGGCGGCTTTGTTGACTTTGTCTTCATTGCCCCGCTTGTGAACAAACACGGAGGCAGGCTTCCCATCCTGGAGAGCCGCCGAGTACATGGTGAGTCCAGACGGCAGGGTCATGAGCGGCTCCCCCAGCAGAGTGCAGCCCCGCAGCGCACTGCTCTCCGCACCCATGGCCGCGCTTCTTCAATGGGAGCAACACCGGGACATAAATCAGCAGGACTGCCTATCGTTACAAATACATTCACAAACACCTGTTACGGATTCGGAGCGGACAAACCTGAATTACTGCACGGACTGTACCAACCGCTGGACGTGTGCTGAGTTAGCTGCTGGTGTCGGTTGCCTTTGCTGGCTAACTTCGTCGCAACGTTAGCCAGCTTGTCGATAGCTCGTTAGCCTCCAAACCGTCATGCTAATCGTAGTTTAGCCCTATTTCAAACAAATTATTTACAATATGTCAGACTGTTAAGAAACTAAAACTTATTTGCGGGTATTATAGTACACAGTTTACAGTCAAACGAGGTGATGCTAATAGCCAAGCTGCTGTAAACACAAACCTCTTCCGGTAAAAGACGAAACCACAGAGCGGGGGAGACTGTCACTTTTATTATTAGTTATTAGTACAAAGGTTAATTTATATTAAAGTTTGATTCATTCAAGTTTTTATATGAGAAATGATAAATTATATAAACATAAAATTGTTCAATAATAGAACCAGCTGTGAGTGTTGAACACGCACATAACCATTAACACCCCTGCTGTTTTACATAATGGTTGCGACCAAAGTGGTGCGAGATAACGCAATTGACTGGCAAATGATGTTGAAAGCTGAAGTAGAAACAGTTAATAAAATCTTTAAAAGCCTCTGTTGCTGTCAAGAAATGTCAAGAAACCAAAGTAATGCGTGTCTAAGCATTAGGCTCACCACTATAACAGAGATACAAGCCTGTTTGAAAAGCATGAGAATAAAAAATGGGCCATAAGTACTGAAATAAAACAGACGTTTTTACCATTTTTAATATTATATGCTTTTATAAACTATAGATTTCAGAAGAAAATGCCTTATGGTGTGGTTGGTTTTCAATTTTTACTTATAAAATGTTGACCTTTTCAGAAATTGTACAAATAAAAATGGAGATTGAGGAGAATTTGACCAGGAAGTAGGTCCCTAAAAAGTCATGGAACCTATAATATATAAATACCAAAAGTTTTTGGTTGAAACTTTCTAGATGTAAAAATGCTTTTCTAGGCATTTCAAATATTTTTGAGAATTTGAATGTTTGTGCTACTGGTTTGACAAAGCAATTATGTTGTTATCAATGCCTTCCAAGGGAGGTGTTTCAGACTCAAGGCAGATCCTGGACTTGGAGGAGAGATTGTATCTCACAGCTGGCCTGGGAACGCCCTCTGGATGAGCTGGAGGAGGTATTCCAGGAGAAGAAGTTCTGGGGATTTATTTATTTACTTTGGCACTGTTCGGATCATGCACACAGCTGAGCAATATTGCAAATGAAAAGGAGAGAATGTGAAGCATCGTCCAGATTATTTCTTGCTTTGATGAGACAAAGTCAGACATAATGCAAATATTATTGTGTTAATTTGGTGCTTTTAGTTTGAACATGTATGTAAACATTCATTACATGCTTTTATGTGTGTATTTTCACCATAAACATAAATTCTCATAAGCAAATAATTAATTTAACTTTATGCAGATGAAGCAAGTATTATTTGACAAGCAAAACATCCGTAAGTCACTGTCTCACTTTACAAATACCCATGTTATAAATAAAATCCACATACAATTGGTAGAATTGCTTCAACGTTACTAATAATATCTAAAACCTGTAATCAAATATGTACATCCATCATTCTCACAACTATTTCATACTAAAGAAAACATCCTCGGAGCACAAATGTCAGCTATAATCTCTGCTAATATCTCACTTATGCAAACTGTTGCATATTTCCTGTTCATGTAGAATCTGAAAATACAGGCCAACCGTGGAAAGTTCTTGCAAGCAACAAAATAAAAACCCTCTAGAGGAAGTGGTGGTTTCAACTTGATTGAAAAAAAAGGGCTGGTTACCCCAGTGACTAACGCACAGAAAAACACACCATCTAAGGCACACATTTTCTGGTTTTGTACTGAGAGCAGAAAGCGACATGGATGAACTCGGTAAGATATCTTTACATAACGTTTTACATAGATGATTACTTTTAAACAAAGTATACATCTGATTACTGATTTAAAATATGACTGATGTAAAAAAACTCTGTTTATTGAGAATATTTGCACAACTCATGTGCTGTACTGTGTTTACTGTACTTAGTTAGGTTTTCTTGTATCACTTATACATTGTTTTTATGGTTCTTACTGTTTCTTTAGTTGCATTTTCAACACACATGTGTCTTTCTAAATGCTCTTAAAGATGATCTAACAGGTAATAGTAACTGTACCAGTCAAAATAAACCAATTTAATAAGCTCAAAAGAAAAGCAAGGGCTTTCAACTCACAAGAATAAAAGCAGCTTATTTTAGTTTCACCATAATAAATGCTTTCTGATCTGCTTTTAGCTGAACTTTCTTTATATTATTTGTTTTACCAAACATTATTTTGACTTTCTGTTACAGATACCAGTGTAATTGTTGCAAAAAGTGCTGATAATGTGTGTTTTTATTCTTATTCTTCTTTTTCTGTTGATGTGTGGTTATGAAATTTGCAAAGAAAGTTGTATTTGGTTCAGTATCCATACCCCAGATTCTTGTGACAAGATCACAAGTTTCACTTCTGCAACATGTGTCATCACTTCCTGAGGAAGTCGATGTAACTAAAACAACCTGAGTTCACTGGCACAGGAAATATTTCACTCTGCACAAATCATAAATGTACTGTTAAAACACGAAGGGATCAGTGAGACAGAACAATGTGTTCAGTTGTTGTGGAAACATTGAGCTGTACGCATGTTAGATGATGACTGGTTAGAAGATATCTGTTCTTTATCTTGCCACAGATTTGCTGTTAGAGGAGCTGGACCTAAATTCATCAGGTTCAGACAGCACTAAAGAAAACAGAAACAAAGATATGCCTGATGGAGAGGTGAGCAAAAAATCACAAAAACTGGAGAAATTCAATTTTCTGCAAAAATGCAGTGTGGATGCAGAGTGCTGAATGAGTTTGATAAAATTTGTTGAAGAATAAAAGTTTTTATAGTTAAAACAAGCAGAACAATAGCTAAAGTTAGTAAAACAATAACTAAAAGCTAAAATGAGCAAAATTGTTGCTAAAAGCTAAACTGAACCAAACCATAACCAAAAGCCTGAATAAGCAAAACCGTAGCTACAAGTTATGATATATGAATGGTTAAATTAGCACAAAGCAGGTGGGAGTGAGTATTTCTATCCAACTGAACGATCAGCAGTTTAAAATGAAATAAAGGCATCACAATCCTGAAGCATAACTTGTATTTTTTTGCAGGATTCAGGTGCAGATACTGCTGAATTCAGTATGAAGGATAAAAGGTCCAGCTCAAATGTCTACAGGTGAGGAACAAACTCGAAGCGTTTGTTGGCCCCTGCTGAAAATTATCAATATGTAAACAGCAAAGAAAAAAAAATAGGAAACTACTTAAAAAACTGTTACAGATGATTTTAAAATTTGGTTGTTCTAATATAAAGCAACTTCACGGAAAAGAGGACTAAACTTCAAATATTTCTCATAAGTGTCAGAATTGTAAATAACGTCAGAGTTGAAGCATTACTTCTTTTCAAAGCCTTTGCACCACATTGTGGAAACAAGTGGTTTCCAAAAGAAACTTTGGAATGTAGTGTAAAAAATGTACTCTGTAGGTTTTTATTAGTACTTTTCTATATATGTTCCTTTCATCATCTTGAAAACTTCCATGACTCTGTATTGTAAATCACATAAACAAAGAGTACTTTTGAAAGTATTGTTAATATGTTACATTTAATACCAGAAGATAAGAATTCAAAAACAAACAGAAGCAGGAAAGCCCAAATGACAGAAACAAAACAAAACAGAGCTAATTCAGAGCCCATCTGGCGCAACAGGATAAAAAAAAAAACAAAACAAGAAGACTTTGGTAACAACGAGTACCAATGGAGTAACTGAAGGAAGTTATGAGAAATAACTGCTGGTAATCAAAAAAGCAATGAGGTGACACAGAAAAAAAAGATAAATAGTAACTAACCAGAAGGGATAAGCTTAAAAAATTATTAAACAAAGTTAAGAACTGAAGAAGATTTTTTCCTGAAAGATCAACGCCACCCCGCCCACACACACACACACACACACAAATAAGTAAACATACTGTATATTAGCAAGATCCTACAATGTCCCGGATTGTTTTGAGCCAAAGCTAATTTCAAACTCTTTGAGAAAAGAAGCAAGACAACTGTCCTGCATGGATCCTAATTTAAAATTTACTTTGGAAATTGTGTGTCTGTATGTTGCATAATGTGAGGAACTGTCTCAGTTCACAGCTGACAGCTGACAGCTATCACCACACAGCTGAGACGCCAACATCTATGATTCACTTCATTATTTTGGAGCGGCACGTATAACCACCCAGACCAGACCTTTTTCAGAAAAAGTTCCTATTTCAACAAGACATCTTCACTTCCACCTTAACAAACACATATCGTAGCAGCATGACCTAGTTGTGAAACAGATATTAAATTGAATGGGTGTTTATATAAGGCCATTTTATGTCCTATCTTTATATCTCTAGGCCATTCTGAATGAAATAGGTAGGTTTAAGGGATTTTTAAGTCCATATATTCTGTTTCTATTTGAATTAAATTGCTTTAATGGTACTGCTTTCTGTGTTTTCTCAGTATTATCTGTATTATAATTACATAAATTAATTTAATATATTTACATTAAATAATTATATAATTGGTAGGCTACTTTCACTGATTCAGAATCACAATTTATTTGGGTAAAACCTAAACTCATAAACTGAACCCTAAATGATCAAGTAGTCTCTAATTTTTTTATCACCATTGTAATGTGTTTGTTTGATTTGGTTAGTGTGAATTGATAAGATTTCAGAATTTCAAGTATCGTGCTTTAATTTACTGTTTAGTTTGTCTCTTTATTGAACTCAGTGACCTGCCAGCTCCTGTGCCAGCTTCTGATGATCCTGACTCACCCACTCAAGAACTGGACTTTATCCTGCAAGACTTATTGGGACTAGCAGAAGGGGTCAGTATTGTCTACACATCCTCAAATAACTGTAAATCAACATAAACTGATGTTTTATTTACAACGAATGCACATATTCTCATGAAAAGTTTAACACTGTACAATGAAATTATATATTTTTTTAAAGTAATGTTGAACATGTTAAGGAGAGAGCAGTGAAGGTGCACTGATGTGGTTTTAAATCTGAAAGAAATGAACAAGGTTGAACAATAGAGGGCAGCATAGTACTGAAATCAACACCCTTTAGCTCCAAGTAAGACAGTACTGGAGTTTTTTTTAAATATATATAATATATATGTATTTGTGTGTGTGTTTATTCTTGTTTAGGAACACTTGCCTTCAACAACTCCTCCACCACTGACAGAAAAACAGTCTATAAATAGGAAAACAGATAATGAAAAACAGGAGAAAACGCAGGGAAGCAGCAGAAGCGGTAGTCCAGCAGATTCAAGTGAGACAGCCTCAGCCCAGAGACAGAAAACAGACACCATAGATGACCTCCTGGGAGGGCTGAGCTCTGACCTGGAGAAGATTGGTGTGCGCACCACTGCAAAAGGCCACTGCACCGCGTGCAACAAATGCATTGTGGGAAAGGTAGGGTGCAGAACACTGAGACACACGAAGAAGAATTTAAACAAATTAAAAACCAGTCTAAAGCTTTCATGTCTTTATCTACCTCATTTTTTTTCTTTTAGATGATCACAGCCCTGGGCAAAGTGTGGCATCTTGAGCACTTTGTTTGTGTGGTCTGTAAGGAGGAGCTGAGCAAGACGGGCTTCTTTGAGAGAGAGGGACAGCCGTACTGTGACAAAGACTACCATCATCTGTTCTCCCCGAAATGCGCCTACTGCAAGGGGCCAATTCTGCATGTAATGGAGCACTGAAAGATAAAAGAAACATTGTCTCCACATCAAACAAATGCAACACTGCAGAATGCATCTTACTCGTAATACTCTTGTAGAATCTAAATACAGCAATATATACTTTAATTTGTTCAGTCAGATTGTATCCACACAATGATCTTTAGAAGATTGGATGATGACATGCTGTAAGATGTAGTTATTTTTTTCTTAGACTAGCCCACATGCTTTGCTAATAAATAAAAGGCAAAACCATATTGGGGTTTCTCAGACTGGGCTCACATCACGCTGCAGACCAAAGACATAAATCAGGAACTAATGTGACGTCTTCTGTAATTCTCTTCATGTGGTCTCTTCAATTGGCCTTTTTAAATATGCGGTGTGAGACATACCTTACTTAGTAACCTTTAAGGGAAGTGGAATAAGATGTTATATTTCTGGCTTGTTTATCAGAACATCCTGACAGCTCTGGACAAGACCTGGCACCCGGAGCACTTCTTCTGCACACACTGCGGAAACCGCTTTGACTCAGAAGGTAAAAAAGCAGGAAAATCAATTTCCCTCTGCTGGAGGAGTTTAGCACACAATTAGGTTTATCCTTTACCTATCTTAGGTTTTCTGGAGAAGGACGGGAAACCGTACTGCTGTAAGGACTTCTACCAGCTCTTTGCTCCAAAGTGCTCGGGCTGCGGAGAGTCAGTGAGGGAGAACTACCTGACTGCAGCCAACGGCACCTGGCATCCAGAGTGCTTTGTCTGCGCGGTGAGCCTCTCACACAGACCACACACACACTGCTCTGGCTCGCGTACAAGCCTGAGAATGAATGAGAAAGATACCCACACACTTGCTTTGTTTGCATCGTTTTGACCGCAGGCCTGATGAAAACCATATGCCTGATTAATATGTTGCAGTTGAAATGATGCAGATAAATCCCTCTATGAGGGTATCTTTTATATCCTTCTCAAAGCTACTTCTGTGCACAGCAGCTGGTCAAATATTGCCCAAATAGCACTTTCTACCTCAATGTGTAAAATATGAAAAGCTCTCAGAAATGGCCCTGTCGAAAGTAGAAGTCTCCAAACAAGTACGCTTAACACCTTAAAGGAAGAGTTCAGATCTTTTGAAAAAGGGTTTTGTAGAAAGATTATAAACAAATAATGTCTTATATGTTGTAGATAGCTCTGTAACTGACCTCAGTTTGAAAAAAAAAACCAAATTCATTCTGACATGATTGACAAGTTGAAGGCTAGTTCGTGCAGGACTGTTTTAATTGGACATTTGCTTTTCAAGCTTCTTAGTAATAAACCATTTATCCAAACTGAGGTCAGTTGAAAAGCTATCTACAACAAGTAAGACTTTTACAGAACCCCACTTCAAAAGATCAATTTATTTTTTTAAACTGATTGTTATTCACACCATTACGCAAATGATTAATACACCATTCATTATTTACCACCACATACTTCCAAACGGCAAAATATAAACATTTTATTTTGCATTTATGAGTGTTTCTTGCCATTGGACAGGAGGTCAAGCAGTTTATAAAAGGATAAGGTGAACAAATTGATTAGAACTAATTTGTGAAGGAGAAAACTTTAGTTCCTAAAGTTGTATGATTGGGATTTGTATATCTAGTTTGACTGCAGCTTATTCTTCTCAACTGTAAAGATTTCTGTTGCATGAGTCATTAGCCTCCAAACTCCCAATAAAAAGCTGGGGCTCCTCTGGTGGCAAAGTTGTTAAAAAGATTTACACAGTGTTATTCTTATTACAAAGTGGCTAACTATTATTTGGAATAGCCACTTAATCATTGCCATGAAAATGTTGTAACATGATCAAACATGCATTTTTTTCAGTGGAATTATTTTAAACATCACAAATTTTGAATAACTGATTTATTTTTTTCTGTAGCTGACTTATTAAACAGAGGTGTTACTTTTGTCATAAATAGATTGTTCCACAGGCGTTCCAACTGGCCCCAGAGTTGTGCTCGTATCCTTACCGCTGCAGCTTACTGGCACATAATAAATGAAACACAGACAGCGGTAATGTTAGGAGTTGCACCTGTGCTTTTACTGCCACAAAATGACAAAAAGTCTGCCAAAAGAAACATCTGTAATCATATTTCGAACAAATCCAGTGACGCTGCTGTGTCGAATGTCTGGTTTCAGTTTCTGTTTAAGCTGTTGACTGGAACACGGCTGCAAATCAGAGTTTTTAAATATCTAAGGGATTTACTGTCATTTTATAATGTTTGGTCATATTTTATAAGTCAAATCACAAGTTTGCAGATTCACAAATACAACAGGATTTTTACATTTAAAGTTAGATTACAGCCATATTTTGCTTTACATTATAAGCATGAGTTATTTTAAATGTATTTTCATAAAACGTCTCTTATTATCTCCTATTATTAGAGTTGTAGATGTACATCTAGGGATGACTTTCAGAAAGTTTATGAGATATTTTTCCAACAGACAGTTTAGACCGTTAGAGACGGGTGATAATAAAATCAGCTATGCATGATTCTAAAAAGTTAAAACAGAAAAATAAACATTTTGTCTGTATTGTTTTGCAGACATTAAACTTGTGAACTCTGTGACACCACGCCTTGTTTTGCCTCCATCACTTTCCTTATCTTCTTCTTCTGCTCTTTTTTTCCAGGACTGCTTGAAGCCCTTCACCGACGGCTGCTTCATGGAGTTGAACGGTCGACCCCTCTGTGCCCTGCACTTTCACTCCAGGCAGGGCACGCTGTGCGGTGGCTGCGGCAAGCCCATCACGGGCCGCTGCATCTCTGCTCTTGAGCGCAAGTTTCATCCCGAGCACTTTGTGTGCGCCTTCTGTCTGCGGCAGCTCAGCCAGGGCATCTTCAAGGAGCAGAAAGGGAAGCCTTACTGTTCGGTTTGCTTCAACAAACTCTTTTTGTGATATAATTTACAGCAAGTAACACACATATGTTGCAGCCGACACAACTGTCATTGTAGGGAATACTGTTTGGCATAAATAATAAATTAAAATGGGGGAACTGCATTATTCCAATACATCACATGAAAAGGATGCATTTTTATTCTTAAATATTTTTTGAGTTTTACATCTGACTGAAACATCTTAAAGGCCTAAAATAAGCAAATAGATCAGACTTATCTTTGTCATTAATGGATTGTGTAGTCAGTGTCACAGATAAGTTAATACTATCAGGATTTTAGCACACAAATAAATATTTTTAATGCAGAAAGCACCGGATAATTGGTTGTGTCTGTGACACTTGGTTCAAATTTTATGGGATTTCATACAAAGTGACTGCATCAAATATACAACTGGAGACAGATAAACTCAGAATTTAATCCATGGTTCCTGTTATGCTGCTCTCAGTGTGCCTTAAGACTTGGCAGTCTGGAAATACTTTCCCCCAGTTTGAGGCTTTTTGTCAGGGCGTTTGTCTTTGTGGCCTGATCGCTTGTCTTGGCATTGACTGGCATGGAATGGCCATGCCAACTTGTGATTCCTCTTCCTCTTGGCCACTGGCAGGAACTGGAGCCAGACATCCTCTTCACCCTCCACACAGGCTCCTTTATGGCTGCTTATAGATGATTAATGAATGTGGTGAAGTTAACAAAGGTAGTTTCAGAAGGCGCTCCGTCACATCCAGCATCTCTTCAGAAACTCCATTTTTGGCTGTTGAGAGATGAACAAACCACAAAGTGTTTTAATATTTTGGCAGATTTAGACTCATTTTGTGATGGACTGATTTATATATATATATATATATATATAGTTTTAGTTTCCCAGTGCAGGACCTATATGTAATGATAAGACCAACGTTCTTATAATGGAAATGTTTCATTCATTTGATTTCTTTGCCATTTTTGCAGATTTAAATTATAATAAACTTTGTGTTTTGCACCTAATAAAATGCTCAAACATCATTGATTGCAGGAAGCGCCTAAATTTTATCCTACTGTGTATTATAAAATCATTTTATTCCATCAAGTCAGCAAGAGAGTTGATTTGGAAAAAGCAGTACACCAGCTGAGGATTGTTTGCACCTCCATACTGTGTATGGGTGCATGCTGAGCCCCTCCTGCAGCTCATGTTTCAGCTACTTTCTTCAGCTGACTCAACATAACAATAACAGCAGTTGGGAAGTTTTGTAAAATATTTTATAAAATGTAGTTGATTGTCATACTGTACAACTATTAAAAATCACAACAATAAAAAGGCACAGAAAAAGTACTTCTTCTGCAAATTATGATAAAGTATCAATCATAAATAAGCAAACTTTTGTCTGTACAGTTTTTGGTGTTCTTGCCAATGCCAGCTACAAGCTCTCTCAGTTGGCTAGGTGGGTAGTTTCCTTAGGTTTTTCTTAAGCACGCTACATGGGCTCACTGTGTGAAGTCAGTGTGTGAGTGAATGGCATTGGGCATTAATCATGCTGTCATCACTGTCAGGCCAGGCCTGACAGGCTGTGGCAGAATGCGGACCTTGCATCATGGAAGAATTATGAGTGGATCATGTTCATTCAAATCTCCAAATCCAAAAACGTAAGTGTTTTATGAACTGCAGACTAACGCCCAGATTTCTAATGAACTTACATTCTTACTATAAATTTAAATGATTTGCTTGTTGTACAAAATGCTGGAGAAAGTGAGCTTTCCAGCATTAGTGATGCATGGCACAAAATGAACTTGGAACTGATTTCAGCCCCTAACACAACATTAAAATTTCACCCTGTAATATGTTATCTTCATTCTCACATGACACAGTTTTCCATCTGGATGAGGCCCTGGCACAACTAATCATTATTTTTAGCAGCCCTACATAAATAAAAATGATCTCTTTGGTTTAAAGATTTGTTCAGTTGTCTGAACTATGGTATAAACCAACAGTGAGTTCAAAGTCAGATGAGCAAAACAAGACACATAAACTTGAATGTATTTCAAGCAAACTGCACATAAAATGTTTCAAGAAAAAAAAAACCCAGAAAAGATTAATGCAGTAGAAAAATCTGGCTATCCCAGAAAAATATGATTTATTGTATGAGTGAGTAAATAAGGAGGAAAGGGAGTCTCTGGCATGCAATAAAAATGAGAAAATATGAAAAAAAGCAGGGGTCTTTTTTTAAAAGGATGGTGAGTAAATGGCAGTCAGTGGAAAATGGAGAGAGTGTAACTTAGGTGACATTTACAGCAGTGAGGCAGAGCACAAATGGTCTAGAAGCACTTTAGGCAATAAGATGAAGGCTAGAGCTCGATAGGAGGAGCACGGAGGAGTATACTGGAACCGTACGGATACTGTTGCTTAGGGAGACCGGAGGTGAAGGGTGGGGGGTTAATAGTGTGGTCGTAAGAGTTTCTCTTGTTTGACACTGTAACCAAACACTTACCTCCTCTCCTATAAATGACGGTGTCCGCTTGGCCACCCTTGATGGGGCGCCCTGTCCAGATCGTTACAGCCCCGCTGTGGGTCACCTCACCTAGCTCTACCCTAAACTAAAGGTTCACATCAGCGCTGAGCCTGTCAAAGACATGTTTGGTACACCAATCCACTCATTTGCTTGTACACACATAACCCACATCGATGGAGACAGTAACTGGTGAAAACTCTGTGAAATCAGCTCCAGTAGGTGCAGTAAAACGCAGATAGATCAAGTTACTGTGACATCCTTACTGGGCGTCTAATCCAGTGATTCTTAAACGTTTTATAATGAGTACCACCTCAGAAAATACTTAGTAAGTAAGTAAGTAAGTAAGTAAGCTTTATTTCTATAGCACTTTTCACAGACCAGGGTCACAAAGTGCTGCACAAATGTAAAATAAGATAAATTAAAACAACATACAAACAATAAAACACAATATTACACTAAAAAGCAATCTTAAAAAAGTGGGTCTTAAGTTGTTTCCTGAAAGTGTCAATACAATGTAGAGATCGAATAGTGCAAGGTCTCCAAGTACTACTTTTTATGACAAACTTTAAAAATCAGCAATAAAAGTTTGCACGCTTTTATTCATATCTGACATAAATGAGGAAACTGGACAAACTTAAATGCTAACCATGGCTAAAGGGTAAACTGTAAGACGTGACGGTTCAATGCATTGGTTGTTGAAAACAACACCACATATACTACAGTTATGGCTCTTTTCTGCATATATCCAAATGTAGATAAATTAGGAAAAAAATAATATTGCCAACACAAAAAGCATCTGACACTGAAGAATTGTAAATGTCACAGAATTTGGAAAATAGTTAAAAAAAAAATTAAGGATTCCAACAAAAATCTAGACCTGGTGTATCTGGATAATTTCATGATAGTTTTCAAGATTATTGCACTCTCTATGACATTTTAGTGTTTCACCATGTAAAAGGGACTAAAAGCTGTCCAATTCGTCATTATGAATAGATGCACTTTGCTAACCAGGTACAACTAGTACCTTACCTAATCATCACTGCTATTTGAAATTTGGCTAATTTGTAGCAACAAAGAAGCAAAACACTGACAATTAAATGTGAAACAGGTTTTAAAAAATGTGATATTGCTTTAGCTTTGGTGAGTTTATTAAATTCAAGTTATAGATGACATGGCTTGAAACATAAACAGAATCTGGAAGAAAAAACTGTGGTAACTACATTTTGCATAGAAATATTTTGATTTTGCTGCTTCTGTACATGCTATATGTACTTCATTGCATTGGTTTAATCAAGAAACACTTGCAGCCTTTAGGTTAAAATGTAACAGCCATCAGTTGGTAGAGATGAGAGTTGTACTGCAAATTAAAAGCTAAGCTTTTTAAAGGAAAAGGGAAATCATTTCATTTAAAGACTTGGTGACTTTATATGACTTAGTGGCCCAACAATCAGGCGAAAATGTATATCCACAACCTGTGTTAGAGGTTAAATGAATGAATGTGCTTCAACTAAAGAAAAGTGAAAACTCAGACACCTCTTTACTCAGAAAACACTTAAACAATAATATAACTCTGCTTTGGGGGTGTTTGTTTTGGCGTTCCACTGGTGCTGGATGCAGGTATCACACCTGATTCATGACTGCTTTCTCTGTCTTAATGAAACTTCTTGTTGTTTTTGGCTGAACACGAAGTTCTCTTTGCTATCTCACCTTCTCTCACTCACCAGCGTGCATATAAATGCCACACATGAAAAGCTGACAATCTTGTAAAATACTATTTAGGGAATCTCTACTCTCTACTCATGCCATTTTGGATTTGGTGGACATAATTGCATAAACAGGCATGCATAAACCCAACCGGTCTGAACTTGGCCTCAAAGAAAGAATTATAAAAGTGCATAGAAATCAGTTCAAACATGTGCGTACTATCTTTGGATTTGGTCACCAGGAACAGCCACACAGATGCAAATCACACACGTAAACTCATAAATGCCTTTTACGAGTCTGGTGTCTGTCTCCGTTTTTGGACAGGCGGAAAAACCATCGTCTTCTTGGTACTGGTTGACACAAAGCATATCTGTGTGAGCATCAGTGCCTTCTCTGTGTACTCGCTGATCCTCAACCAAGTGAACTCGAGGTCTTGGGTTTTACGAGTTAAATGGAGTCAGCTTCTGGGGGGAACATTTCTTCTCTAGTTACTCTGCTACACATCTTTGTGTCATCTCCCTTACATCTCCTGCCAAAGAGTCTCTGCTGCTCAACAAGGAAAAATACTGGGAGAAAGAGGGGGAGAAATATAGCATGGTGCATTTTATTTGGATCCTAATGATGCTGCAGAAAGAACAGGCTCGAGTGATATAAAAGATTTATAAGATAGTGAGTTCCTTCTGTATGCAAGTCTTTAGTGTCAAGAAGATGAATGGTTTCATTATGCTAGTTCATTGTGTCCATGTGTAGGTTCACAGTATGTGGAAGAGCAGTAGACTGTATGTCGGACAATCTGTTTTTACAATTCATGGAGCAACTCTGAAAAAAATGTTTTGTAAGATGGCAAAATACTGGTTTGTAAAATTGATGGGTTGTAACAAGTGTTAAAACTGGACTGCAGATTGGATGTTGACACTGGAGCTGAGGTTGCCCAGATCTGGAACATTTTCCTCTATTATTTGTCTGATAGAGCAGTCAGGGATTGGTACAGCAGCTCTGGCTCACTCAAGGTGATAAAGAGGAGCTTTAGACCAGAAGAAGTCAGACACAGAATGCATGGCTGATACTGTAATGAAGCCAGTTGGAAGCATGTTTCTGCCTCCGCAGTGACCACAGCAGGGATCATTATAATGTTTGTCTTAAACTGTGATGACTAACCATAGTATGCTGATTTTATTTAAGACCTGAGTGGTGTCTTGAGTTAAAAAAAAAAAACAAAAAAAAAACTGGGGTTTTGTTTAAACTTTTAAAACGTACAACTTTATGAGCAGTAGATCAGCGCTGTCTTGTTGATAAATCACAAGAGCTGCAGTAGGAATCCACCAGGTCAGCCTCTAGTCAAACCTCCAACTGGGCCGCTGCAAAAACCACGAAGAAAGTTTGAGGAGGGACAAACAGCAACACAAATTTGAAGACTGTAATTCCACAATAAGGAGTTATATACCAAACCACTTAAATACACTCACACCAACACATGTACGTGGCCCCCTGGGTATTTCATTGTGGTTTTACAGTAATCTCATTAGCAGGTGTCCATTATGTGGTGCTTCGGCTCAGAGTCTTTAAATTTAAATTTGGCCGAGAGGATCCGAGTTGGCCCCACAGAAAGACACATTAGCAGCATATACTCCAACCATTTCAGCCGGAGTAACACCTTGTTCCCACTTAAGCCATTGAGACGCAATCATAAGCCCTTGCCTGAGAGCAAGACTTAATCCAGAGCTACAAGACGATGGAGCTGAAGTTCCTCCTTTGAATAAAAATGATTTAGTGTGCAGTAATTCAAAACCGATGACCTGCTTTCATCATAAAGACGACTTATTTATTCATGCAATCCTGCAAGTTCAGTCACTCTAATTTATTTATTTACAGGCAGCACGACCTTTTACACAATGTCCTTTCTAAGGATATACTGCCACCCAAAAATG
Source organism: Kryptolebias marmoratus (assembly GCF_001649575.2). Lineage (NCBI taxonomy): Eukaryota > Metazoa > Chordata > Actinopteri > Cyprinodontiformes > Rivulidae > Kryptolebias > Kryptolebias marmoratus. The sequence continues at coordinate 12,787,527 of NC_051453.1, read as the reverse complement.
GAATACACTCAAAATGTAATGTTTAATGTTAAAAGCTTTATTCTTGTTTTTTGTGGCTCAAATCAGATGGACTGAAGAACCTCATGTTCCACAGTGACCCAGAAAATAATAATTATTTTATTTTTCTTGTCATTTCGCTTTTTAACTGTAATTTTTTGTTTATTTTCAAACATTTTTATAAAATGTAATTCAGCCGCGGTAGTCTGTATGAATTTTATTTTGTTGTCCAAAAAGCATCTTAATTTTTTTTTACCATATTTATTTAGTTTTCTTGAAGTTATATATTTAAAATAAAAATTCTTGAGGTTTTTAAAGTTTTGCAGTTGCTGTGCAAAACACTGATGCTGTATTTTGCACTTTGGCAGAGAAAGGAAATTTGTGTGATTAAAGTTCTTTTGACTTGATTTGAGCATCGTCATGAACTGAAGTTTGTATTCAAGAAATAATTTAAAAATGTGTACATGTTTCAAAAGCATAATTTTCTTGTTTTTTATGTCGTGAATTTTGATTGAAGGTAAGTACATTTACAGTAATCTTAGATCTACATGTTACTCTTTGCTAAGAAAAAGGAATGAATAGGAAAACAGCTTAAAATTATATTTGGCTTGCTGTATGCTGGATTTAGGAAAATAATTTTGTGTTTTATCATTTCTTCCCTTGACGTAAAGTCATGATTGGGTCTTTTCCTTTTCTAAAATGCAACCAAAAACACATGATCTTGGAAAACCTGTAATTTTTTTTTTCTTTTTTGCCTTTTTCTTCAAGAAATTCATTCTTTGCATTTCTTAAACCCTCATATATAGCAGCCAACAAGGCCAAGACAAACAGGAACTCTGGGATTATTTAGTCATTTTTGTCAATATCTTCTTCACTTCCCTTCCCCGAATGATGTCTGGCTTTGGAAATGTTCCACTAAACAGTTGAGTCTCCGCTGGGGCTTAAGATGGGATTATAGCTCAAATTACAGACTCTGTGGCTCATTTACTCTCCGAGTCCGTGGTCTTCAAAACAAAGGTTGCATGTGGACATGTCCAGTGATATGATAATAGCATGAAATGAGAAACACATTTCAAGAGAGAAACTTTGCCCGGCGCCGTGCGGAGGCTTTCATGTGTAACGTTTGATGTTGCAACACATAGAGGATGTGAAAGACCAAAGCGCAGGCAAAAGGAAAGATGTTTTGTGCATATATCTTAACAATTGGTAAATGGCAACAGGATGAAAATAATGATCTCTGGGAGAGAAGTAGGAAATTACCATCATTATACTGGACTATTAGCATTTTCATGGGGCTGGACTGAGGAAAGAATAATATAACAAATGTCAAATGAAAAGAATTTGGATTATTGAGTATTTATTAATAGTGATTATAATATATACTTCTGTTGCTGATTTATTTCCTCTGTATAAACAGTTGTTCACAGTATTATTTACTCTGCAAAAAACCTCCTTTGATCTAGTACTTTGTCTGGAAATTGTACCGTATTTATTCCTGAAATGAGTACAAACATTGTCCAGTTGAGTTTCAAATCTCTGGAACTTGATTAAACAGAGTTGTCAAAAAAATGGCTCACATACTGATCAACACTGCTGCATTTTAACCACTGTTCAAAACATGACAAATAAAAAACACATACGTACACACACAAAACCCAGCTAATTCTGATGTTGTAACATGTTGGACCGGTCCGCTGGCAGTCTCAGTGATTTGCTAAAACTAACGTCATGATGTCATTGTTGTTTTCCATTTCTATCTGCAACAAACCACGTCGTATTTCATTTGCTTTTTGAGAGTGTATCACTCAGGGCTGCTGAATGTGGTTATGATCTGACCGAAGACATCCAATGGTGAGACGGGGGAGAGCTGCAATGATCGCTTAATGCTTGATATCGGATATTCATCAGTTTGCAGAAAAACATCAAGGCAGAAAATCTGAAAAAGTTAAACATGATTTCACATAAGCAAACTTCACTTGCAAGGGTGACACCCATACAATGTTAGTGTAACCAGTAATGCTGTGTCTGATTTCTGACAAAAGTAATTAGGGTCATAATAGGTATTTAGTACCAATATTTGGATTGCCCAAATACAGTGAGTCAGTCTTTCTGCATAGTTTTAAAATCCTTTGGTTATGCTGTATGTGAATTAGTATTTAAAATAGGGAACATTGGATTAAAAAGGCAATTCAAAATAAGAAAGAAAAGAGAAATATGACTGGCAAAATCCAAATACCCCTTTACAAAAAACAACAAAACAGTACTCCTGTATCCTTTGTGCTCAGATTTCTTTCTAAAGGTTAACCTGTCAACTTCATTTGTGAGCCTCTGATATCAAAACAAAACACAGTCATCGCTGGGTGTACACAGCGCGCTGAGTGAGAGGCCAGTACATTGGCTAAGATGTGACTTTCAATCATGGTGGCGAGCCTCAGCCCAGTGGACTGCGCTCAGCTCAGCTCTGGCTCATAAATCAAACCAACTGTCTGGATTTGGCTGCAGATTTCTGAATTCCCCACAGAGTGATGCACTGTTTGTTTTAACCCTCTGCAGTCAAACCATGCTGCTCTTGTTAGATCTCTGTTCCCTCTGTGTTGTGTGTCCTGCAAACTGCATTTACTATGAAACTGCATAGAAATCAAAATTGCTTTCGTAATTTTTCACTGTTATCATTATGTGGCATTATCCACATTAACGTAGAATAAACTATCTCATTGACTTCATAAAGCGCTATAATACTTTGCACAACAAAATGCAGGATAAACATTGCTGATCCCATGAATTTTTTGCTGTTTAATAAAACATCTGCAATATTTTTGTGCAGCACTATGACCACACTTACCAAATTAAATAAAATGCCTTAGCAAGTACAAAAATGGAAAAATAATAAAGTTAGGCTGCATTAATATTAAGCTGCGTTTAACAAAAGATCCTGCTTTAGATAAATAGAGCCCTGCATAAAAGCAAACCACATTTAAGTGAAACCAAAGTATTGTACTTTTAGGTGTCATGGACAAAGGGTCCTCGATGAATTCATTTAATGATTATGTCATAAACTGCTGTAGGTCAAAGGTCCCTTTCAAAACCACTTAAAAAATTGAACTCTTGCTTTTTTTTAAACTGTAACCTGCATTTGTATGTGGGTGAAAGTTCTAACTGCTGTGGAAAACGTCTTGGATGAGTGGTGCAGCTCTTTGAGGAGAGAATGTGTTGCTAATTGCTTCTAAATGTACTCTGTAGCAGCAAAGCAGATTCACTAAATCATGACCAAAATCTCCCTGCACAAATTAACCATACAGTATTCCATCCCAAAAGGTTGCATAAAACCGTGTATCTGTGTGTCTACTGAAACGGATCGCAGAGCTCACTGCATGTTATTGACTTTGCTGTTGGGTGGTGAGCGACGGAGCTCAGTCAGATTCGAGCTGTAATTTATCTTCTATGAGGCCAGGTGGAGACTGGGGCCTGTCATCACAGTGTTATTGATGTGAAGCACTCAAGCTATATAGCCAGACTGGTTTTCAAGAGCCACACCAATCATTACTTCACACAGTAACAATGTTACAAGGTTGTTTTTTTTTTTCCTGAACAAATCTAGGACTGCATTTATTTATTATCTGTCTCACTCAGTGAAAGGGCCTCCACTAAGTTAAGTGGTTGGTGATACACACAGCAGCAGGTCTGAGCGAGGTTGTAAACAAAACTTGAAATGAAAGAGCAGATAAAGTTGGTATATTTTCTTTGTTCAGTTTCTTACAGTAGATTACAGTATAAATTGTGACACATGTTCAGGATCAGCTGAAGACGCAGAAACTTACTTTTGCTGACCTTTCCTTTGTGGACTGTTTATGTATCCGTCTGAGTGTGTGTATATGTGTGTGTGTCTGCACTCAGTCAGGAGGATCACGCTGTTTAATGGGTTTCTGTTCTTTGTGTTTGTGTTTGTGTGTGTTTTACATTTCAATCATACACGTGGTGCTGTTAAACGTGCTCCTTTTGACCTGCTCTGCATGTGTTTGTGTGTATTTTGTCAAAAAAAAGTCATGCTGTCTGACATGTTTCAGCTGTGTGTGCCTGTATGGATCTGTGTTTATATCAGCTTGTGTGCGCGCGTATGTGTGGTAGTGCAGCCGGCTGCAGACTCTGTCGACAGCTCGACTGCTCCCTGTCAGCCATGAGAATAGCTCTATGTGTGAGTGAAGAGTAGCTGAAGGAACGATGCCCAGAGAGCAGAAAGCAGTCTGACGTGTGTGTGTGTGTGAGAGTGTATGTCTGTCTGTCTGTGTGTATCAGTGTTTATGTGACTTGTCGACCAGGTTATCATCATGCAGACAGGATTTTAAAAAGCCTTCCTCCTTCACTGCTGTTTTTCCACAAGCCATTAATTGCAGACACTTGAAATATGCCCTTAAAGGCAATAAATTATGTCTGAGTTGTATCAATACAGAGTCATCAATCTCACCTAATCATCTCGCTCTGTGGCATTCCTGTGTCTCTTCACATTTATTGCATTTTATTAACACCTTTTCTTTTTGGATTTCTTTTTTTCTTCCTTTGCTTTCACAAGCTCACCCTCCTTCCTTGGCTTCTCAAATTCAGACGAGTGCACATCCACTCTGACACATGAACTCGGCTCTTGAGGTTTGAAGGAGCTGACCAGCCAAGTGTCACAGAACCGCACATTGATCTTGAAAATAAACAGAGCCGAAAACAAGAAATGTGGGGGCAACGAGACAAAGACTGAGAGAAAAATAAATGATAGACAAAAGGCTTGAAATTTCAGATTATTTTACCTAAACAACATCACATTCTTCAGCCCCTTGTTCTGACCTCAATGCTGAATGTTTTATTTTATCCATCAAATTGAATTCAAAGTGTTCACCCTCAGGGTAGCTGAGTCAAGATTTCTTTTCTCCTCCTGGGCCTTTTTTTTAGTTTATGCTGGAGTCTAAAAGAAACTGATCTACTGCACAAATCTTTTGTTGAATTTATTTTATATATTTTAAAACACGTGTGCAAGCCACATGTCTGTTTAAACGACCAATACTACACATTGTGGTATTTTGGACACCTGGCTCAGGACAGACTATGACTAAGACTTCCCCCTAAAACATTTATGTCCAACAAAGACCACACTGTTAGGAATGAAACCACAGAAAAAGAATAGTGCAATGGACCAAATAATCTCTGGACTAATGAAAACGAAACAGCAACACTGCCACCAAACCTGGCCAAACTGACTGAGGCCAAGCTTAGCGTTCTCTGGTCAATGTAAACTCACAGAAGCTTGGAAGTGCGGCCACACACAAACAGTACCTCTTCTTATTCTCTACCACTCTTTCAGCTTGATATCTTTTAACCGAGGCAAGCTTTGAGGCAATGAATTTGCCATGCATATGGCCTTAAAGCACTCTGGACAATAAGCTAATCTTCAAAGGACCTGATTAGAGCAAACAACTATCCTCAAAAGGAGGTTGAGTCCAAATCCTGACTTTTTCTTTTCTTTCTTTACTTAGACACAAGCTCATCTGATGCTTGGGGCTAGATTTCATGTCTGGTTTCTGCACATCACTGCAGACTTGAGGCTTTGATTTCATGATATCACAACACATGCTGTTTGTACTGTGCTCTGTGGTAAATGCAAAACCACTGTCTGAACAAAACTACAAACAAGACGTAGACAATGATTCACAAAAGCATCATGAAGCAATAATGCATTTCCATAATATTATGTTATCAGAGGAAGCTATTGTCCAGAGCAGAGATTTGCAGGAGCACCACTATGGTTGCTGAAATGACACGAGGGAAAACATTATTATTCCTCCACATCTTATTCTTTTACCATTCAAATGGCTAAAAGGTAGATCTGCTTAACAGCAGGAGGAGCCTTTTCTCTCCTCCACCTCTTTTGCTTTGGCTTTCATGGGGTAAATGGGCCAGAAAAAGAAAGAAGATAGCAGGAGGCCTGCAGATATGGATAATGCAATTACTCACAATGCCCATGATCAGTGGGAGAGAGCTTAATGCATCACAGGGTGACTTTGCCGGCTAAGCCTTTGATGTAAGAGCATCATAGGCTCTACAAAACAAACATGGGACATGTCTCCCTCTGAAAGGAGTCGTAAATATGAAAAGAGCAAAATAATAAATGTTATGATACAAAATGTTGCTTTACCAAAATCTCACGGCAGAAGCCATTTCCACAATGACTCTCCATCACTGGCCCAAACATCGCAAGCCTCCATTATTCCTAAATGTAAAGTCATCAACTTGTTGTCAAAAAGTAAACCTCAGCGGGAAGTATATTAGTAAGAGGTTTGATGATCAACAACTTGCGCATGAATAAAGTCAAAGCTAATTTTCATCCTCCTATAAAACAACTTCATATTGGAAAAATATAGTAACAAGCAACTGTTTGGGCACCCCAGTCAGGAAAACACAAATTTCAATAAAATCTATTTTAAGAGTCTTTGCAAGAATAATACTTTCATGTTTCTAGATTTTTACAGTTTTGTAATTATCTCAAGAAGTTTTGATCCTTATTTATGTTTATACTGGGTGATAATGAGGCCTTGTTTTGTGACTGCTTCATAAACCTTTAACCTGTAGTAGACACCACCTTCTTTTCATAATCCTGTTTTTGCATGTGTTGTTTACCTCCTGTCTGATTGAATCCATCCCACTCTTTTCTAATAAAATGTCCCTGAACCAACATCTCTGAGCCCAAAACAGTTAATTGAGCTTCGTGCAAAACAATTCTCTTTAAACTCCAGGCTACAGAACTTGTTCCAAACATGAATCAGACTTGTTCAGATGTTCCTTTGCTAGGTTTTTTTTGATGAGAATGCAGGAAAGCTTTTCTCGTGACTCCTCGGTGGAGGTCATATTTGTGCAGGTGCAGCAGCACAGTAGAAGAACAACACTTTAGATTCTGTTAAACCTTTCTGAGGGTGTTTTTCTATCAAGCTGGGACTTGGATTCCCCTTTTGGCAGCCAATCCATTCACTAACAAGATTTTTTTAGTAACTCTACCTCCACCATTCCTGACTGTTGGCTTGAAATATAAAATGACGACAAAGCTAATTTTGTTGTTGTTGGCTGAGAAGTCAAATTATTTATGAGGCTTTGAATTTTTTGTATTACCCAACTTGTGGCTCTGACAAGTACTCAGTGTCGAAAACATCAGTAAAAAACATCTGAGGACAAAAGTCATGTGTCCAAAAATATGCAGTGTGGTTTGTAATAAGATTTTGTGCACTCTTCAGCAAAATGCTATGAAAGTGAGAATATTGAAATGTAGCTAAATGAAATTAAATGGTTCCAAAATACGATCCTCCTGCTGTCTGTCTTGTTTTAAAAAACACCCATCACCTTTTAGTGAACTGCTTCATATCTTAAAACCAAACTAAACTAAAATAAAAACTAAGTCATTCGTAGAATTACCTATAAATTGTCACTTTTTTTTTTTTTTTACCTCAAAATCATTACTCTCTTTCTTTTTCTGTAATATAGACAAAAAAACTGACTGTGACCCCTACCATTTTATCTTTCCCTCTCATCTTTCTCATCCTGCTTTTGCTCATCCTGGAGGATGAAGATAGATTGACAGATGGCCCACTGCATGTGCTGACGTGCCACAGGAGACTTTGTACCTTGTTTCCACATCCTTTATCTGTCTTGTCTGGCCTGGCTTAAGCAAATAAATTTTGGCCTTCTTTAATTTATTCCACCAAACATAATTGTCCACCTTCTTCCCCACCCTTTGCTCATTACCCCAGTCTTTTCCCATGACATCCGGAAAGAGAAACCACAATAACATTTCACCAGAGACTCAGTCAATATTATTCCTTGACATCTTCAAAGCGGAGCAGAGGATATTGGAGCCTGGGTAAGAGACGGGTGGAGGTAGAGGAGGGTGTGTGTAGTCTGTGTGTGTTAAACTAAGAGCAGAGATAACCAAAAAAGATATAAAGAGAATGTTGCCTTCACTGCCTGTCTGACAATCAAACTCTAAAATTTTCACATTCAGAACATTTTTTGTAGCATTTTCCTTTCTGTCCTCAAGTCACTCATTTCTCTTTGTCCTTTTTATCTTTTTATCTTAACCCACCACCAGGGGTCCCTGTGTACAAAACAAACACACATTTACTGTTGGCTACACTTGACTGTACAGTAATGCTTCAGGTTTTGAGATTTGTTGGACTGGAATTTTGTTTAAAAGCAATAGGCCTACCATAAGTTTTAAACACCAAATGAAATCAGTGATGCTAAGGGAGAGAGGCCTTTACCAGAACGTCAGATAGATTTGCAGCCACAAGGGTAAGCACATTCAAAATCCCTGGAGTCGGAGAGATTTTAACAAAGTCCCATTCTCTTTCCACAGTGTGTGCTTTCCTCTTTATCTGGTCATAGAGAACGCAACAGCCAGAGAAAGTGCTGGAAAGCAAATTAACAGTAGGTTCAATTACAGATGCATTTTGTTCAACATTTCAAAAAATATATATTTTGAGTGGCGAAAGCATTCCTCTCCAGATGTGCACTGTGAGCATTTGTGTGATCTGCTAACAGAACATTAAAGTCTTCTTTTGTCCCTGGCTATATATGCACCATGCTGTAAGCACTGGCCACAGTCCAGGAATCTCTTGCAGCCAGCCGCTCGTAAGCCCTCTTCAACCCGGCCAAGAATGTGGAAAGGCTCCTTCAAAGAGAAGTCCTCTGCGAGGTGTGGTTAAAGCAGGTATCTGAGACCACAGGTGGCCACATGAGAGCAGACAAAGCAGCAATAACTGAAATCCCACACCTGCCTGAGCAGGACCTGCAAAATGGGAAAACAGAGCAGTAAAGATATTCTGATTAGATCAAATCAGTGTGCCTAAACATTTGAGAGATCTGAGGCTGTGTTCAAAATGAGAAAATTACAACTTTTCTGCTTCTCAAATATGGATGAATGGTAGCAAAGTTACTCAAGTCAAAAGCCAAAGGGCACAAGTGTCACAATTTACAACATGAAACTTTGTTAAAAGACATATTGATCAAAGTTACTCAGCAGTGGCAGCTAATCATCCGAGTGAAGAAAACACAATGAGGGAGCAGAGGGACAGTCAGCTGCTAACAGAGCTGCCCGGCAACAAGAGCGAACCCTGAGTGGTGAGAAGAGGAGTGGAGAGGAGGGGAGAACATGGCCGAGGACAAAGAGGCGCTTGTCTGAGATCTGTCTGCCGCCAGCCTGCAGGGAGGGGGGCCCAGTGCCACTCGTTTGGGGGGGGTCCCCCGTGATAAATTTCCACTACTTGACTCTGTCACACAGTCTGCCACTTGGACAATAACTGAGGTCACAGCAGAGTAGTGGAGCGTTGACATCACGGCCTGCTCAGTTAGGGGGTCACTTTCACTCAGCGCTGTGTATTTCACACACGCCTCTGCTGCTCTACATCATGACTTATTGAGCTTAAGAAAAGCGTACCATAAATAAAATACTTCTCACAGTTGTCTCTAATCCAACTTGTTTATTTGGGTCCATTAATCATACATATGGGGACACATCTGCCTCAACAAGACTCCCCAATATAAAAATTTGTCAAGCGGTGATAAATGCAGGTTTTCAGGGAGGAAACACATGACAGCATTTGAAACATTGTTCATTTACATCTTTGAAATGACTTTGTTGAAAAAAAAGGCAAAACAAACCTCTCGGATGCTGGATCTCAGTTCTGCCTATTTTTTCTAAAAAAGGTGAACACATGCAGTTTTGTTGCCAGCAGTGCAATTAGTTTTCTACAAAAAAAATAAACAAAAGGGGGCTGAAAACTTTGGCATACATTTGTAGAGGAACACAAGCTTTTAAACATGTTGATTCTCCAAGAGGCTTAGTAAGTTCATCAACACTAATAAATACATGGGTGCTGAACGACTTTGTTGAAATTTGCTAAGGAAGTTGAAACTGAGCTGAAAGCTAAAACTAGCAAAATGCTAGATAAAAGCTAAAAGTAGCAAAAGGCTAAGCTCTAGCCAGTAGTTAAAAGTACCAGTACACAGCAAAAAGCATTAGCAGTAATAGCATTACCAGTAGTCCTAATAGTTTTAGCATAAGCATGCTGAGGTAGAATTCAAAGTGAACAATACTTTTGAAGGATTTGAAGAAATCTTAATATATTTTAATAGGGATTTTCTTTGTAAATAAAGTTAAATATTTTGAATAGCATAAAAGCTACAAAATCAAAAGTCATAGCACTCATCTTGTGAACAGATTAAATGTTTTGATGTATGATCGGTTAAAGTATGCAGAAGTAGTTAGTTTGCCATATAAAGTCAAATAAATGAAAAGGAAACATAGGAAGGAAAAATAAGAAAAACAGGGAAACAATATTGCTGACTCAGCATTTACACTGTTAAACTGGGATGTAAATATTCCATCAAAAGGAAGCCTTTCAGGATCTGTCTTTAGAGGCTTTTGTCATCCTCCACTGAACCCGCTCTCACTCACTGCAGTGTGTGCAGAACTTGCGTGTGGAAAGTGTGTGTGTGTTGGGTGAGGGTGGGGGTGAAGGGTACTCCTCTCGTCCCACCTCCCTCTCTCGCCCAGTCAGGACACTCCAAACTCGCGGAGCGCAAACTCTCCAAAGAGTTTTGAGTTCCTGCTCTCAGGAGTGCGCATGCAGGAGAGCTTGGAGGAGGAGGAGGGGGAGGACAGGACACGAGAAACTGCGAGCAGAAACCAAAACAAACTCAGAGGCTGAGCGCTGTCAGGGAATGAGGCGGAATGGTCCTCCAGCCGAGTTGCACATGTGAGCCCGGGGGCCACCGGTAGCGTTTCCCTTCCATCAGAAGGACAGACGAGAAAAGAAGACAGGAGAAAGGAAGGAAGAGACAAAAGTTTCCAAGTGTCCTGTCACCTCCAACATGATGGTGTTCGGGCCGGTTTTCAGCTGGGTGCTTCTGAGCGGGCTCCTGCAGGCTGTGGCACCCTGGGGTCCAGAGCGCGCGGGCAGACCGAGGCAGTGCGACGCACCGAAGTCGGTGAGTCTTTATGAGGCGCTTCTTTCAAGTTTCCAAATCTCTGTACACGAGTTACTCAGTTTTACATGATGCAGGATTTGACCCTGTAATAACTTGGCTGTACAGCTCAGAAAGCGGACTGACTCAGTTTCACATCTCTTACACTTGCTGTCAGAACTGTTCTAGCTGTAAAGTAAGGAGAACTGCGTTAATATGGCCCAAAATGTTAAAGTCAGACACTAAAAATAATGTTCATTTTATGGCATGTTATAAGTGTGCCTTATACATTTATTGGTAAAAATCTAGGACTTTTACAGACAAATATTAAAAACCAGATCCAGGCAAGATGCGCGTATTTGTACGAGAGAGACAACAACAACAGCAATAATAAAAATAATGTTGATCATGTTAAACATAGGCCTACTACTACTACTACTACTACTACTAATAATAATAATGTCCTGCAAAGTATTTGAGCTGATTCAGAAATCCGCAGCAGTGCGCACGGTTATAGATCTGGGCCTTTACAGTAAAAAAAGGGTTTTTTTTTTTTTTTTGGTTTTTTTTTTTTTTGTGCCAAGAGAAACCGAGTGAGCTCGCCAACTTTATGGCTGTTTATGTGACAATGTGGGGAACACCCACGGCTGACTTGACTTCATTTGGAAAAGTTTCATTGACCTTACAGAAAGTAGTAGTGTTTCAGCGCAGCACGCGGCCTCATAAAACCTCATATCGGACATTAAGGGAAAAATAAACCATATAGAGCAGTCGGGACTGTGCAGATCATAGGCTGTCCGGCACACACGCCCGGTGAGAGTCTCTGCATGAGAAACAATGGATCCCACGAGAAACAGGTGGATTGGAATGATCTATCATTTAGCTGTACCAATCGTATCTACATTATGTTTATATAAAATGTAAAAGATCAGCAGCAGTCAGAGATCTGTAAAGGCTTCATGTGATTTGTATGCGTCAGTTTAGTGGTCTCTGTTTCATATTAAGAGTAATTACCCTCATAAAAAACGGCGCACCGCGCGTCAAGGCTCTCCAAAAGTCAGCGCTGCATCAGCAGAGAGGATCTCTCTCCTTTTCTCTCGTCAGGACTCATAAGTTAATCACTCACAACCACACTTTCCATGTCGAAACGTCCTCCTCCGTGGCTACAGGGGCCTTAAAAGCACATTTGGTCGGAAATAAAAAGCTCCATGCGCAGAAATCCTTTTAGACTGGGAAAATGTAGATGAACGCAGAAACTAGGTCTGTCTGTAGCGTCGGGTGGGCCAGTGTCAAAAATGTTAAAATCTCCTCAATTTAAACATTTCGGCTTATCTGTAAAGTCTCTGCGCCGCTGTTATGAAATTTTATAGGCTACAGCATTTGTGTTTAGTTTGTCGAACTAGAGACGGTGCCAGGAAAAACCCGAGATGTTCATTGCAATTAATTAGACTGGAGAAGACTTTACACGCAATTGGCTGCAATCTGAAATCTTAAAGACAACTTTGGCAGTGTGAATTATGACTGAAGGAAATCTTGATTTCATTCTAGAAGTAAACATTTTCTAAGAATAACTTTATATTACAGTAATGGGTTTCATCCCACAAATGCCTGATTACACTGTGTCTCGGTGGCCAGAAGTTTGAAATTGTTTAGAGAAGCAAATTCTGTTTCATATATTCAGATAATGTCAAAAGTCATAGCACATGCACGGCACATTGGCTGAGCACTAAACAAGAAACATATTTTTAAAAAGCACCAGAGCCTGATGCTTGTTTGAAAAGGACTGTGATTATTTAATTCCCTTTGTGACATTGTTTTGTTTAACTATAACTATAATCCACAAATGCTTCCCGATGCTCAAACCGCAGAAAAATACAATGCTATATTTAAGACTACCACAAACAGAAGTGTCACAAATAGGTCAGACTGGAGAGCAGGTTTATTCCAGATTTAGTCTTTTTATGAGCTCCAGTGCAGTATATTTGGTACTGCTGCCTTGAAAATGCTTCCCAGGCTGAAGGAGGTTTTGGCAACATGAGGTATGCACCTCAACAATACACTGGGGTCTGTTTCCTACCTATAGAAGGCCCCACTATAAACTGCCTGCCTGCAGTACAGGCCCGTACTGAACAGAATTCATATTTCCCCTGCTGTCATCTTAAAATTATATTTTAGCTTTTAACTTGTTGACCTGAGCCTGTGAGCCACTAAACCACTACAAAGGAATAAAGTGTTTGCTTTAATGCAAGCTGACCTGCTCTAAAGTGATGATTTTGGGTAATATTTTCTTTGTCTCTCCTCTCCTACAGCAAAGCGACTTCAATTCTTTCCTGTGGAGAGTAAACCGAGCACCTCCTCACCCCCCTGCTTACTTGTTTGGCACCATCCACGTGCCCTACACCCGAGTCTGGGACTTCATCCCTAATAGCTCCAAACAGGCTTTCCACAGCAGCAAGAATGTTTTCTTTGAGCTGGACCTGACTGACCCGTTGACCATCTCCAAACTGACCAGCTGCCAGCTGCTCCCCCACGGCGAGAACCTGCAGACCCTTCTACCTCGAGACCTATACCGTCGCCTCAAACGTCACCTGGACTACGTCAAACACATGATGCCCTACTGGATGACCGCTGACCAGAGAGGCCGGGGACTGTATGCCGACTACCTGTTCAACGCTATCGCAGGGAACTGGGAGAGGAAGAGGCCGGTGTGGGTGATGCTAATGGTCAACTCACTGACGGAATGGGACGTGCGGTCCAGGGGGACACCGGTGCTGGACTTGTATTTGGCTCAAGAGGCAGAGCGAATGGGAAAAACAACAGGGGCAGTGGAGCGGGTGGAGGAGCAGTGTCACCCCTTAAATGGGCTAAACTTCTCTCAGGTAAGAGGATATCAACCACTTTTATTTTATTTTATTTTATTTTATTTTATTTTATTTTATTTTATTTTATTTTATTTTATTTTATTTTATTGCCATTGATTCACAGCCGGAACATCTGGAGAATTGAAAAGCCAGATAAGAAAGCTGGATGAGCAAATTGTGTTTCTTTTAGCTTTTGTTTAGTAATGAAACTGTGAAGACAAGGAAGTTGGCCTTTAAGGTCTACAAAAAGATTTCAGTGTGCACAGTTCATTCGAGTTTCACCTCTGAAAAACCTACAGAATGTGTGAGAAGATACTATGAGATAAAAAATACAACAACAATATGTGTCTGCATGAAGACAGCTTTATGGTTATGGATGTCCCTCCATATAAGTAAACAAACATACTCAACCCGCAGAAAGGGTATGAGCAGAAGCAGAGTGCACAAAAAAAAGATTAACAAAGGTGAAAAGAGCAGAGAGCTCTCCTTTCTTTTGATGCTGACTGGCTCTTATATTGCTGAGCTTGGACTGCAACAGGAAACCTAAAGATGAGTGAGACACTCTAATTAGTTGATGAGCAGAGCACAGGGAATACATCCAACTTTATTTCTCGTATGATGATAAACGATGGACTTGTCTATTTATAGAATTAGTTTGCGGCCTTCTAACATAATGAGACTGGAGACTCTTTGAGAATGTGGGAGGTCGTAGTAAAATGATGAGACTTGACAGCAAGAGGGAGATGCTCTGCTCTTTTAACACGTGTGCAGCATTACTTGCAAAAAGTCACACCATATTGCCATGCAAAACTCAACACAGGCACATTTATGGTGCGCCGCAATAGAATCTGTTGGGGGGTAAAAGTCCATGTGACAGCACAGGGGGCTTTGCAGCTAATTTGAGAGGCAGTCGGTTTCGAGTCTCTCCACTTTCATCAGTACCTCCTAACTATGCTGTCAAAATGGCACTGCATGCACACCACATGCCAAGGAGCTTTACTGACTCTAGAAATAAGCTCTGCAAGGCAAACAGTTTTAAATTCTAATACCTTTGGCTGGACTTTATGCTGATAGATCTGTTATGTATGCAGCCGGGCCATTTTCTTTTTACCTGTAGTTTAACTGCTTTTAACACTGAACTGTATTTAGTCCTGTTTTAGAAAAAAGTGTTTGCATTTTTGAGGAAGCAGGCCTTTGAACTATTTACACAAGGCAGGTCTTCAAGATCAGATAAGAGTTTTACTGACAATAAAAAAAGACAAATAGCCTAAAATTTGCCCAGCTCAATCACAGGCAACACTGAACTCCTGAGCCCTGACCCCTCTTGTTTCCAGATATGTATAAGAACAATGCAGAGCTGTGCTGAAGCTGACATGGAAACCATTATTCTCAATTACAATAATGCGTGGTTTAATCTGAACACCATGGTTGATTGGATCCCTCCACGCTTGACTGTAACAATGATGAGGTCAGGAGGATGGATAGACCCAGAGTCAAAGGGAAATTGTGTGGGTGCAGAGGAAAGAAAAGTGAAACACCAGAGAGAGAAAGTAAAAAGACAGACGCTGACTGGGGGATAGATCAAGTGTGGTGTAGAAGCAGCTGTGAGGCTGAAAATGGGAGACCGATGGGCATCATTGCACTAGTAACACTAATCTGAAACACAAGAAAAGGGGGATCTGAATTTGGAAGGATTCCATATCTTTTAAAAAAACTAAATTTTTGTTCCTAAATAAAAAAGTACCGGCCTAAAATATCCTGTAATTTTTGACATTACATAGGAGCCTTTAGATGAAGATGAATCAGTAGGTTCCTCACATGCATCTGGTCCTGGTGGTGCCTCTGTAAAGAAACTAGAAGCAGTTAGTGATGAGCTTAGCAAAGGTTTCTCTAACTCCAATGTTTGACTTTTGTCGGGATACCTACGACCTCAAAGAAAGTCACATTTGATCAAAAAGAAGTACAGAATACAGGAGCTGCCCAGAGAAGAAAAAAAGAGGCAAGATGGATGTTTTAAAGTGGTTAGCTTGAAAGAAATCAAGAGACATTAGGTATACCGGAGTCCTTTTTAGATCACTCCAACAAAAGTTCTGTCTGTCTGAGATCCGTCTGTGGTGTCTTTAGATCACAGAGAGGTGTAAATATTTCTGTTAGAAGCAGTTTAGAGGCTGTGGAAGCAAAGGCACTGTGCATGGTTCTTCTCTAGTTCTTAGAAGGCTGATGTGGCTTGACAGCTGGGCAGGACAGCTAGCACCAAACGCTTTGAGCAAAGATTGGAAAGGGCTGGAGAAAGTTTAGTTAGTTCAAGCTGCAAAAACCTTAAAAGCTTTCTATTCCCACAAGGGTGAATCATTAAAGTGACATCATGATTTATTATGTAAGTGCATCCATCATCTATATAATGCTGACTTCAAAGATGAAGTTGAAAACCAGTCTTGTTTAACAATTTCTGCAGTCACAGGATCTTGATGGTGTTATGGTGATTAACATGACTAATTCTTATCATCATACCTTTAATAATTTTGAGTTTACTGTACACTGAGTCAAAAGCAGCTTTTGTGCAAATCTAATTTTAGGAAACCTGTGATCAGCTCTGGCCTTTGAGCCTCTTATATCCCTACCAAATAAACACCCATATTTATTTTCCCAGGGTCACATTTCAGCTCAGGCTCGTGGCCCATGTCGAAGAGAAATTACATCACATTGATGGCGCCTTTCTCCTGGGCAGGGGGCAGGGGTCACGGCAGGAGGTGGTAGTGGAACCATGAGCAGCAGAGCAGTAAGGAGACTGGCAGTCTGCTGGGGTCAAGTCTGGGCACTTCTGAGCTGGCCCGCAGCACAAAGTCTAACAAGATCAACCTTTGACCAGGTTGAGTTTTGTTCAGCTACTTTCTGTGATGACTTGAACAAACACACAATAAGAGAGGACTGATGGATGCTGGACAGAACGTGTTTCCTTCTCAGCAAGAGGATTTCCTCTTTTTGAATAGGCTTTGCATTGTTTGCATTGTCTGCATCAAGCAGTATGACTTCTATTCTACCTGACTGCAGGATTGGTCATTTAGTCATGCAGTCTATGTAATATATATGATAATAATATGCAATGATATGACATTTAGGCTCTTTAGTATGTACATGAAAACATAAAAATTATAAAAGCTAGGCATGCCTTCATGCAATGCCTATTGCCCACTGGGTTTCATAACAAAGTTTTAAAGAAAGATCCTAAGCAGTCTGCTAGGGCTTGCAGTTTGTGGTGGGGATGACTCTCAGCTACAACCACACCAAATTTTATCCCAATATTTGTAAAATTGACTAAGTTATAGCATTTCTTGTGCTTGTTAACGTTAATTAGTTGTGGGGCTATCCTAAATCAGGTTGACTCCAAAAGTTAATTAGTTGTAGATGTACCTCCAACAATCACCTTCTGGGAGTTTCATTAAAATTTGTCCACTGGTTTATGAAATATTTTGCTAACAGACAAATGAACAAATGTACCACAGACACAGGCAATTACTTTATTGCCCATCTTTCATGGCGGCTGGTAAAAAATTACATGTCAGAAGGAAAAGGACACAACTGCCATATAGAGAGTTTTTTGTCCTGTCTTGGTCAAAGAGATTCCCTTTAACTCTGTTTATACCCACAAAATCTGTGTTTTCCATAAGCCAATATTACTTTATATAATTTTCAATTTGATTTGTATTTGGTTTTCCAATTCAGATGGAACCCACTAAAATGCAGGCCTTGAAGATACAAATCAGCAATTTAAAAAGGATTTAAAAACAGTAAAACCAGCAAATCTAGGGGGAACATCCTTAACTGTGTGGATCTGGAGGTTTCTGGCTGCTCACAGCGGTTCTTTGATCAGCATTTATGGGAGGCAGATCATATAATATTGTGAGGCCAGAGCAATCAGTGTCTCCAAAGGTTGTGCTAGTTTTGCTTTGAATAACAGCAGTAACAGTGAGACTCTCATGTCACATCAAATCATGCTGAATATTTTGCTTTGTGTTTCTTGGATTGTATTTTTCCAAACAGGAAATATTTTAGAGAGAAATTAAGTAACATCCAAATATGCTCATATCTAAATATTTACATTCAGTGATGGGCGTGTAAGCTTGGGTTTTGAAGGGAGGTGCAGGCAAAAGTCTGACTGATGGAAAAAGCAATTCTCTGCTCATTTCCTCCGATCTTCTCATCATTTTTGAACTCTTTTTGCTTCCTTTGACATAACCAAAGTCTCTGATCATCCCATTGCTCATCTTCACATAAACAATTACAACACAGAGTGGGAAAAAATAGGTAAGACATAGAAGACGCTTTACCTTTAAAGTGTCCTGGTGACGTCTACTGCCACTTTAAGCTTGACATCTGAGGGCGTCTCACATCAAACCTGTAATTATCTGCGTAAATATGTGCAAGGTAAAACATATCAGGCTGATCATCTGGTCCCATCGGCAGGCAGACGGCAGTTCCACTGTTGCACTAATGACTTAATAAGCCCTTTAATGACCAAATAGCTCACTGCCATCCAGAAGCACTTAGACAATTATGTTCTGGCCAGAGTTCTGCAGGCTCACTGCTTGACAGAGCGAAGTACAGTGGCACTGTGCACTTGACCACAAAATAAATGACTATAAATCTTGTGCTTGATTCCTGAAAATGATCAAGAAAAAATTGTTCTTTCACATAATCCAGTGGCAAGTACAGTAGATAAGAATTGTTGGAAAGTAACATGGATACAAAAAAAGTTCAGTTCAACATGTTTTTTTTTTTTAAACTGGAAAATCTTCAATTCATCTAAGTAAGAAGTAATGCATGGAAAGCGGTAACACCCAAAAAGTGATTGAATATGCAGAGCTGAGCTTTTTATTCTCAAAAAGTTGCACTTTTACAGAGTTTATAAATCAATTTCTGTCCTGTAAATCTCACTGCGCTGTCTCGGTTCGCTGAATCCAGCCAAGGTCACGTCCTTTTCTGTTGCGAGTACCTGTGAGATTTCAGGTAATGACTCCACCACATTGTCACTATAAGCTGAGTGCTGTGGCGGCTGCGATTTGAGCGCGAGAGGTCGGAGTGCTCCTCCATGCGTCAGAGCTAATTGTACCAAATTCTTCCTCCGTCTTTCCTTTGCCCACATAAAAAAGTAGGGTTCCTTTTTGTTTAAACTGCAACAAGCTCACGTCACTCTCTGGGTTCTTCACTCCACACTTTACCCTTTTTTAAATGAGAACCAAACCTGCTGAGCACACCTACACAGCAGTTTCTGTTTAATTATTTAGTCATCCTCAGAGTGGAAATTACAGTTAATCAAAGGGAGGTTGAGCAAGTTTTCCAGCAGGCAATTAGTCTCGGTTATGTTTATTTTATACTGTTATTACTTACAGTATTTGGTCATGAAAACATGACAGACAGAAGAAAATGATTCAAAGCTGGAGGTTGCTTTTTGTGGGAAGGGCAGGTTGCAAGGATGGCTCAGTTTGACCTAAGGTTGTCTGGGCCAGAGGCTGATTGATCACAGACAAGAATGTGACTGATTTCCTCAGAGACCTGCTTGGCCCCTCTGGAATGTTGTTGTCTTTTGGGACATTATTGTTTTATAACCTTTGTTTAACCACTTGCTTGAACCAAATCTGAGATCTTATAAGCTTCTGAGCTTTTTCTTTGATAAAGTTCAGAAAAAATACACCACATTCACGCCTCCTTTTTCTTCATGATTATGTTCTCTGTTCACTAATTGATATACCCAGACTACACAAAATAGACTTGCATAAATTGTCTACTCTATATTTATTTGTTTTTGACCTGTCAACCTTTATTTTAAACTGTCTTTGTATTAGATCTTGTGAGAAAAATTTAAGATTCTCTAGAATAAATAGCTCATAATTCATAAAACACATCTTTATTTTTGAATCAGAAATGTAACATTTCCTCACATGTATCCACTGAACCTCACTTGAAGCCATCTGACATCCACAAAATTTAACACAGAATAGATCAAATGAAATTTCTTAAAAAGCATCTTGTTGCATATGTATTCACCCATATTTTCCAGCAAGGGTGTGGTAAAACAATGCAGAATGATGGGCGTTGTATTCTTTTCTGCTATTTCCAATAAAAACGTGTCTTATGTGAGACTCAAAGAAATTATGAGGAAATCTGTTAAAGTTTTATTAAGTCTAAATCTTGTCATTTTAATGCTATTTCATGTTAAATAAATAGCTGATGTAATACTAAATATAATATGAATTATTAACTATGTATTTATTGAGGCAGCAGACAGTAATTCTCTTAAGGGGTTGCAAAGTGCTTGAAAGTAGGTGGTCCAAACGATCATGATAACTTTATGAGCATGTCAAACTTTGTTGTAGAGTTTTACTGTTACTGTGCCCATTAGCTGATGGCTGGCAAAGTTACATTACTTGTTTCATAGGAGAAAAGAAAAAGCATACATGAAAAATACCTATATGAAGAGAAAGAAGGAGATAGGGTGCAGTAGATGAAAATCAGTCCAGTGAACTGAACAATGTTACACACAGTTTGGATAAATTAAAGAAACAAGTCAACAAAATGTACATCTTTTTTTAACAAGAAATGTTTAATCTATTTTAGCCGTTTTCTTCACTGATGTCAAATAATGTAACTGAATTTCTCAAAAATCACCAGTGCATGTCATCTTTACAAACCCAGTAAAAAGGTTTATGACATAGCTACATCATATTCAGTAGATTCATTTGGTGTATGCTCATAGACAGCTTTAGTAAATGAAGGGAGCAATCATGGTCATTATTTAGTGTTTAGTTTGGGTTACAGACCGTTTATAGAAAACAGGAAGCAACTGTTTTACATGTAGAAATCTCATGTTTGGTTGACCTATGCAGCCACCCCGACCTTCTTCTTTACTGACTTTGTAACTCAATATAATTGCCATATTAGTTTCTCCCAGGTGAAAAAATAATTTGTATGAAAATAAAGCTGTGATTCTTAGATGGTTGTGAAAGAATGTGCAGAGTGAAACAGAATCACCTGACAACAAACTAACCAGAAGGTGTGGCATATTATTATCAGTGAGGGGGGAGGTAAACATGGAAAAAGCTTGTAAGAATGCCACAGCGTGCAACTTTCCATGCTGAAGGCTTCGTGATGACATCAGCCACATAAACCTGTCACACCTCACACACTACTCGCCAACAACCAGAGACAGAGAGCTGCATTGGCCCTTGTGTGTTGTGTGATCCAGGCTTTCTGGAGATTAGGTAGCATTAGCAGAGCCCTCTCACTGAACCCTGTTTTAATGTGACCTATGCTTCTTTTCTGCCGCCCTCTGTCCATTTCCCATTATACACAACCCAGTGGAGCACTTTATCTCTCCTCACACTCACCCTCTGCACCTTGACCTCTCTGTAGCCCCTCTCCCCAAAAACAAAAGTACAACAAGCTCAAGCTCATTTCCCCTCTCGAATATTTTCTTGCACTATTCTGCAGGGCAAATGTATTTGCTTTAACTATATATTTTGCTTCTGTTATAATAGTCTAGTCAGAATTGTGGTTTCATTTGCAGTTTTGCAGAATTACATAAAATGAAATTCAAGTGATGGTTCAGATCTTTTGAAATGTTCTGTGGAAAAGTTCTGAACAATTAATGTCTTATCTTTTGTAGAAAGCTCTTTCAGCAACATGATAACAGCGATCGGATTCTCTAACACTAAAACGTTTTAAATCCAGGTCTCAGAGTGAAAGTTCTTTGAAACTCCCAACATTGTTTCACAGGAAACTGCAGTTTAGTTATGGAAAAACTACTTGAAACAAGGTACCACTCTTAAACTTTATTTGGGGGCACATAAATCATTTTGCAGTGGCTCCACAAGTATGAGTTGGTATAGCAACTCCCTTTGCACACGTCTCCTTCAGAGAGAATTTAGCTGAGGCTGAAGTGCTGAGGAGAGGTAGATAAAGTTAGAGAGGACGCTGACAATCGGGCAGACAGCCAGAAAAGTAAAACTAGGCATCAGGTATATGGAGAGAGGGAGATGTGGGGAAGCGGGAGGGAGGCTCCAGTTCTATTAACAAGACATCAGATGTTCTGGTACTTAATACAAACAACATTTTTGCTGGGATAGATTACCTAAAGAGATAAGAGAAAGCACAAACACAGAACTTAACAGGTCAGACTGAGCTCTGCTTGAAAAATGATGTCTTCTATCCAAATGTTCATCCTCGTTTTACATACCTGTTTCGAGTTACTTGCCTCTTAAACTGTAGTCAAGCTGTTTCCTTTAACACATAACAGAAGAATCCAGTCTATAATAGTTTTGTCTTTGCAGCAAACAGTTAGATACCTAACAGTGGAGGCAATGTGATGCAGTTTATTTGTCTGCTTTAAAGAGTACATTAAAATAGCAAAAACACGAGAGGCCTAAATTTAGAAAGTGATCCCAACTTAATAGACAATCTTTTAGGTTAGTGAAGGGCCCCAATGTTGCTAAATCTTTCACCAAATTTCCATCTATCTGTACATTTTCTTAACCTGCTTTTTCCATTCAGGGTTGTGGGGGAGCTGGAGCCCACCTTTAGTGGTCACTGTGCGAGAGGCGGGGACACCATAAACAAGTCACAAGTCCGTCACAGGGCCACATAGAGACAAAGAACACAGACAACCATTCGCACTCTCACTCACACTTAATATCTCAGAGTTTCTTCACCATTTTTTTTTTTACTACCTAATTATTTTACTGTAGTTTTCCCTCTGGAGTAAAGCAAATTTGAAGCGTTTCTGCCTGTGTTTCATCTTTCAAATTAGAGTTTAAAGAACTTGGTCTAACTCAGCTGGCCTTGCACTTGCCCCCTGAATGACCCTGTTTCTTTGGCTAAAGCCCAAGGACTTCAAATCCCCCCATCCCCACCCCACACCCACCCAAACACACCCACACCCATGACATCTCTTTCTTTTTGTAATGTAATGATTCCAGCCTGACACAATTAGCCTTTGCATATTTGGTTTAATAAAAATAAATGTTTAGGATTATTGCTTGTGTTTTTGCTCATTCCCACCAGGACCAAGTAGATATGCAACATTAGGACAATGATAAAAATAAAAATAGAAACCTTGTCACTTCCTTTATGTAGTTAAGTTTTCCTTTGCAAATGTTTTTGAAGGGTAAAAAATAGTGAAAAGCAGAGTGAAGAGGCAGAGCAACTGCCATGCCACTTGGATAAAAGTGGAAACAGAGAAAAGGAAAAATACATTTTTTATATTTGTGGGCAAATAGGAACAATAACAAAGCAATACTTTCACTTTCTCCTCTCAACAGTTTTCTCTTTGCCAAAATAAAAATGACAATAAAAAAATAGGATGCTGTTGTGGTTTTACCCCTTCCCGTCTTTCAGTTTGGAGTGCCCCCTCCCTAACTCTCACCATGGTCAATTTCACCTGTCATTCAGCAGGGCAATTTTTCCAGCACAGTTCCTCTACCTTTCCCAAGCCGTGCACTCTCTCAGCACCCACTGGAACAGTTTAAATATAATATCAAACATATGGCAGAGTTTATGGAACTCAAATGAGATGAGAAATCAAATTTACTCACTGAGTCGGAGCAGAGCTGTGGTCTCTGAGGGGTGCCGTTGTTTAGGGACATCTGAAATGATGGGCAGCTGTAACTACAGCCCCAAACTGAATGGGATGAGTGAGCGACCCGGAGCAGAAGGAGCACCGGGAGGGGGAAAAGGTCCAAGGGAAGGAAAACTAGGGGGAGATGGAAAGGGTCTCTCAGTGGGTGGCTCTTTTCTCATTTTTCTTTCTGATTCTGTCCTGTGGGTGTGCTTCATGTGACCGTGTGTAATTGGCCTGTGGTCACACCAGAGTTGTGCAAACAGATTAGCAGGGAAACATGTCAGCCTGAGGGACTGTGGAGGTGAATGTGTGTGTTGTGTGATTCACAGATGTGGGATTGTGTGGGAAATGGATTTGATGGGGTAAGGCCTATATAAATGGCGAACAGGTGAGGCACGTTGTCCCAAACGTTTGTGAATTTTGGAGCCATACAGGAGGTCTATTTAAACTCCGTTATGCAGGTATAATCAAGGCAGAGATTTGTCCATACGAACATTTTTATGGTATATATCAGTTGAAGACAATTAGCAATATGAATAATTTACTCTGCCAAGGCTGTATGGTACTTACACACTGAATATCATTCTATGACCAGAATAGTATTTCAAAAACCTTTCATAGCAATGAAAAATATTAACTTTAGTTCTGTTTATTTTCCCCTTTTAAAACAATTCAGTATGTCTAGATTTTAATCTAAATTAAAACAAGTACATTAGATATACTTGTTGTCAAATATATATTCTGCATTTAAGAAATACCAATAAATTACCAATTTAAACAACTTATTGCATTGTGCGTTTGTGAATCAGTACAAATAGGTAAATCTCCAGAAAATGTTAATCGCTACAAGAAGATCCTGGCCTAGTTAGCTAAAACCCTTCAAAGTTTACAGCTAAAAGTCATGGGAAAGTAGAGACTCTACACAAAATGAGCATTCCTGGAACTTAGCTGTGGAGACAGACGATTAGAGACCGTTGAGAAGAATAAAAGCTGTAAAAGAAAATCTCATGGAAGTCTGTACAAGCCCATTCACACATGCAGGTTTACCTTGGCTAAGGGAAGTAGGTGTGTAAGCACATTTGGTTATTGGTTTCTGATGCCCCTGTCAACTCTGTGCCAAGCCACCTGCAGTGACACCATCACATAATATACCACCCAGTGTGGGAGGCAATCATAGTTTGCTTTGAAAATCTTCAAGAACTTTTACATCTGAAGGAGAGAGACTTTAGGTATTTATTTAGACCGGCCGAATGTACGGCAAAGGTGGCAAATGTTTGGCTCAAATTAATAAACATTTGTGTTGTTTTTTTGAGACAGACAATAAGAACAGTATAAACTCGTTGCATTTTAAAGATGTTGTGTCAAAGCCCAGATCAGCTGACAGGAGTCTTAACAGATGAATCATGTAGGCATTTGTGGGGGGTTTTCATGGTCAAAAGGTAAATCGCTGTTCAAAAAAGAAGAAGAAAGAGTGAGTGAGGATGGAAATAAACTCACAAGTGTATTTTATCAGCTTGCCAAAATGTGAAGAGGGGAATTTGTAACAGATTCAGAGAAAGAGAGTCAGAAAGGGAAAGAGGAAGGAGCTTATGGCCACTCAAAACCTCTTTAGTCAGCCATGGTGACGGCCAATCCAAGCACTTCAGAGCAGTGTGAATGGCTTTTTAATGCCTGCTAACAGCCAGGGTATTTAGTGGGAATCTAGGAGGGATGAAGTGATATGCTGAAGGACTGGAAGAATAGGCAAAGGATGAGAGTGACAACAGTGTTTGAACAAAAGGTCCTGACCAGTACAGCTGCTGTCTCCCACGGCTGTAAGTAAGACTCAAGAACAATTTGGCTTTCATGCTATTAGTGATTGTATATTTAACATTGTGGTCTTTTTTCTGACTCCAGGCTCATTTATCTTGGTCATGTCTCCATGTTTTCCTTGAGGTCTTGTTATTTTGTCCGAGACTGACAGAAATGAAATTGTGATTATGTGGAAATCACATGGGGAATTTCCTCCACTGCTCTACTATCTCTGGATGACTGTCCAGCTGGTTACTGATTACTCACTCACTCATAGTGGAGAGATTTCCCAGCAATCCTGACAAATTTGTACCATATTGTAGGAGTGGTCTGACAGGAGGCATTGGCTTGTCTTTATCTTAACTTTGATGAATTCCACATTTTCCTAAAACAAATCAAAGCATAAAAAAATAATCTGTAGCTATATTTCTAACATTGTTTTTTATTTGATAAAGGCAATGTTGCATTTTGAGAAAGTCAATATGGGTCAACACCAATATAATTCAATCAAACAAATCTGTTCTGCAAATTTAAGTTGGTAAATGTTATCTATACATTTACCAAATTTCTGAAATATTAATAAGTATAATATGGAACTGTATTTTGTCTTAGTCTTTGATTTAAAAAAAATGCCATAAATGTTTGTGTAA
Organism: Kryptolebias marmoratus; assembly: GCF_001649575.2. Classification (NCBI taxonomy): domain Eukaryota; kingdom Metazoa; phylum Chordata; class Actinopteri; order Cyprinodontiformes; family Rivulidae; genus Kryptolebias; species Kryptolebias marmoratus. Next base: position 12,761,623 of record NC_051453.1, on the reverse strand, counting down.
AACATCATTTTTGTCATTTTAAATATAAAAATGGTGTTCAAATCAACTTGTCAAAAATTATAAACCTCATAAATTTACACAAACTGGATCCTGACTCAAACAAAAGCTCATTTGCTTGACTAATAAAGCCTCTCTTTTCGATTATTTTATTTAATGTAAAATGACTTCTGTATTTATTTTTCCAAAAATTTTTACACAAACTTTCATGAAACATTTACTTTCTCTGTCACTTCTGTACAGTAGGGAGTGCTTTCTGGAATTTATTTAGACTGTTCCTTTGTATGTTGATACGAAACAGTCTCAAAGCTTGGCAAGAACATCATCACATAAATATCATGAAATTTTAGCAAGACTGGACTGCTTCAAGGAGCTGATCCTAATGTGGAATTTTGTACCGACATCTTGCCTGTCGCTTTAAGTTATCTGAATCAGCACAAGAGACTTAGCATCGAATAAACCTGAAACCCCGAAGAACCAAATCAGCTTCTCCTGTGCACAGCTCATCTACACTCACACCACAGTTAAATACAGAAAATGAAGTTTGATTTACATCTGCAAGATGTTTCAGGATTTTCTTCACTTGAAGTAACCTTGGATGTTTCGGGCTGTGGAGATGAGAGCAGGTTGGTGAGGAGGGCAGCAGATTTTGGGACTTATTTTTTGAAAGGTTTTTGGAGATGGTAGATGTTCTCTCTACTGAGGCAATTTTCTCACCAATCAAATGCTTATCTTGGATGTGCTGCAGTCAGAAACACACCAGGGATTAGGAATGAAATAATTTTTAAAGCATGGCTGGCTGAGGTTGGGCACCTCTGTCCACCCAGTTGGACTTGCTGATTTGGCTCTTTTTTTTTAAGAAAAAAAGAAAAAAAAAAGAAGCTTAATTTCACTTTGTCTCCCAGAGAAACACAAATAAATTCCTTTTAATCAGCAGTGGGTTCTTCAGGGCCTCATTTGGAAAGAATGTAATTGAATCTTACGGTAACATTATTCATAAGGTAAATGTGCTCTGGTAAGCTTGATTTCTTTCGCCCCCACAGCTGGCTTTTGATATACACAAGGGTGATCTTTTGGTGGTTTACATGAAGACACGGTTATTCGAGATTAAAACAGAAATGGACTTCGAAACTGCACAGGAACCAGCTTTGTGAGTTGTAGAACTCACGCAGGATGGAAGCTATTTCACTAAATGATTAAATATAAACTCTGGTATCTTGAGAGCTCCTTGGCTCTCACTTCCTGTCGGTCCTGTTTCCTTGCTGCTTTCCCTGCTAGCACAGGCCTCTGACACTCTCTGGAAGTGCTGATGGGGGGAAAAGGTCCTGAGTTCAGCTCCTCTGAAAGGGGATCTAAACGGCCTGCTAAGGAGAATGCCAAGCCTAACAGGGACTGACAGCTCATTGCACTGAAAACTGCTGTGTGCGTACGTGTGTGTACGTGGAAACGGGGGAGTTGGTGTCGTAGCGTGCCAGATATCTGTATGCATTTATTATGAGAAGGCAAACATCCCCATTGAGGCTTAATGAGTCTTATTTTTCCTCATGTATGCATGAAAGGAATGTGCCAACATAAACACACACATACAATGGAGTTGAATTGCATGTGCACATAATCACACAGGCCCCACATACGTCCACCAGTCAGCAATGATAATATTTAAGAATTTGATTGGAAATGTAAGGTATAAGTGCCCCTCCTGCCCCCTCCTCCCCATTTAACTGCATCACGGCCTGAACCCACAGCTTTCTCCACCCGTCAGTCTGGGCTCAGATGGGAAGCAGATGGGTGGTTCGCGTTGTCAAAGAGAGACCGAATGAAAGCCATGAGGAGGAATAAAACAGGCACAGAGTCAGATGAAAGAACACAAGGTCAGAGTTGAAGACAGGAGAGATGGAAAAAGTGCACGAGAGACAAACAGGTAGAGCTCAGGAGAAAGTGAACAAGAGAAATGTATACACAGCAAGAGGGAGATAAGAGCAGCTGAGGGATCAGACAGCCATTTTAAGATGAAAGGAATCCAACGAATCTCCTCAATGATAAACATGTGTCTGTGTCACCCATCCCAGGACTCAGCTCTGCTTCTGCACGTGTGTTGGCGTGAGCCTGCGTGCGACTGTTCTTAGAGATACTGATTCCTGACACGAACAGTGCTGATGAAGATATACAGTTAGACCCGCAGCACCTCGTCCACCATTTTGGCAAGAGCTGGCAAAGCTTTCAACAAGACTGTCAACTGACAAAAACCATTACACCACGAACACAGCAGCAGAACCAGATACCATTTCTTCCTTTCCATTTTTTGCTCTTCTCAGCTCCTTTAGTCAAATCCTCACCTGGTTTCTAACATAATACTTCTTCTCTCCATTCGGCCTGATTTATAGATCTGTGTTTGCAAAGTTTGTGTAATGGTAAATTTGATCATCTATACCTATTTACTGGAGTCCATCAGGTCCCTCAGGGAATGAGCATGTGTATATTTTTGTGTACTGATGTAGAATGTGCAACAATAAATCTCCCATTCAAAAGGTGGCGAAATAGTCAGAGACGAGTCAAACCACAAGCAGAAAAACTACACTACATTTGTTTTGAGGAAATGATGTGTGAGACGATTTAATGGTTTTTACATGTGGATACGTTATCACTCAATGGGCCATAAAGACACAAAACTGTTAAATTGTTGAGCGTGTTTTTTTTTTAACTTATGCTTTTTTCATTCATCTTTTGGACAGTATCATGTAATTTTGCTAACTACAACTGTGTATTTTATCAGTCATGTACCTGTTGTTAGTTGTTTATCTGTTGTAGCATATTTTTTATCTTGTACCTTCAACCAGTCAGGGACTGCAGATGGAAATTAGCCTGTATATGTAAATCTGACACATTTACATAAATGAACTTAAACTTGAGCTTTGTCTTCTTGTTGTCTTTTTAGTAGACAATTGACAAACTAATGTATTATCACCACGTATTATCATCACTACAGTCAAAACATTTCAAATGTTTTTTGTTTTTTTTTCTGAATTAGCTTTTTGCCAGATATAGAAACTCAGGTAGTGACCAGAGCAGAAAAGGCAAAGACACAACTGAGCTCTAAATAGTTCAACCTTCTAAAAGTCTTATTTTGGTTGTTCTAGCCTAAAACAATAAAGAAAATCGGTGTCATTATGTGTTTGTGTATGTTTATCAGTGCATGTTTAGTTGTGGGTTATGGCATTTGTTACAACAATGGCTGTGGCTGACAAAGTCTTTACTTGTGGGTGCAGTCATTTTAATTCCCTCTGTTGTAACATGTAACTGTGTTAAGCGTCTGTCAGCACTGCTCTGTGTTTGTGTGTATGTGACTGTGGAGCCATTGAAACCACGGTTACTCACCCATAACCACACTCACGATGGGGTCACTGGCACACACCGATGCATAACGCAGAACATATAAACACTGGAAGACACACACTACCCTGCAGGCTAGGGCACAACATCTTTAACATGTATTGTTGTCTGAGAGGTCAGTAACATGAAGTTTGTGTGATGTTTTTCTATTGGTGCACTTTCACCTCAGCATCAGCTTCAGCACTTAAATATTGTCAAAGCTGTATAGCTGGTATTAAACCGCCAGGGTTCCGGTAAATTTTCACAGTAAATTAAGGTTTTGGCTCAGAGGGGAGTGTGGTGAGAGGGAAACTGAAGGCTTTGTGGGTTAAAAAAAACAAACTCTTCTGTTTATACAGTGTCATCATTTTTACATGCAAATAGAAATTAAAGCAAGAAAAACTGATTTCAAACCCAAAGTATAAGGTAAACAAAAACAGGTTGTCTTCTCTGACAATAAAAATACACGAATTCAGTAGATTTGGAAACTATTGCCAATTTAGATGGAAGATTATTTCTTTTGCGGTAAGACTTGGCCTGATAAACTGAGGTGTAGAAGACTGTGAGAGAATGTGTTTGTGTCTCTCAAGCCCCAGTTGAGGTTATGAATTGACCAGAAGTCTCCGGCATTAAGCAGGAAGGAGATAAAGTTAAAGTTTGGCCAGAATCACAACTGAACTGATTTGTGTTTAAGTGTTGCCCTTCTTGTAGCTGTGCATATGGAGTTATTCTGAACTATTCTTCTTGTTTGCTTTTATGTTGGCCTTTGAAATAAATACTTTAAGTCTGTTTTCCTGACTCATTATTTTTACTTCCACTGAGTAAGCATCATGAGTAAGAACATGGTCAGCACGATTTAAAAGGCAACATTTTGCAGCAGCTGCAATCTTGACAAATAGACAGATCACGTGGAATTATAAAATCTCCATTCATTTTTCTTGTTTACGTGTGACTGAGGGAGGTTAATTTTCGAGACACTTTGATGCAGATGCTTTGTTAGTGCTTAACACCTGAAGTAGAGTGGCTCTATTGGTTTGTATGTGGTTCAAACAAGGAGAGAATGTCAGGATCTGTGTCTTTTGGTAGCTTTTGGTGTTTGTTATTTTTAGATTCATCTCCATTGTTATATGTGATATTGATGATTGTTGTTAGATACAAAATCCTACATTAAACACCAAATTTAACTTAGGTAACTTCAAGTGACAGTTTAAATTTCTCTGAGCACAGTTACCGAACGTACGCATGGACTGAGAATTCAAGGTCACATCTTAAAAACTAGGACAACCCTATTTTTATTCTGCACCTGTCCCTACATGACGTCAGTCTTGTACTAAAATTGAACTGCAGAGTTCTTGCAAACCATTCCAGTTTTAAATATTTTTAATGACCTGAGTGAAAAAAGACCTTCATCAGAGTCCAAAACAAAACAGAGGAAAGTTGTTTAACCTATTTCCTTCTGACAGGTAGTAGTGCAGCAGTCTTTCTGCTTGGACTGTAGTGACTTTAGGACTTTTAGTTTGTTACTGAGATGAAGAAATCTTGAATAAAACCCTCGTATGAGTTATTGGAATAACTTTCAGCATTAGCAATGTAAATGTGAAGGTGCTTTGTGCATGAAGCAATGATGAACAAAATATGAGATAAACATTTGAATATTTTTATGTAATTAGAGTTTATTAAAGCCCGAAAGCCCTATTAGCTAAGACTTTGTTTTAAATTGTATTAAAAAATCACAACATATACAATTCAAGACTTTTAATAGGTTAAACTTAGTTGTTGTTTTTTTTTCACAGAAACAGATATGATGCAGAGAATAGATACAAAACACTGTTGCAATCTTTTCAACTTCTGCAAAAATCTTTTTCCCCCCAAAATTGTTTTATTCTTTGTCTTTTTGACAAAGTGCAGAAGTTGTAATCTTGTTTATCTTGTACTCCTCCAGTCTGCTTCAACATTCCTCTCCATCGGTGTGGCCTCTTTGATGATTTGTGGCCCACTTAAAGCCACAATCCTCTGATCTGTTGGTCAGGGTGACCACAAACCCTCGGCAAGTCGGACCGAATCTGCTTTAGAGTCTCTGTGGGGTGTGCAAACAACACACACAACAATATGAGCTCAGATTTTTAACTACGACTCACTCTTACTGTACTCACACACGCAAGCTCAGACACTGAAGTACAGACTTTTCCTGCAGGCTGATTCCCTCTGTCAGAAGCCTGCGCTGAGCTGTGGTCCAAACCCAATGTTTTCCTTAATGGAGGGTGTGGGTGCTAAAACTATTAGACGCAGCAATCATAGTCTTAATCATATTGGATTTTTTTCGTACCAAGCACTTTTTCTCAGAGACTACAAGGCTAAGAGTGGGTGATTAAAGGCTTGATGAATACAAATGTTTTGGTAAAAGAAAAAAAAAGGAAAAGAAAATGGCTTTTTTGCAGGTAATGGTGTATGGAAACTAAAACAAGTTTTGTTTCAATCCACAGGCAAGATGTAATACTTAAGAACAGGCATTTTTTTGGACACCACAGCATTTTGGAGATGCTGCTTTTGATGGTGGATGGTACTTACAAGGTTGCTGTAAGTACCATCTGCTGCGGAGAAAACGCTAATAAAAAAGACAATAACATGATAAGTGACTAAATAAAATATATCAAAATGTTTGTGTTTTATTTAGCTAATCATACAGTAATATAGATAAATGTTTTGCCTCTTTACCAAACTAAAATACTTCAAAATATCTTAGAAATTGATCAACACAGTTAAAATACTCCACCTGCAAGATTCAAGTCCAATTTTATGGGGAAAAACAGATGCAGTTCAGTTACAACTGTCAATTTTCACAACCTTTGCTGTAATTGGACTTTTTAAAACGGATAGCTTACCGTCGTACCTCGTAAGATCTACACTGACCCTGAGAGCCTGGAAAGCCACTTATAAATATGCTAATCACAGACAGCACAGATACGCTTTCACCACAACTCTCTGTTTTCCTCAGTTTTTCTTCACCTACACAGACACACACTGATACAAGTATGAATCAAGAGACTCAAACCAACAGAGCTGACTGCATAAAATGCAGATTTATGAAATAATGATAGTCTTATGAGGGCAGGGAAATGCCTGGTCTCTGATGTGATAGCCAGGACTGCTTCACGTTAAGGCCTGCTAAGGGAAGAGCTATATGGCCGACGACAATGTATCCTCCAGATTTTAAGCTGTTTTCCACACTTAAAAACACTGGTGACATAAAGGAGTTGCATTCCGTGTCCTATCATTGGTCTCATTCTCCCTTCACCGCCTCCCACTTTGTGCTTCTGTGAGTTTTCCTGCCTGTTTATCAGTTTTGTTTTGTCTCTGCGTGAGCTTCCTCATATTTTTTTTTTGCTGTCCTCCCTCCTCCACACAGCCAAATATATTTTTCCACCGTCTCTGTTTTGTCCGTCTGTCAAACACAAACGTGCTTAAACAGTTACGCAAGTGCATCTTTTCTCCAGCTCTCTTCCCTCCCCAGCTTTGATTGCCTGCTCTGATGTTGCAGGCAGACTCGTTTATTGGGCCGCTCATAAACATGATTAATTTCTCCCCAGATCAAACTGCGGCACAGCCGTGATGTCTGATTTAGTTGTATGAGCAGATCCTGGTAATTAAAAGCAGTGTACATTTACAAGAAAACCCCTGATAATTGTAATAATTAGGAATAAACACCTGCTTAGTTAAATTTGTAGAAAAAAGATCAAAGCTTGAGTGGAAGCCTTTTGTCTTTATTCCTGCATCCAGCTTCTTCTGGTTTTCTTGGTTGCCATGTTAACATTGTAGAACAACAGTAAGAGCATCATGGCTTTCCTACTTGCATATGCTTATAATCAAGAGGTTCATTATTTACTAACTACCACTAACAGTTATCTCAGTCTGAGGAAATGCATGAAGTGCTCTGCAGGCTTTACACACAATTTACCTCTCAACCAAAGCCAGCTGATTTCTAAATGTAGTCTTAACAGCAATCTTGGTTCACCTTACAGTCAACCACAAGAGCCTGTATGATGTAAACTTTATTATCTTTATCAAGCGGCAATTTTTATGTTGGGTGGAGAGTGTCAATACTGCAGGCCACAAGATAAAACATCCATTTAAAAGGTGGCGACAAAGGCAAAAGAAAGAGCTTGAGTATGATGATCTGAAACAGGACATTTGATTTGAGGTGACACTGTGTAAGAACATTTGCTGTTTTCCTATTCACTACTATTAACAAGAGAAGCTGTTTTTCTCTGTGTTTCATATTTTCAAACCTTGCAACAGCATGTTCACTAATGAATGTTGTACAATACTTTGTGAGATGCAAACTGACAGAACTGCAAATAAAAAGTCTATTAATGCACTTTATCTGTGATGTTGGATTTTGAGATTAGGGTTGATAAAGAATTTTGACTTTTTAAATTCAGAATTCTGACTTCAGGAGGCGTCAACGTTTTCTTTTGGAACCAACTATTAGTAACCTAAAGTCTATATAACATATATTTAAATATATTTAAAATCCCCAACACACACACACACACACACACACACCATTCAGCGTCTGTGTCTCCTTTGTGCCTGAAAGGTTCACATTACAGTCTTCCTCTGTGTCTCTGTGTTTTCCTGCAGGCTGAATACACTTGCGTGAAATTGAACATTTCTCCTGCTGATTTGCCGTGAAATGGTGTGCTTGTGTGGGATTACTCTGTTAGCTTGAGCACCGAGTCTAGAAAAGGCATGACTGCAAGAGAGGACGAGAAGAAAGGAAGCTTGGTCCACTCACTGCAACTTTAGCAACTCGTGTCTATTAGACAGTCGGAGCTCTGTGCAATTTAGACAAACTTTGTGGTGAAGACAGACGCAGATGGAAACACAGAGTATCCTCATGCACACATGTATGCACATGAGCTTTGAGTTACAAGTGCTTCAGAGTGCGCTAGTGTGTATGATGTGGAGCACAGGAAGGAGGAAGGAGATGAAAGCTAAATAAACAGAGATTAGTGTCGGTGGAAGGAGAGCTGGCATCAAATGCAAGAATATGGAGAAAGACTTTGGAGAATTCAAGTGGCTGAAAGAGAGATAAAGGGCTGAAGTTTTTAATCAATACATTTATCAGTTTGAATATAGAAACAGGTGACATAAAAAGAAAGAAGGCTGGTAAGTAGTGGAAAATCAGTGGATGATGAGGTGGAGATGCAGGAAGGACGCACACAGGTTTGAGTATTGGGGGCTAGGGGGCTTTGTGAGGATGGAGAAGAGTGATGGTGTTGAGGAAAGCCCTGGCCAGCTGTGCTGCAGATCTGCTCCACCAGGAGGAGGGGGAGGTGGGAGGAAAAGGCTGCTCCCTCTTCTCATCTCCCTACATCTCCTAGTTAACTCTAACCATCTGGACTTTTGTCTGTTTCTTTTTTCTTCTTGAGAATGTTTTATAGTTTAAGCCTCCTACCGTATTTCATGGACTATTTCTTTTTCTTGTTTCTTACTGTACTTCTACTTTCTTTCTTGTGTTTTTTTTTTCCTTTGGTTACTTTTTTCTTTTCTCAGTACAATAGCAAAACCTCTTTAAAATATGCAAACTAAAACATACATTTACAGGAAAAATCTTTTTTTGGGTGTAAAATACAGTTCTGTTTCCAGAAAGCTGAGTCTGAGCCAAAAAAAATAAATCATTAAACAAACAAAATGATTTGAAAATCATTTTAACGGACAAAAATTTAAGTTAGAATCACTTATGGTTTAAACATTTGATTTGGTTTCTTGATGTTGAATAATGTGTGATGCTTGAAGGATGCGTGGCTGAAAGTTTAACTTGCAGACACCTTCAGAAACATCTGTCAGGATTCCTCCTTGGGAATAAACTCAGCTCCTGCTGGCTGTTCAGACACTTGTGATTTCTCTGTCTGGGTGCTGTATTTCTTGAATTACACAATTTATTTTCATGCAGCAGATTATGTGCTGTTCATGTTTCATCCAGCCCTCAGATGTGGAGTGTGCAAAAGGACAAAACATTCCTTGGGAATTATTCCAACTTAAGTCATTAGTCCAACCAAAGCAGACTAGAAGAGATAAGTGAGAGGTCGAGCCCCAGTTTGAGGTCAAGGAGGGGTGATTTAAATACACACAACTGCTCCTTTCTCATGCGGTGGAGAAGACCCTGCTCATCTGGTTTGCATAGCATCACACATAATAATGGAAGGCTGGATAAATCCAGCGAAATTTAATAAGATTTTGTCCTTAGGAAAAAATGTGAATGTAAAACCTGCTGGGATGGGAGATGGTTTGTGAGTTTTGGAAGAGATAAGCTTATCGTGACCAGATCTGATGTCTGTCTGCTCAATACAATGAATCTTATTTTCCTTCAGAACAACAGAATAAATTCAATAGTTCTGATGTAAATTTCTTGTGATTCGCTTTTTTGTTCTGTGATGAAAAAAATGCATTAAGTTTAGCCTCTAAAAATATGAAATGTTTCTCTGTTCTCCCCAGTTTTATATTGTTTTACATTGGTGTCATTTAAATTCAAAATTTTTATATTTAGGTGGAAAAAATGGCACTAATAATGTGTTATATTTCACCACTTTTCCACACCCTGCACTACTTACTGATGGGCATTTGTGGTAAGGAAGCAGCTGCTTGCGTTTTTCACTCTGGTTAGAGTGATACTTTATTATTTTCTCTGCTCTCTGTGGAGGCAGGAAAGCCAGGATGACTGACACAGTGGTGGTAGCGCCAAGTCAAACAGCAGGGTTTATTTGTGGACAAGTGTTGGGAAGACCCCCACCTCCCAATCACTGGAGACTCTTATTAAAAAGGAAGACACCACTCTTTCCAGCTGAAGTGGTTACCTTTAGGAAAAGTTTAGACTGTACAACGAAAGGAGCAGAGGTGAAGATGTAGAGAGACAACTATAAAGAATTAAATTATATAAAAAGATAAAAACTGTCATATTTCTTTTAAAACATGCCAAAAAAAGGAGGGATATTTTCCATCATTAGATCCTCACCCCCTGCCTCAGAGGAAATAAGGCAGAAAGAAGGAAAGGAAAAAAGAGGAGGCTTACTGGTGAAGCTAGGAGCAGCAGGCCTCTGCCACTTGGATTGTCCCTCTTGTAATCCCTGGATTTCCTGGGCTGAGACAGGAGGTAGACCAGACACAGCGAGAGACTTAGCGAGACAGAGAGAGTGAAAATTGAAAGGAAGTTGGAAGAGAAAAAGAAGTAGAGTCAAAAGAAAAGCTGTGTTCAAAACAGTGGTGGTGTAATTTCTGCATTATGTGGTTCGTATGCAGGTATTGCTCTAAGAAGGTTGCGGTGTGTGTAATTAAAAGCACGTGTGTTTATGGGTGGCTGCGTGTGTTTTTGAGTGTGCATACACATGTCTGTGTGTGTGTGTGTGTGTGTGTGTATGGTGGGTATTACCAGGAACAAAGAATTGGAGTAAAGCAATGTTCTAGCTTGCTGTAGCTCCTGCCAGATGCGATGAACAGAAAATGCTGCTTACCTTCAAATGAGCAAATCCAGACAGAAGACGAAGGGCTGTAAAAGTTTTTTTGGCAATGCCCTGACTTTGGAGGTCATATTTGAAACATTTTTATGCTTGACTGTTTTCTTTAAAGCTCTTTGACAGGTTACACAAGTGCCTCAAGATGAAAAAAAGGACACTAAATCTTGAGGGCTTTCTTGATAAAACAGTTTGAGTCAATGATATCACACAAGACCACTCAGACAACTTTGAAGTTGTGACATTATCTTACCATAAAATAATGTAATCTAAGTGTTTTGAAAAGTTTGAAAGATTGGACCAGCAGACATAGACCTTCATATAACTGGTGGGAGCAGTAGAGCCTGTGCCCTGCCAAGTTTCAAGCTCCAATCTGAAAGAAAATATATAAAATATGAGATAAACGAATGGAGTCCATAGCCAGATTTTTGTCAAGAATTAAGGTGTGCCTACACAGCTTATCAAACCAATCACTCTTTCATCTAAGAAATATTTTAGCTTATAGTGTCGTGTGAAATGACTCAGCTTTTCACAAACCAATGCATGACCTTGCCTTATGCACTGCCACTTTACATTTTTATAGCTACATTATAAAGTGGTAGTTGACTTTGCTGAGTAATGAAGTGCAGAAAATTAACAGATTTTGGGGGTGTTGGGGCAGTTCCAGCAAAAGCTGAAAAAGGACACTGAAACCACACTATGAAATTGTGATAACTTCAAAATATTTGACAAATCTTTCAAAAATAACTTTACATCTGGTGCTACTTTCTCTAATCTGGCTGTTTTCCTCTAACAAATAGTTCTACTTATTGCACCTCTGATTTAGCAACCATGATTTACTTTCCAGTTAGTACTTTTCTTATTATTACAGCTTTTGCCTTGGTTACAGCCAACTTGGACTACCTGCCTGCTCTTGTTTGTTGGTACTTTGAGTTTAACCGTTTATGGCAGTTTAACTGGGAAATGAAAAGTGTTTTGAAGCTAACATAAATCAAAAGAAAGTCTTAAAAGGTGCTTGTTTTCAGTGGCTCACATTTTTAAAAAATTACACTAATTTAAAATTAATAATAAAAGGTCTAAAAAATTACTAGGGTCTCTTTTGCATTTTCCGAGATCACTCGGAAGTGTGACGAATCGAGTGCCAAACACAGGAACAGGAACAAGGCAGTAAATAGCAAATATGGATAGTGTTCGAGTGAAATGGTTTAGTGCTTTGCAATTAATTGTGTAAACCAACCCAAAACTACAACAGATGTGTCATTCTTCAGCTTCCCAAAGGACAAGAAAGTTTGATGGATGTGGTTAGTTTAGCTCCTGCTCGAAAATTACAACCCTAAGTCTGGTGACTGACTGTGAAGTCAATATTTTGAAGAGGACCACCAGAAATACAAACCTACAATAGTAGAACCACTGCCTCCTGCTGTCTGGACTGCCACCGGCTGCCTCCAGTTGTCCTAATTGCCACCCGCCTCCTCTTGCTGTTCTACCGACACCCAACGCCTCTAGGTTGTCCGGTTGGGAAACTCCTTGAAGACTGTGTGACATCATTGTAAATCGTGGCAGTTCCTCTTGTGAAATGTGGGGCTCAAGTTACCGACAGCATCACCCCAGAGCCCCCCAAAAAAACTACATCACCAACCAAGGATGGAGAAAACAAAGGTTGAAGCTATTGAAGCTGTTCTACACCAATTATTTACCAACTGTGCCAAGCAGTTTTTCCCAACAATGACCCAGCAAAACCTGAACAGTTTGATATGTGCACACACAGAGAGATCTTCTGCATATTTTGTGAATTGCCAGAAACTACATGCAGTATGATGACCAACAAATAATAATAATAATTGTTTTGGCACCATTTATGAGCAGTGGTGAGCTAGGCTTTTTTAAAAATTCATTGGATAATGTTTGTGTAATAACTATGTGTGAAGAGTAATATTATATCTTTGTGGGAGTGTGTGGGTGGCTGATGGTCCGGCCAATCTCAAATGTGTTCAGCAGTCCCTAAACAGCGTCACCACTTCTGTGTACACATTCAAGAATGAAGTCATGCTGTGATACCACAATTTAAAAAACTAAATGAATGCAAAGATGTTTTTTTGAATACATTTATGGTTTTCTCTTGTGGTTCTGAGGGGAAAAGCACAATTATACGCACTGGTATCCAGTCCTGCTCTGTTGGGATCAGAGATGAGATATCACACTTCTTCTATTCTTAGGTTGCCCAGGATGTTATTTCAACTCCCTACCTTCTTCCCTTCAGTCACCTCAGGGTGCTGTGAACTCAATCCCCTTCTGTAGTCTGTATGGCTTAGGACTGCAGGGAACGCCTGCTCGACCCAGAGGAGCCCAGCAGTGTGTGTTCTGGGTCAGGGGTCCAGATCTTCTTTTTCTCAGGCAGTGAAACACAAGTGGCTCTCAGGGAAACAGGAGTGGTCGAGGGGAAAAAAACAACCTGAGACTGTTGGGACTGTTTTCTTTATTGGAGGCTGATTAAATGACCAAAGATAAAGAACTGGAGAAAGAGCTGAGTTCCCACCCTGTTTGGACAGTGTCAGTTTAAAGGTGTTTTTAAGTTTGTCTGTTTTTTAATCTTATCTCATCCCTTGCAAATTAGTTAAAGCAAAACTCCAAGAACAAACTCCAGGAATAACTTTGAGCGAAGGTGTTATGGTTAATATTCTATCAAATGAAACAGATTATGTATTTGTTTCCAACACTTCTTCTTTCTTTTCTTTCTTTTTCTAAATATGGACTTGTTCATGTAATTTAGAACAATTTTATTTTGAGTAAGGTTTTAACTGGTTAAAATCTGAATATTGCTGGGAAACAGTTTCCCATCCTACATCTCCTTATTTTTTTATCTCTTCTCTTTATCTTCATTTTGTTTTTGTTTTTCCTTTACATTCCTTTTTTCTGTTTTAGTCATTTTGTAAAAATATGGAATAGTGATTCAGTATTTCACATTGAGAGAAAAAGAGAATAATCAAGAGAGTAATTAAAGAGTGTCTTAGAAGGAAAAATGCTGATGTAAAAAGGATGTGGTTTGTCAGTGTTTGGTACATGTGATTAATTGCTGTTGTTCTTGACATGCCTATTTAGTGACTCCCACACAGTTCACAAATAAATAATTTGCTGGGGTTTAGTGCATACCCTCCAACATTTGACACTTCCTTCTCTTATACTGCAGACCACAGCTCTTTCACTCAGTCACACACTTTCTTCTTTTCAGATTTACGAAGGTGTAACAGAACTAATGCAATAGGCAAGTTTGAGCTTACTTGGGTCCAAGACTTTGTCATTAACATTTATTCATTACATACTTCAGACATTTAAAAAATTCAAACACGTTAACTCTACAGCTAAGTAACAGCTCGGCTTTAATGCCTTCCGAGGTCAATTGCTGCAGTATACACACATGTTAATACAATCTTAATTCTCCCACCCTGGTCTGACCCTGTCTTTCTGTTTTCTTTCCAACACGCTAATGAATTTTTGGAGTGCTGTGCTCAAATTGCAGACCATCCATGTGCCCTTCTCCTTCCAGCTGTTCTTATGAAGCTTTTATGCAATCACAATTGGAGTTTCTCACGCACGTATGAGACAAGATGTGAAAAAAATAAACACAGAACCAAAACTTGCAGTAGTAAATTCTGTGGGCTAACAAAGTCAGAGTTTGTTGCTTTGAAGAGGCCTGGCTGCAATAGACTTGGTATGTCAGCGTGAGTAGGCCACTTCAGCATGAGAACACCCACTCTGTCATTCAACGCACATGTGCACACACACACACACACACACACACACACACACCCATATTTAAATATGTACATCTACTTGCATGCAGAGCAATGTTTGCACTTTTTCCTCTCACGCCTTGTTTTTCCCTCTTTGCCTTCTCTTCACTGACTGACGTGCTCTCTCATTCAATGCCAGGACAAACTGAAGCACCATGGTTACAGCTGCATAGATGTTCTCTCCCCAGGAGACAGACAATATTGAAATAACAACTCCCTTAGCGACACAACCAACCATGTACTCATCCTCATGTGTGTTGTGTCTGGAGCCATTTGCCATGCAAGAAAAACTACTGAAGCTGTCAGGCTTACAATAATCCTAGAAAATGTGTGTGTGTTTGTGTGCGTTGCCAGCTCCTGACCATGAGTTTGCCCACGATCTAATTCACTGTTTCTCTTTGGAAAACCTTTGAGACATGGCCAAAAGACCTGAGGCTCAGTGGTGCAAAGTCAATAAGTTAGCCACTAGGAAGCTTTATCTTCTCTGGTCTTTCATCACACTTTAGTGATGCCTGTACTTTAAATCAAGTATGAACCCCAAATTAGATAAACATATAAACTAAAATCATGTATAATTAAATTACAACATTAGTTCCTGGACTTGGGAAGTTGGGGCCAACGCTAGGAATGCAGGAGAGCACCGAAGGTGGATTTTTTCATGAACTAAAATGTCCACAAGTTTGTGATTTGCCTCTGGTGGGGTAAAAACAATAAAATTGCCATAACTACATAAAGAAAAAGAAAACACTGGAGGAAACCTGTCAGGACAGAATGAATAAGTTCAGACTTAGCACAGTGTCATGCAGAAGGAGGAAAAGTTAGAGGCTTTGGCAGAGCGATAAGAGGAGGATGAAGCATGTATAATCTCAGGTGCAAGAGGAGAAGGAGTAGAGTAAGAAAAGTAACAGGGTAAAAGAGGAGGAGGGTAATCAGAGAGTAAAACACACTGCTAGTTTGCCATTTCTCTTGCTAGATTAAAGAGAAAAAGGGGCTAAAACAAAAGGAAGTCCATGACATTGGTTAGCAAACACCTTGAGCTTAGATGGAAGGAGAGAAAAAGTCACAAGTTTGAGCTTAGTGCTTGGTTGTGATTATCCCTCCGCTCCGGAAAGGTTACCTGGAGTTTAAACATTCAATACGCACGGCAGAGGCATTTCTGATTGAGAAAACATGATTGCATGAATTACAACCCAGAATTTTACATTGGCTTCTATTGGCTGTGCAGCTGTATTGGCCTTAAGCTGCTTCACAAATCATCTGATGCTTTTCCAGCAGTATTTTCCTCAGTGGAGTTTCTGATTTGTATCATGGACACAAATCCGTCTGGTTTAGTTTGAAGATATCGTGGGCTAAGTCCTGCGTTCTTACCAAGTCAGCTGAGACTGTCATATAAAGTCCCATGTGCAACTGTGTGAATCTGCTGCAGCACAATACATAAAGTAAAAGGTAAAAAAAAAAAATCAACATTTAGTACACTTCTGGTTCTTGCTCAACAATGGTTGACAGCTAAGTCTTGGTTGCCAATCCAGTCAGAGGTGGCGTGGGATTGTAACGGGTGTGAGAGTGGAGGTTAAGTCCTGGTGTCTGACACAGCTGTGGAGATTTTTTTTTTTTTTCTTTGGCTGGCTGGCTGCTGCAAGCTATAAATTCTTTCTAAAGAGGGTTTACTTTTGGTTTTAATGGGTGTTGTAAATTTACAGCGCCCTCATACTTGACAAAGAGAAAAAGGGATTATTTTTAGAGGTTTTTTTTCTCTTCCTTCATCTCTCTTTTTATTCCTCTATTCTCTTTTTCCTTGAGAAGAAAGTCAGAAGATCTTTGCCATGTTTTTTGTGGTCTTGTTTGGTAAGAGGGTATGGAAACTGTATGAAACTAAAACAACCTGTATAACTTTGACAATTAGCATAATGCCTTCATGTTATGTTTTCATCAAGTGCTGGTTCTAGTGAATTTGTGGATGCAGAAAGTCGTTGCATCCTTCCCATGTTTCTGTCTCTATCCCTGCAGGTACTATTTGCTTTGAACCAGACGCTGCTGCAGCATGAGGGCGTCCGAGCAGGCAGCCTGCAAGGCTCCTACACCACTGAAGATCTCATCATACACTACAACTGTGGAGACCTCAGCTCCATCATCTTCAACCATGACACCTCACAGGTTTGTTACTTTTCTCTCCTTTAAATGGGCCACGTGAAAATAAAAGACAAAAACACTCCCCTGCCCATTTCTTAAAGGCCAAAACTGAGTTAAATTATTCTGCTTTGTATTAGCCTTCTGCAGGAAAATCTAGTCATTTAAAACAGCTGGCTTTTTAAAGTTTCACTAATAAAACCATACAGAACATAAAATGAACCACCTGTCCACCCCATAACAAATGATCTGATGCTTACTTTGGTTTGCCAAAAAACACAAAATTAGATATCATCTCTCTTATTTTCCCATTTACAAAGCTGTATGTGCTCCAATAACAATGAGCTGCATTTGACGTTTCCTCTAAATTTGTAAAGTTGTTGCCAAAAAAGTGTCAGATAAAAAAGTACCTAAATACTATGATAACAGTGCACTGTACTGTCTTGATAACAGCTTATCCAGATATATGGGGTGGGACAAACAAAAGAGCTTTCATCGCATACACCACACATACATCAGTCATCCATAGTTTATTTTCTGCAGATGGAGCATAAAAATAATCTGTGCAGCAAAAACTGAAACAATGCGCAAACACAATTATCTTATTTTATATGTTGTGCCAATGTTTTGCCAAAGTTTGACAACTAGTAAGACACAATATTACACATTGATATTTTAACGCTCCTGAAGCCTTCGTAACTGGAATGAGGAAGAGAAGCCCTTGTACCTTTGGCTGAATTTGACCCGAAAGCCTTGCATGCCAAGGTTTTAAACAAACATCTCTTGTAATTAGTTATGGCTGAGAGTATGAGTTTGGGATGACTCTCAGCCACTACCATACCACATTTTAGCTCAATATGTGTAAAATTAACTGAGTTACAGCCATTTTTGTGTTTGTCAAGGTTGTCTTGAACTGTGTTGACTCCAAAAGTTAATCAGTTGTAGATGTTCCTCCAGTGATTACTTTCTGAGGGTTTTATTAAAGCCTGTTCAGTAATTCATGAGATACAGTAGTTTCAGTATACCAGTATATTTTTTTGTGTAAAAGACAATCCCTTTAAATACTTTTTCAGGAAATCTTAAGGGAAAGCTATAATAGTGTGCAATCAATTTAATATTACGGAATCCTTGGACTATAGGGAAAATCATAACTTAAAGTGCTTCAGGCAGCTGAGCTCAGCTACTAACAGCTTAAGTCTAAAACCATCTGCACCACTGTTCAAAACCCCAAATCTGTCAAGACCCTGGATTTGAGTTGGCATACTTTTCATACCCACTTCTCTGCCATTACATAATCATCACCTCAAGCTTTTAGGCTTGTACATCAGTTCCACACATCTGCACATTGCCATATTAATACTTCTCAACCTCAAGGTACCTGATAGTCTGACACTTTAATAGCTGTAACTGAAAACACACCATTGTACCCCGCCTCCCCACCAAACACCAAGTCAGCTTTTCTGAATGTTAACATTCCCTCCGTCTGTTAAAAGGCTATTCAGTACACAGCACCTATAAATACATAGTAAAGGCCATGCAGTTGCTGTTTTTATAGTCTTGAATGCAGATTTACTCAAAAGCCCACCATATACAGTATCGCGCAGAAGTCTTAGACTACTCATTTTTATATTTTGTTTTGCAAGAGGCAAGCATTCTGGTATTTCTTTTAAATGGCCTTAAGCAGTCGATTTTCAGGGTTTCAAAAAGTCTAAAAGTATTTTGAATGTGGCTTTTTCAAAAAATTTCTTGGCAAATCTTGAAACAAACCATTTCCAGATTTTTTTTCTACAAGTACTGTCACAAGGTGGAGATATGGCGGCGAACCCAGAACGCAGACGCATGGCTTAAAACGAACGTAAATCCTTTATTAAACTAAAATACAAACAAAAGGGCTGGCGTGGCAGCAAAACAAACACTAACAAAATCCAACAGGGAGGAGCGAAGGCAAAACCAGACGGAACAAGAATTAACAGGCAAAGCGGAATGATCCAGTGGTGTGTGAGAGAAAATGACCAGGTTATATGCACAGGGGATAATTATGGGAAGTGGGCACAGGTGAGTGATTACAATGACTTAGAGGTGGAGATGGGCGTGGCAGATAATCAGGGGCAAAAGAGTGACTGGAGAGGAGTGAATAGTGACAGCAAACATGAACATGAAAAACTAAACTGAAACAAGACAATAATCAAAACAACAAACTGAAAATACCAAAACTATGACAAGTACATAGAGTTGAATGAATGAATTAGTTTTTTTTAAGCCACTTAAAACTCTTAACATGTATTTATTAACCAGCATTAACCTTCCTAATTCATTTTTAAGTCACATTAACATACCTCAATTCATCACTTGACTGCTGAGATTCCACAGGGTTTTCATTAGATTAGTGATGGTATCACAGTGACCAAATCCAGCATGTGAACATATTACATCTAACAAAGTATTAAATAAATATTACAGAGTCCTATAAAGGATTACAACGAAAACTCCACGTTTAAAAAAGAACTAAAAACAAATAAAGATTCTGGCTCTTGAGCAAACTGTGTTGATGACCTCCCACATTGAAGGTGCACAAAGCATAGGTACAAAAGCACCCCATGCCTCAGTTTTTACTCCAAATCAACATACACATCTCTTTTTCTTGTTTTCCCATATTTATTAATCATTACAGATTTATCCACCTCTTTTTCTCTATGGATCATGAGGGGCTTGTTAGCCCTTAGCTTCATCTGCAGTCACCACTATAGGTTTTTCTCTCACGAGTGCTTTAAATCATAGCAATTTATCTCCTGCTGCATGTGGCATAATAACATGTATGAACTCTTTCTCACTCTCTGTTTTCAAATGAAGAAGTTAGCTTTCAATAAATGAAAAGCAGAGGTATCCAAAAAACTCCTGCCTTGTGGATTTGTCATGTGGAAATATAGTTGTCTCCAACTTTGTCAAGTAAAATATTACTGAAAGTCAAATGAAATAGAGCATAACACTAACATTTATCAACAAAATTACTATTATTTCTTCACAGACAAAAACTGATCTGCTTTGTTGGTTAAAACAGGGAATAAAAATGGAAACAAGAGAGAAGTAAATACAGAAGAGAACAGATGAGAAAAGGAGTTTAAGGAGCAAATGAGAGAGAACAGAAGGAAACTGCTCCATGACAGGAACTTGAGACACTAAGTTACCAATGTTACCTGAAGAAAAAAAAAGATAGGAAGTATTTTACCATCACTCTACATTTCCTGTTCAGTTTGGATAAAGAACAGGTAATGGTCCTTCCTGTGATAACTTACATACAATTAGTTCAGCAGCCCCACCTTTGACCTAGTTATGGCAGGTTTTTTTTTTTTTTGTTTATCAAAATATATGTGCAGTCAGTCAACCTTTATGTGAACCAGATTTTGGCAAGAACAGCTGAGGGACTGAGTCAAATATACAGTAGGCTGTTTTTTTATGGTGTGCACCTGACATTTATCATAGCTGACATTAAATATTTGGTTTCAAGGATTTGATTTCGATCATTGCTTTATGGTGTGGATATGCACCTTTAAAGCATCAACTGTACATTGAGATACAAACACTCAGACCACAATAAAAGGGGGTCTGGGTCACAAATGACCAAATCTTTTAAAGATCACAAACATCAGTGTGCTTCAGCTCATGCTGAAGAACAAATTGATTTGTTTCTCACCAGATAAAAACAACATACTAGAACTTTGAGATTCTTGGTTAATGTTAGCTTTGTTTTGCACGAAAATAACCAAGTGCACAATAAAAGTTCAGCACTGAAGTGTGAGTGACTTTGTAGTGTATGAAATCATGCAATCGGGGTCCAAAATAATAACAACTTCATGTACCGTTTTTCAAAATTACACCCATGTGGAATGTAGACATTTTGTGTTTGTAAAATGAAATGAAAGTTCCTGTTTGTCCTTGTCTGCCTGGTTTAAAATAAACAACACAGTAATCATAGCTTTCACTCTAGATGTTACTGTACAGGTCCATTTTTTGTACTTCCCTTAGGGAAGTCCCAAACATAAAAATATTTCTGCATAAATCTTACTTACACATGCATACGTTTCATTTTTTTATTGATGTGCTTTTATCTAAACAACGCCTGTACAGCTTTAAACTTTTCTTCAAGCGGTCACACCAGAAATACCTCCAGGACTCCCACTTACATGGGCCTCAACATTTTTTATTATTATTATTTGCCCTTTTCTTTATTTTTTATATTTGATGTATAATTTGAACGGGTCTTCAAATATGACAGTTAAGTTGGATTTTCTACCTGGAAGGTTTCAAATTCTTGTCCCCTCACAGTGTCTCTGTTTTTTTCAGCTCCCTCACTTCATTAACAGATCCCTGCCAGCACATGACCGCATGACAGCCCAGCAGATTGACAGCTACTTCCGCCAGGAGCTCATCTACAAACGCAACGAGCGAATGGCCCGACGTGTGTCCACGCTGTTGCAGAGAAATCCCAACCAGACTTACTTTTTTGCTTTTGGTGCAGGTAAGACAGTCACTGAAGAAACATCTGGAATTTGTGTAATGACGACTCATTGAGTGTGTAATGGTGGACATTAGGTCTGCTCACCTTTTGTTTATGTGTGTTTGGCATGTCTAAGTTGGAAGCCAAACATGCAGTCACATAGCTTGAACTCCATCCTGTTTTGTTTTTTTCCAGTTTTTCCAAGTACATTCTTATTGAATCTGAGTGTGTGTTTTTGCATCTAATTAAAGATCAGGAGTGGGTGTGAAAATCAGGCTTTCTTTGATTTGGAGCGATGATTCTGTCAGTGCTAATGTGTTTATGGTGAACAAATTTGCTCTTATTTGTCTTTAAAAGTAAAACGTCAGAAAAAGCAGACTGATTATATTGTTCAATGGTTCCCAGATCTCTGGCATGCAAAACCTCTGTACATACATGTGAGAGTACACAAACACACACTTGCACAGAAGTCTCAATTACAACCAGTTCCCACCTCAGAAATGAAGAAACCATGAGCTTGTTTGTTTCAATTAGCATTCCTGGCTAATGCTACTAATGTTTCCTGAATGGTGTGACGTGTCCTGAGGGAAGCATGTTTGTGTGTGTGTCTTCGAACACACAGACATGTTGTAGCGTTTTTGCCAGAATAAACAGGTGGTGGGTGGGTGTCTGTTTCGTCTGTTTACTGTACAACTGTGTTTGTGTTTGTGAATGTGAAAATGGGTGGCACCGCCTCTGGGCCGTGTGTGTGTGGATTTAATTACGTGTGACTTTGTGCAAGTGTGTGCCACAGTGTATGATTAATGCTGAACGCCTGGTTCCTTCCTTTGGGCCTTTCTTTTTTGCTCCCAGTGCTCTTTGTGGTATTTGGACAGGACCACTGTTGCACTATCCAGCTGCAAAGTGTGTCTCTATCCAGATGTAAGTGAACACTGTCAGTAAGCCTGCAGTACGTACTTTGACTCTGATGATGGAAATAATGTAGATACATATAAATATATATTTAGAGATATATGTGCAAGTAAATGTTAAAGATAGTGACTTCTTATGTTATAAACCAGTTGCATAGAAACAAAAATCTTCTGTTTGTCATGTGAGAAAAAAAGGCGATTATGGACGTGGTGTGAAGATAAAATAGGACAAATTTAAAGAATCATCCATGCTTTCTTTTGCAAAGTGTTGATTTCTTTACATTTTTGGGTGGGATGTGACAAAATCTACTGAAGGAAAAGAGTCAAACTTCCCTCCTCCCCTTTACTAACCTTATGTTTTGTGTGTTTACATTGAGAGGAAGAGTGGTAGCGTATTCAAAAACTGCTGTAGTTTTTCTTTCTCCAACATGGACATACTGGGAAAGTTCCAGTTAGTCCAGCAGCATAGATGTTCTGTGAACATGTCTGTCGGGTCACCTAAAGGCTATAGTCTTGTGTGTGTGACAAGACTGACAGCTAGTGTGAAGTGACAGGAACCATTACAGTTAGCCTGTTGGGTGAGCTCATACAAGCTCACACACACGCATACACCAGGAGTTCTTTTTAAACATGTATAATGTACCTCTTCATAAATGAATGCATACTTCACAACACGCAAAAACAGAAATAGTCCTTAGAACTCAGTAAACATCTGCATTGGGTTAGAGTTTGATTTACTGCAGCAGGGGCTAATTAGGAACTGGATACTATGTCTAAATTGTCCAAAAATGTCTGACAATAAAGTAGAAATACTGATTAAATTACATCATATATATACTTTTATTATGAATGCAGTTTAACTATTTCAGAAAATTAAAGATACAATAATTCAAGAGAACACTATTTATGCCCTTTCATGAAAATTTGCTTATAGTGAGATACATATATGAAACTGCAGTCTGCACAATACAGCCAAAGTTGATACTATGGCCACATTGATATAACTCAAGACAAATAATAAATCCTAACACCCTCAGCTCATGGGGCAGGTGTAGATGGGCGTGGCAGGCAAACAAGTGATTGGCTGAGGACTAGTGAATGATGACAAAGAACACAGGGCACAGGGAGCAAAAAAAAAAAAACAACTAACAAAACTAAACACAGGAAAAAACAGAAACAGAAGAGAAACAATAGCCCCAAAACAAAAGAAAACTAAAAGACCAAACCCAAATCCTGAAAGATACTGTGTAAACCTTTTATAAATCAGTCTAAGTAACTTTTCTCAGATTTTAATTACATGTTGCTTCCTTTTTCTCATGTTTTATTTCTCTGCTCAGAACACTGATGCATGTCTTTATGGTCCTGTAAATGTCCCTACTGGTCCCAGTTTCCCACTGGCCATAGCCAGCCATGAAATGTTTTCCTCCAGTGATGCCAGGTTGTATTATGTGGCAACCTGGACTCCCAGAAATCTGGCTGCGCTGACATTTCTCCTCAAAACTTTTGGAACTTGCTCTTATGGTTTTTTTCTAATATCTAACATCAGAGCGTATTCGGAATAATAAATGGGTCAGGGAGTGCAAAGGTTAAGATTCTCCAGACGTTTTTTAAAAGTAAAGACAGCCGAGGGAGGTGAAATACAGATATTCCCAGAACAAATGTGGGTGTGCAGCAATGTGATCAAATAAAATTCAATCTTTATAGTGAGAGCTCAGATCATATTAAAATGATGTGTGTGCGTAGCTGCAGGCATTGGACAGCAGACTTTCTTCTTGTGGATTGTAAAATAAAATAATTGTAACATGGGACTTAAGACATTTTGTAACTGCGATCGACAAAGGTTTGATATTTTTTGCTAGGAAACAGCTATCCTTGTGTCTATCATCTGTTTTTGTGTTTATTGGAATATTTCTGCCAGACAGCTGTATTAAAAGCCCTTCAAACTTCATTTACTTTGGACCAGTCACTTTCAGCAGGAACTAAAAGCATAAAGGAAAACAGGACGGATTGTCAGAAACAAGCCAGGGTCAGCTTTCAGGTCAGAGCCTCCAAAGTTACTCATGTTGGAAGAGTTTTATTCAAAGTGTAATTAAACTATATGACGTGTGCATAAAACAGTTCAGGCAGGAAATTAATTTCTGCTCAGCTCAGCACCTTGCACACAAACCTCCTCCTATTCTTTCATTGTACACCTCCACCTTTCTGGAGTTTCAAGTGTATACATCCCAATAGTAGTAGAGGGAAGTTTTTGGTAATTTGAATATAAATAAATATTGGATATGCAATTAATATCAGCTTTTTACATTTTTATTATAAACCAGCAGTAGGAATTCTGCTGAGCACAATGTTATTGAACTGATTTTTGTCAAGCATTTATATTCAAATTTCCATGTCCCTCCTTATTTTTTCCATTCTGTCTCTCCAAAGTCCCTCATCATGTTTCTGTACACCATTGTGGTCACTGCTGTTCATTATTACTATTAGCATCATATAATGTGGGGCAATCAGAGGAACCCACTGTAGCATGGCGTAGCATTTTTAACGTGGCCAAATGAAAGCATCACAGTTTCCCCTTTGAACAAAATGACACAATATCACCAAATGATAGAGATAAAAAAGAGTCACTGGCAACACATTGCACTGTTTTTTCAATATTAATAATGAACGAACCTTAAAGAGCATTTTCCATTGTTTGTAACAAAATCCATTCTGTTGTCACCTCATTCAGTCACATGGAAACTAAAAATGTAAACACACACACTTGAGTTATTTGTGCTAAGGAGCGGAGGCTTGAGAGGGTAGACAGTGTGTTGTTGGGGCTTGGTGATGTGCTTCAGGAAGTTTTCATTTGCCAGTTCCCTGGCTGCTGCTGCTGCCCATTTTATTGAAAACATCCCGTGGAATTTCCTGACGCACACTTACACAAGTGGCTGTGTACACGCGCTACTCAAAGTCAAATGATCTCCACATTTTTATCACCAAAAATAGCAACCAGTGTCAAACGTAGTTTTGTTTGTTTTGAAGTCGTTGTGACATTTCATTTCCTTTAAAGTTGATTTTTGTCCACATGTCCTGTGTGTGTAAGCCTGTAACAGCTTGGGCAGGGTCTGCCTGGCAGCATGTCACTTCGTCTCTGTGACTCTTCCCCTCCTGATGCACATTTGCTTTCTCAGCCTTTTTCCTCATTTATCTGTCTGCCTTTCTGTCTCATCCTTAACTTCAGTCTGTTTGTCTCGTGCTTCTGCTCTGTGGCTTAGGTCTGCTCTCTCAGTCCTGTACATCTGTTACTCTTTTTTTCTTCATTAAACTGCCACCATTTCTTGCTGCTGTCTATCTCTGTCTCACTTCATGCATTTTTTTTTCCTGCACAAAGTTTTGAAACGTTTTTATGGTGTGACAGAGATGCTACTTCTGCACGTCATGTGTTTGTGAATCTTTTGCTCTGTGCAGAGGATAGATATGAGAAGGAGAGAGAGAGATGGAAGGATAACTTTAGTACTGCTGACAGTTTTGGCTTAGCACAAATTTAGATTTATTTTTAACACCAGTGTGTTTTGACCCTTAAGGGTCAGGGTTGTTTATCTGGGGTTAATCTGGTGGATCGGCTCTGGGATACTCCTGTCCTGCCTCAGTGACCCTTTTAAAATGCTCCTCAAAGCTCATTCTCCTTGTTACATTCTTTTGTGTGCTACATTTTGCTTTCCACTTAATGTCTTTATGCTTATTTTGAAGTACTGCATGGCAAAAGAC
Organism: Kryptolebias marmoratus; assembly: GCF_001649575.2. Taxonomy (NCBI): domain Eukaryota; kingdom Metazoa; phylum Chordata; class Actinopteri; order Cyprinodontiformes; family Rivulidae; genus Kryptolebias; species Kryptolebias marmoratus. Next base: position 12,735,672 of record NC_051453.1, on the reverse strand, counting down.
AAATGGAAATAGCATCAGCTTTGAAAACCAAACGTTGTGATAAAACAAAGTCTGTCAGCAAGATGTTTGGCTGAGTCAATTGTGTTCTCCTTGCACAAACTGGGCTTTGTGGTGTGTGTGTGTGTGGTGGGCTTTCCTCAATGTCAGATATTTAATATTTTATCTGGTGTATCTGCCTTTTTAATCACTTGCTGAAAGTAACCCTTACTGCTTGAATTTTTCAGCTATGTCTTCTCATTTTGGTAGCAGGAATGCTGCAGCTAACAGAGAGGAAAGAATGCATTCCTACTACGTTTGTGGGCTTAAAGTACGGGACAAATAAAACACGTGTAGCAGGAGACCAATGTAAACTGTGGGAAATTCAATTTAAAGTATCTTGTGTTTTAAACTTTCACAAAATTGAGAATTGTGATGCTTTGTATAACAAGATGTTGTGACATGTCTTTACTATAAGAGCAATGCAACTTTTTTTTCCAATACATTTTCTCTTTTTTTTTATTATTTAGTGGGATGTTCCTTCAATGCTCCATTAGAGAACTCAAAAGAAAAATAGACATGTAATACTCAATGCAATAATTAATAAAAATCTCAAATAAGTCCAAAAAGTTGAATATAGGATTGGACACCACTGCCTTCTACTTTCAGACACTTTCACACATATATACTTTTTTACTACAACATTTGTAAAAAATACACATAAAGCTTTGCCGTTTCAGCCACATTTGAGCACAGTTGATTGAGGATGTTAATACATAGCTTTACACAGCAAAAGCAGAACTGATCTGGTTATTGTTCAGTCTTTTTGTAAATGATCAAGAATGGAAGTTTGTAAGTTTGGTAACTATTAGCTGCATTCACTGGATTTCTTTCTATAATTAAATCAGCACAGCTCATTAGCTTGTTCAAAGATCCCACGCTTCATTTACAACTGAAATAACATTTTTCTTGTCTTTTGGTGGCCAGTAAACTTAACGCTACATTTCATGAACACATTTACGCTGCAGTTTGTCTTTGTTTGATCTTTCAAGCATTTGAATATGACTTACATGCTCACAGGAGGAAAGTATCAAGGCCTCAATAGTAGAAGAATACATAGCCTCGATTTTAGGGACCAGTGGCTCAGCTGGTGTTTTTTTTAATTGTATTCACATGTTTGTCCTTGTTGTAAATCAAATCCTGATTGAAAAGAACAAATGAGAACCAGCTGACCTGGAGGTTCTGAGAAACACCTGAAGTGAGACCAATTAGTTTTAGTCAGTGCAGACTCAGACGCAGCTCAGAAACACACACATTTACTCACTTTCATAGGCTTCATACCCAGTCAGTCACATACTTGTACACTTATTTTCGTGTAACTCGTGCTCAAAGAAAAACTAGATCTGTACAACTTCTGTAAGCAGCACACATATACCCATACCCATAAACAAAACAAAACAAACAACAAAAAAAAAAACAAGACCATTTGTACATAGACATGTTGCTGCTGTTGGCCCCTGAATTTGATCACCTCAGCTCTCTTGATTGTATTTGACCACAACATTTACCAGAGCTCACACGTGAACAGGTTGCCAGGAGTTGTCAATCACAGCTCCTCAATGTGGTGCAAAGAGACAAACTGACATTGTGCTGCATGCAAAGGAAATTAAGACATTATGGCTCCAGATTGCCTATATTTATTCCTTTAGATACCCAGCTCAACACTGAGAGTGTATTTTCACCATTTGAGCTTTGTGTGTCAAGTGAAAGCAGCAATCTTTTTTCAAGGCACTGGTTACTGTGGGTAGTTGTTTCTGCAGCTCTGCTCTGGTAAAACAAAGGCTGCCATGTGATTTATAGAGGGATCCCATTGCTGTTAAAACTGTAAATGGAAGTGCACAGCAAGGCGTAGGGATGTTGAGCTTATTAAAATCTTTGTAGAATTACTCATAAGGTCTTCAAGGAAATTGTGGTGGTGCTCACACATGGTTAGCAACACAAACAGGTGCACAATTATATGCGTTCACTGCTTTTTGCATAAAAGAACACACGCGGGTCAGCACATTAGCAGTTGCCAAATTAAAAGGGAGCTCTGATGTGAATTAGGTCATAACACGTGCTGTACTTTCACACACAACAAAGGCACAAATTACCAATAAATAGTTCACTGTGCGTGACAGTTAAGTTGCCTCTGCAAGCGGCAAATCTTGATCAAAGTAACTTTATCCCAGATCAATTTCTTGACTCCACTTTTATCAACATCAATTGTAAGCTAAAACTTAAAGAAGAGATTTTGAAAAAAACAACCTCATGAAAAATTTAGATATGAACCAGCTGATGTTTTATTGATGTTTTATTGCCCTCTATCAAACAACAATAAATAAAAAAGCAATTGTGTGTTATTTTGTAGTCAGAATGCCTAATATTTCTTGATAGTTTCTCCTATACTAAACCCTAATCCTAACCATTATACTAATACAATGTAACAGCTCCATACTTAATACTGTGTTTTTCTGCTTACCTTTCTACGTTCAGGCGTCCCAAATTTTTCAAACCTCATTGAGTGACTTATTATATATGTTGCAACAATTTGTACCAACTGAAAACAATCGAGGAAAAGTCAGTGCATTTCATTTGAATCTGTGATCCAGACATGTAGGTGACAAAAGATAAACCAAAAATCTAAAATCTCATTCAAGCTCATCTCCAGCAGCTGTTATCACAAGTATGGTGCAATACAGATTCAAAACTTATCAATGAGGGACAGAAAGTAGATGTATTCCAGGCTCATTTATTAGATTTTTAATCAAAAATAGTTGATTTTTTTTTGTATTCTTATTTAAATTGAACATGACTAGAAAGAGCCCCAACATAAGTAAAACATGAAAAATGTCTTTAAAATTGGGCTTACTGTCTCAGCCAAAGACATATGGCTGAGCTGGGAAGAAAAACCCCAGTCATCCAGTTGTAAGTCTACTGTTCTACCACTAAACCACATCCACCACTAGCTAGTCAAGAAAGGTCTAAATTGTCAAAAATGTTGTCTTGACTTCAGAAACTTTAAAGGTTTTTGTGTGAGTTAAGGTGGTCCGGTGTGTTTTATGTATTTACCTACAATTTCCTTCCAATTCAACACCTACATACACATCAAAAAAGACTTGCATAATTAGAGGAATTCTAGTTTCCTCATTTTCTCTGTCTATACTTAGATCACATTTTCAAACAAATCCAGTGACTCATAAACACTTGCTAAATTTAAAGTAACTTTTTTCCCTCTGTTGATTCGATTGAGCTTCTGTATTCTCCCTGTTTCATCAGCACTTAACTCTCTTTAATCTGTTGTTTAGATGGGTCAGAGGAACAGTTTATGTCTGTTTGGATAATAAAGCAACAGTACCCAGCAAATATTGAAGGGAGACCGTACATCGGTTCAGTCCTCCTACCATCTGATCCTGCCTTTTGTCTTTTTTCCATTAATTTGATTTTCTTTCCTCTGCAGTTTTTATATGAAGTGGTCTTTTTGCAACAGGGGTTTTTCTTATTTTTCGAACTAAAAGTAGAAGAAAAAAACAGCACTGACACAAAGGTACGCAATCAGAGGACTGGACACAGAGAAGCAGTGGCAATTAATTTGATGCCACTGTGCCATGTTGTTTGTATCTCAGACAAGTCAAGAGAAGATAAGCTTATCTCTGATGAAGGCACAGACAATGACAATAATAATAATCATAATGACAATTTCATGTTTTATACAATAAACTAGTCTGAGAAGGTTTGTAGTTTCCATGTTTTGCTGAAATCACCATAGTATCTTTCAATATTTGACTAAGACCAATGGACACTTAGTGATGAAAAAGCTTCAAAATTTCAGAAATAAAACAACTAATTACTTTGGATTTCTCACTGTTATCTCTTTTTAGTAAAGTCACTGGGAGAAATGTCAAAATAAGCATCTGCAACTATAGAAACAGAGAGATTTTAGCAACCCTTTCATGTTTTACAGTCTACTATCTTTCCAGACAGTCTTAGGCCTCTAAAAGAGCATCAACTGACCTCTTATTTCGACTGGACTAATGGCATTGTTTGTTGGGTCGGCTCTTTGCTTCTAAAGCACCACACAATTTACTGTCTGGATTCTCTACAAACAAACAGACAAACTAAGCCTCCCACATGCCTTCAAAAGTTATTTTCTTACACTCAACCACACATGGAGATGAACCACAAACCTACACACAAGCAAACACACATGCCACTGTTCTCAGATGAAAAGAATTGTGTGTTTTTTTGTTTTGTTTTGTTTTTTTCCAAAATATCATTTTTGGGGGGAAGTCTGAAACAACTATTTGACAAATTACAGCAACTCTGGAAGAACCATCCAATCCCTCAAAGCATTTTTTTTCTTTCACTACTATGGGAATAACAACTTGTTTGTGTACAAAGGAGACTTTTTGAGGGTTGTGTGCTTGTTAACTATTGTGAACACAAACTGTCAATAGGATGAAGTGTGCGGCGAAGGACCCAAATGCAGTCAAGACCTTGGAGGCAGATAGTGGAACATTTGTTCTTTTTTTTTAATCAAGAACAAGACCAGGAGAAAATTAAGAGATCTAGAAGAAGTGAATGGTGTACCAAAATTGTCTGTGACCTGCACAAAGCAACTAAAGACAAATAAAACCTGAACTTTACATGCTGAGAAAGACAGGATACGTGTTATAATTACCCAAATGAAGGAAAAACTGGAAGCAAGATGACCTGAAACAGAGAAACATGCTTAGTTCCATCTAAATCTTTGTTAGTGTAGGGACAAATTTGGTCCAAAATCATTATCTGCCTCTGATAGTGATGTCAGTAATAAATCAAATATCAATTTGAAGTCACTGACCCATGGACACATCCAGACTCCATGGTTTGATGCTGCTGATCATAAATTATATGTTTGATAGAGGGTTAAGCTTGCAGCCAAAAGGCCATTTCATAATTAATACCAATCCCATGCATGTAAATACGAGTATTTGTTTGCAATATTTGTTACAGAAGGTGCTTGCCATGTGAACGTGCTAGGGAGGCAGTTTGTCTCCTACTGTGTGAGCAGTCTGGTACTTTTGCATGTTTTTTCGAGACGTTAATGTTTGTCCACTTGGAAGGAGAACTGCAATCTTGTGATATAAACAAAAAGGCGTACACACACAAACCCACAAAACCTGAGTAATGGCAGAACAGAAGAAATCAAGTCAACATATGAAACCGTGAGCTTGACCTCACACACAGCGAACACACGGGACAGATTCTCCTCTGCCCCCAGCTTGCAGAAATTAATGAAATAGCTGTTTGACATAGATATGAGGGAGGTTGAATCTGTCAGCATGCGGTCACTGAATAAGCTGCTTTTGAGCCCAGCATCTTGTCAGATGAAAAAAGGAAGAATGTTGTTGAAGAGGAGAGGCGGGAAGAATCAGTCCCAGTAGTAATTAGACGTTTGTGCAACTGGACAAATTGGAGTCATAAAATAGAAGCCATTTAATCATGTTTCAGGTTTAGTACAATATCTTAAAATCAATACTTACAAACAAAAAACATTATTTTGACTTGATGGTAGGTGTAGACAAAATAACACTGGTAAATTTAAAATATAAATACCCATTTCATAAACACATTGACCAAATTTAGGACAAGAATGTTTGTAGAAGCTGATGGTGGCCTTTAAATCTGAAAAAGAAGCAACTACAGAAGTGCAAAGCTAATGTCACAAGCTCAAAATATTGCTTTATTGAAATCCTTTGTAGCGCCGAGGGACACACTGAGATCACTTTCACTGATTCCAAGATCCATCCCTAAAGCTCAAAATATTAGGACATCCAAAAAAATCATCTGGTTATAATCACAGATATATATTTATATTTTTTAGAGCAAACATCAAATGTCAACTTCGGTTGCACTTGAGGGGATAATCTCTGGCATGCAGTAGGAATACATTATCTGGAATCCATGAATATCATTGTAACATTCATGTAAATCCATTCAAGGGTTGTCAAAACATTTTGTTTGAAAAGGAAGTATTTCCACCTGCTGCAAGAGGTTTGATAAAAAGTTCAGTTCTCACAAAAGATAAATAAAACTGTTGACCTAGTCCTCCACATATATTATTGAAATATTTGATCATATTACAAAGTAGCAAACTAACCAAAGCTGCAATATGATTATTAAAGTGATAACTTTATATATTTTCACACATTGTTTTACACATCTTATATTATTTTAAAACATTATGTAAGAAACTGACTTAACCATTTTTACCTCTACCACTTTTGGTATGTAGATCCAATGTTTAAGATATGTTTATTTTATGTAATTCCTACTGTCATTGGGATACTTTTACAATTTACATTTGAACTTTTTGACCATTTCCAAAAAACAAATTATTTTTTATGTTACTATCTCCCAAGGAATTTAATCACTTTATCTATAAAGACAGTAAAAAGAATATGCTGTAACTTTACATTCAACAAAAGGACACACATGAATATTAATATCCACTTTTACATCGAGTAAACCTCTCACTCTGTGTAATCCCATTTGATTTTGCTGACACTGTTGTTAGAAGCCTCCTCTCACTCTGCAGCCCATCCCAGTGCTGCCTTTGAACTCGGCTGCCAAGAAAGTGTAACACCGCGTGCCTCTTGCTTTGACTTTCTGGAATGATTGGGAACATTTTAATGACAAAATTGGCGAGAGGTGAAGAGACGAGTGGGAGCAGAGGGCTTTGACAGAAAGCAAATCAGAGGCTCGAGTGCTATCAACATGGTAATAAAGCGCGGGAGAAAGCCAAGGTGTGTGAGTGAGTGAATTCCTGAGTGTGAAGGTCTGTGTGGGCACAAATATGAATTCCTCTGTTAGGGTATGTGTGTTAGCAAAGGTGATGTCAGGCTACATAACAGCTCATTGTTGGGCTGAGTGACAGGATTATTGGCTGACAGGAGAAATTAAAAAAAAGGCTTTCATCAGTGTGGAGCCATGGCCACATGTTTGATGTTAGACTGAAGGAATCACGACTGAGAGACGACTGGAGGCAAGAGGTTAGACAGTGGGGTCATTACAGAGCATCAAAAAGGACAAACTTGCATTTTAGCAGTCCCCTTTTCACAGTCCACAAATTATTCCTTTGTGGACCATTTTCAGCATGACATTAGGACACATTTAGTGCCCTTGACTGTTTTAATTGCAGCAGAGTCATATTCATGAAATGGGTCAAACCAAAGCTGCATGAGTTCGGAAACCAGTTCTGTGGACGATGTTAAAAATTAAACTTTTAAGCCAAACAAAGCAAATGTTTGGAGGAAAAATGATGAGTTTTCTGAGTCGAACAACTAACCTGTGAACCACAGCAGTGGATTTACCATAGTTTGTGCTAACTGTGCAAAAAACACAGGAAATAATTTACTGATAAAAAATGGATTCAATGAAAAAGCAAACAGTGCTATAGAAAATGAAAAAAAATTCATTGCTTTTGTTAAGAAAAAAACAAATCTACAATTACTTCCTCAAGAGATCCAAGTTAAGGCTTCTTCAGTGTCGCTCAGAAATAAATGTTTTTCATTTGAAAAGTGGGTTAATAATTGAAAAACTTAAAGACTAAAGGTTTTGATTCTTGCACTGACCATTCAGGGTAATTGGGCTGGTCATAAAGGTAAAACTCTGCAACAAAGTGCTTTTTTATATCTTTTTCTTATGTTCTTTCATCCTCTCATGACCTTTGGCTGTTATTTCCCCACCGTTAGGTCACTTCCTTGGAAATCACAGTGTGCTGGACATCCTGAGGCAGGAGGGCTACGAAATCGTCCATGTGCCCGCTGACCATCAAGAACAAATCTCTGAGTGAGTAAACACAAAAGTGCCCAGGAACAGAAGTATTGTGATGACAAAAACATTAAATATCTGTTTCCTAAATAGTGCAAAATTGGGACTTGAGGGACTTTTAGAAATGGAATTATTATTATCAATGGGACTTGCCTGGTTAAATAAAGGTTAATAAATAAATTACAGATGAACAAAAACAACTAACTCCTCCCTCACAATTCAGCTTACCCACTGGCATCTAATCTTCTATAATTGAGCCTTTCTGCCTCAGCAGATTTATTGTAGCTCATTGCAGACACAATCCAAACTGGGCTCTGTAATAAATTAGGCTCAGCTACGCAAGAATCCTTTGAAACATCTGTAACTCCCTCACCTTACTCCACCTCTACTTCACCCCTCCTCTTTTCTCTGACTGCCAAAGCAAACTGCCAATAGTGGCTCTGCCTCTTCGCCCCACAACACAAAAGCACGTGGCCACACACATGCATGGAAGGGTTTATTGATGCACAGTGCCAGGGAACCTGAGCAGCGGGGGTGCACACACTAAAGCTCACATGTATACTATATACAAAAGAGAGTTTGAGTTGGCTGAGTTTTTCTTTTTATTATTTATTTATCGTTTTACAAAAAACATTTCAACAAGCCCTTGCATAATCGTATTCCTCCAGTTATTGGTGATGGAAACATCCCCATCCGTACAATTAATTACAAATTTATCAATGCAAATTCCAGCTGTAAAAGTAGTCGTGCTGCCTCCCTTCACCCAGCTTGTCCAGCTGCCAGCAGTGGTTCACGGTTTAAAAGCTGACAAGTGGACTGACGTGCTGTGGTCACAAAATACTAGTGCATACTGCACACACACACATGCAGGTTTTTAGTCCAAGGTGATGTGACAGGCGTGGAAAAAGACCACATTATGGCTGCATGAGAGGTGTTTATGAAAGCTCTAAGCCTCAGACCTGGAGTGTGTCAAATTGATTGGCAAAAATTTCCGAAAAGGCAATAATGTTACAAAAATGACAGACACCACAGAGCAGAGTTGAGTTTGGCTGAACAGTAGCTGGACCGCAGACCAGAAGCTATCATCACACTGACCAAACCATCAGGGCCTGAAGTAGAAACCATCAAATTTAAAATAAGTCCAGAGATAAAACTAATCATTAGTGAGACGCCCTGGTGGAAACCGCAACTGAGAAATCTTTCTAAAAGTTGATCATATAATAATGAAGTTTTTGGTATTTCACAGAAAATCCTTTTTCTGCATCCTCCGTGAAATACAAAGCCCTGTTCAGCCCCATACTGACAAGAAAAGAACCTAAAAAGAAAGTTTGAATAATGGCTGAAAAAGAGAGGAGTACGCCTAAAGGTTTTAGTGAGTTTCTGGGTGGTCTTCTTTGGTCAAATGTTAGTCTTGCTAGATGACGTATGGAGACCACGAGTGTTACCCTTTCCCCTAATGTTGCCTTCTGGGTATTTCAGCCACTCAGGGCAGAATTAACAAGGCAAAGCTTCCCTTCATGTCCTTGACTGAAGTTATGGGTTGGAAGTGGAAAGCAATTGAGTGTTCAGAAACCACAAAAATAACATTCACTAGCAGCAGGCTAAAAATTGCAGGGAAAAGTACAAGAATAACATTAACAGTTCTTATTTCCCATTTGCTGTGTAAGTAAATTGTTTTAGTGGAGCCTCTGATTACGCTAAGATTTATGTAATGAATTTTTTTTTATTTTTTTACTTATCGACTCCATACATTCCCCTTTTTTTTCTCCTCTTTCTCTATAGCAGTAATAAGCGAGATCCAGAGTGGCCTGCAGCAGGTTCAAGCTGGGACACCAGCACAGCGGCTCCCACCAGCTCGCCAACCAGTCCGCAGATGGAGCTGGATGACCCAGATGGCGCTACTGGCCTCCAATTCGACGACCTGCCTCACATGCCTCTCCCCGACACCCTGAGCCAGCTAGAAGAGTTTGGACGGCACAAACGACCCCGAAAGGCTCACCGTGGCTACGGGAGGCCACGTCTTTTTAGTGACTTGTGGGTCCGCATTGGGGATGGGTGAGGAATCCTTAATGATAAGTTTGCTTTGACTGATTTGAAGCTCTTTGAAGATACTGATACGACCTTATGAAAATAACTAAAGAAATGTATTCAAGTTGAAATGAATCTTACCTTGGAGTGTAAAAGTTTTAATCCACCCCATACTCCTGAAGAACCAGGCTTTCTTGTATTGTTTTTAAAGTGCTCTTGATAATTTCTTTAGGCTTTCTGAAGGTCTTTCATAGTGATTTTTTGGGCTTGTTTATTGGTGCTTTTTTGCACATTTTTGTCCAGTCCTTATATCTGACCATGACAGCATATTGTGCAACGAGTTGCTTACAAAAAATGGATAAGTGGAGGAAAAAAGAAGCGTCAGGCCTAAACAACTATCTGCAGCAGATGATCAGTATCTAAAAGACGCATCTTAAAAAAAAAATTGAAAAATATACAAGAAAGACCTGATCCAGATCCTGAAAGGTGCATCATTCTTGATCATCTGCTGCATGCCATGTTTTCAACTCATAGTTTTTTTGGAATCAACTAATTGGTGCTGAAATACTATTGCATGTTTCTCAAACTGTTCTTTTTTTTTAATTAATAAAGACAAAATGTACAAAGTCACATTCAAAGTTTTTTGACAAGCCACTGGTAACAATGAACCTTTTTTTTAATATCCGTTCCTTGTTTTGTGTCAACAAAGTCTTATCCCCCCCTGTCCAGGAGCTTTTTTATGCCTCAGTGATTCATAGGTCAGTGTGGTTTAATAAACATACAAACAAATGAATAAAAAAAAAAAAAAAACATAAAATAGTCAAGTACTGGACAGAAAATTAGTAAAACAAATCTGGCCTAAAACCTTTTTTTTTTTAGAAAAACCTTTTGAAAGCCTAAAACCTTTGCTTCAGGTAACCTTAAAGCATTACAAAAAACGTCTGGCTTCTTGGAAGAAGCCAGCCTGGTTCCATGTTTTCAATGATGTTGACAATCAGACTGAAATCATTAAACATGTATCTTACTTTATATTATACAGTATTTGTACAGAAATAAGAGTGGAATTTATTCCCATATCACTCAAAGTTGCACTGAGAAGTTAGCAGCTTCACAATCAAACAGTATAATGACGCAATTATTTGCTGTCTTTCTCCTTCTCCCAGCACAACACCCCCACCTAATGTGAGGATGATCAACGGTTACGTGACGGTGGTGCCTCCGCTGACCCACCAAGAGCAGCAGAGGCGGATGGAGACCTACGTCACAGAGCGTCGCCCCGGTTCCCCTTCCCACACTCTGCACAGCCTCAGCTCAGCCCAGCTGGCCCACAGCGCACTCACACCGCCGTGTCTTTTAGCCTGGCTTTTATCACACGCGCTGCTCACCTCCTGACCTCAAACACAGCATTATCTCACAGGCAGAAACACTTAAAAGAAGCTACTGCATGAAAACCAGAGCGGAGGAATGTACCTGATAAACACAGACGAGGACGGCCATCATCAAGGTGGAGAGAAGCTTCAGTTTAGGACATGTCTTCAGGCGGGGGGACAGACCTGCCGTCAGCCTCCAGCACAGGGAGAGATCTGCTCCAGCTGGCCAGAACACAGAGTCTCTAAAAACTCACCGGGTTCCAAACTGTGTGGGAAAACAACGACACAAGCAATGGATTCACTGTAGAAGGAGACGTCTAAACCTCATGAAAGTATTAAAATAGCAAACACGTGAAGAATTTAGAAGAGTTGGAGTCTTCTACCGAATGAAACTGTATTACTGTATAGAAGAGCAATTTTAATAATGACAATAGCACATATTAATAATACCAGTTATATCTCTGTGATAAATGTGTTGTGCATGAGTTGGAGCGCTCAGTCAACACTTTGTAAATTGTGCATTTTGTTCATAAAGAAAAATTGTATATTTATTAATTCTGGAAATAAAGAGTATATTTTCTTGCTATTTGATGATAAACAAAAATAATAAATGAACACTAATAAAAAACACGACTTGTTTTTTTTGTTTTGCTTTGTTTTGTTGTTAAATGTAAAAATAAACGGGAATAAGTCCATCATAGCGTCAAATGCTGACAAAATAAAGAAATTGCCTTTGAATATTTCTTTTGAAATGACAATTACTTTTGGCTGAAATGTTCTTTTTTTTAAAACAAGCTAATACTCATTGATTTCCTAAAGGCACTGGGAATTTTGCTGCTGAAACTAGGAAACCAAATTAATGTTAGTCTGAACTAAGTGAAACCTGTGTAGCAGATAATCTCAGTGGGCCATCTGCTGGTGGATATTAGGACAGGTTTTAGAGTTTGAAACATCTCACTGAGACAGATCAGAGATTAACTGTGGACCTGGACAGTGCACCAAACAGAGGATTTCAAAGTCATCTTTAAAACTGAGACAAGTTTTCAGATGGTAAACTAACTCAAGTTAGGACAAAGAATAAAAAAAGACCTTTCATTCATGTTGTTCGTTGAATTATTTGTTAGTATTTTGAGGATTAAAACCTGTTTATGTTGCTCTTTGAAGCTATACCTTCATGATTAAGCTTCATTTTGAGAAAAAAAAACTCCAGCTTAATAACAGTTTTACTTCAGATGGAAGCACAGTCTCTTACAAACTGAATCAAAGCAATAAAGTGCTGAATCATGGCTATCATTTTTTCTGAGGAGCCACTATAATCAACATGTGTAACACAGTGTTGTATTAGTTTTCTGAATGAAGTTTGTATCTTTTCTCTGCACCTGCATCTTTTGTTTTGTCTCCTTCCAGACTGAAAAGTGGATGAAGGGATATCATCTTATGTGCTGCTCACAAAAGCAGTTAAAGATGGAGGTCTTAAGACTTGCTGGTCTCGTTTAACAAAGAATCCCATTTAAACATTTAGATTCTCTGCACATGAGCCATGGGTGAGTTAAGGTTTGGGAAGGATGGTGGTTCAAGGGAAGACCAAAACACCAAAACACTGGACGAAAGAAAGACAAGGATTATATTTCAACTCACTGCAGCAGAAGGTGCAGCGGAACAAAAATGGTACAAGAGTCCAAATGAAAGATAATTCTATAAAACAAGTTCAGAAGATAAGTTGAGGAAAAACAGGTAGGTAACAAAATGGACAAACGAGACACAAAAGAAGACAAGGATTATAAATCCAGCGGGGCTGATAAGACCAGTGAAATCAGTTAAGACAATCAGGAGCAGACAGGAAGTAAAACAAGATGTAACCAGTAAGAGAAGAGGAACTAACAATGGCATGTCAAAATGCAACTAAATCTAAATTAAATCATAATATATCAACACAATAATAAAGTTAAAAGAAACAACAACAATCTCATATTATAAAGTAATGTCTTAATTTTGCTTCTATGGTTTACAGTTTTAAAGAGCTTGTAGAAATATTTGTAGGGGAAAAAAACAGTTTTTATACATTTTAAGTACACTTTTTTTGTTAATCAATAAATCAATCAATCACTCAAAGCTTATTTCTATAGAACATTTCATACAACTCTTGTTGACCGAAGTGCTGCATAAAAATCAAAACACAAAAACATTGTTGATGAACTAAAATACAATAAAACCTACAAAAAAACCCAAAAAAAAACCCCAAAACAACTGAATTTAAAATAAACAAAATAAACTTGCACAATAAAACCAGTAAGAACTTAAAGAAAAACAATTTTTAAAAAGTAGAAAATCAAGATGGCACGCTCAACAACAGTTTAAATTAATGTTTTAATAGCCAAGACAGATGGTATGAGATTTATTTTGTTTTACTTGGAGATATTAGCTGATAAAAAGAAACAAATAGATGCAGCTTAGAAGTAAAGCAGAAATAATTTCTTAATCCTAAACTTAAACATAATAAAAAACAAAAACCAGGATAATGAGCCATCTCACTGTTTTCACAAGTATAAGTATCACCTCATCTATCACCTGCCGAACTTGGCTACTGTAACATCATCAGACATGTTGAGTATGATTTAGGAATAAAAAGGTAGTGGCCCTCAAACCACAATTACATTTAAAATACACACTTTAAAAAGTCTTCATTGTTATAATAAAGACGGATCTGTACAGCTGTACTCACATGTTTTGACACTAGATGGCAGTAGAGTCTAAGAAAAACTTCAGTACAAAAGCGACTAAAACTCGCAGCAGAAAACTTGAAAGGCCTCACATTCAGCCTGAGAGCAAAGACATGAACAGAGACATTTATTTTCACATTGCACTCTTCATGTAAACACATCTTAATCAATAATTCCAGAAATAATTGTCAAATTATAGCCTTAAATAAATTATAAAACTAAAACTAAAACTATATTTATTATTCTGACACAGGTTTACAGATGGTCACCTTTATCACAAGAAAAATAATCTTTTGTTAGAATTTTTTTTTTTCATAATTACTCATTTAAATTTATAGAAACTTATAGAGACTGTTACGCTGCCTTTTTGACTTATCGCATAAATTTGGGTAATGTTACAGCAGGTGTTTAAATTTAAACTATTAAAATATTTATTACATTTCTTTTTTGTTCAGTTTCTATTATGTTCCTTAATACTTAAAAAAAGAAACTGCATGACCAAATTTAAAATATCTTAAAATTAAGTATATAAAACCTGACTTTGTGTGTAAAGTTATTCAAATGTAGTATGAGAGATTATATATAGATTATTACATAAATAAAACAAAACTTGCAGGTTGAACTAAGTCATTCAGCAGCTTATTATTGGGACAGTTTGAAGTAAAAAATAATAATTTTAATGTAAAATATTTTACATTAAGCTACAATTTAAATTTTATTATAATAAAGGGCAAGATGTAACCACATTTGTTTTTAATCACTATATGCTTCCAATAAAAATGATTACCAAATGATTTTACTTTTTTAAAGTTCAACTTTATTCAGGAAAGACATGATCATTTGTTGTACTGAACAAATGGAAGAAGAGCAACTTTTTTTTAAAGAGCAAACAGACCCTTAAGCCGAGACAGGGCAATATTTGCCTTAGCTAGAATACCATTTTCCCTGGGCTTTGGGGTGTTGTTTGAGGGAGTGGGGCCTTGACAGGGTGCTCTGAGGGCTGACCCTCCCTCCGCTGGGGACACGCCGCCAGCCGCATATAAATAAAAGATTACAGTGGAAAATCAATTTCTAAGCAAACTCATTAAAAATGCCCCTCACTTTAAATGATTCCCATTTCCTTCCATTCAACCTGTTCGCGCCTATAGCTGTCCCTGACACNCCCTCACATTCCCACCACCAGGGCCTCGTCCTCCGCCTCCCTCCCTCCTCTCTTCCATCCTTCCTTCACCCTGTTGCTCTCCCCCAGTGGTAATTACTTGCACAAGTCGTTTCTGCCCTTTGATTTGCGCCGTTTCACAAATGAAGGTTAAGTTTGTTTAACCGTGGTGGATTTGCCAGTCATGTTAGAGCATATAATGTGGCAGGTCCTTGGTTTCTCCACACACCTCAGACATCGCTCTGTCCGACCCCCTCCTCTGATCCTTGCCTCCTTCCCTGTTGGACTGGAGGTGGAGGAGCGGGGGGCTCCAAGGTTAAAGCTTAGTGGGCCTGAGGAAACCTTAGTGGATAGGGCTTTAGACCCACTCAAAGGGGACAAGGAAGTTGTTAAAGATCACCTCTGGTAAAAGGATTAAGACTCCAACGAGGTAGTTTTCTCAGAGCAGGTTAACGTGCTCAGTAATGACACCTTAGACCTTACTGGAGGAAGGAAATAGGTGCAGATAAGAGGTATTTTTTAATTTGCTAAAGTTCTTGGGTACAGAAGCCTAAAGATTCTGACATATACAGTATCCTTTTACAGTGTCGATAACACATCAATGCAAAGTAGAGGATGAGAGCTGGAGCTTAATCTTCGATCAATACCTGATAAAGAGTCACCGGAGCCAAGGAGAACATTGATCGCAGAAAGACGGAGCTGTTGAGAGCATTTCAAGCGTGTGTTGCTTTGACTGTTAAGCTGCAACATTCACAGTGATAACAGGAAAACAACCAGAAGGGACTTTTTTTATTACTCAGTCCAGACAACAAGTGATATATCAAAAAGACATGTTGTGATTCTCTGTGGCTGTTCGATATACTGCTAATTCTATAAATATGTGCTTCAGGGATGTGTTTCTGTCCAGCCCTGCATATGTCCTGAGCGGCATGATGAGAGGGGAGCTTTGATACTCTGCTTAGCCAAGGGCAGCCATAAAGCTTTGGGAAAACAAAAGTGTGTTTAGCCCCAGGGTAGATTGCTCCTCTCCTTTTAGATAATCCCTCTGATAACGGTGGCGAAGCGCTGAGGTTTGGAGGGCTCTGCAAACTAGCAGCTCCTCTGTGTTTGTGCTGGTTTAGTCATTTTTTTCTTTCTTATTGTCCAAGTCTGCTTGAAGATTTGCGACTTTAAAAAGCAGAAATGATCCCTGTGGCCTTGCAGGACCCTAACACAGATCACGTTTTTAAGAGCTGGGTAAGATCTGGTAATAATATATAAACCAAACTTTTATTTAAAAAATAAATGCATTATCCAAATTAGATTTTTTAAATTTAAATGAATTTACTCATTTTCTTTTATGTTTAATAATATATTTTATTTCATGTATTTTTATTTACATTATTTATCATAATATGTATTATTCATTTCCTACATAAATCAAAACCACCTACAGTATAACTTATTTACAATAATACAATAACAATATTAAAGCCTTAGCACACAACAAAAGTCTTTTTTATGCTTTATTCTAAATGAGCTATGAGTATTTAACTAATTTCTCTGCTAATTTTACCATGTTCAATTTAGGAGCTACATGTTTGCACCACATTGCTGCTTTGACAAACTTTGAATGACATAAATAAAAATGTAGTTCCCACTACAGTATATCTTTGAGTAAAGAAAACAAACCATATCGCACCTGAGTTTGTTGAATTTGTTGAAATACTTAATATTTAATTGCATTTTTTCCTCAAATCACTAAAATCTGCATACTTTAGAAGATAAAAATTGCTTTGATTTGTTTGTAAACCGAATTGTACAGAGAGGTGTTGCACTATAAAGTCTAACCCCTGTTTTACAACACACTATAAGACAAAATGGTATGGTTTTAAGTGCTGAGGCAGAATGTGTACCAAGGAAGGTAAAGAAGGTACAAAGGAGAAAGGAATACCTTGTGTTCCCATGTGTCTGTGTGTATTGATGTGTGTCCTTGTGTGTGCACTGAAGGATGATGGCGAGAGTGTTGTGTTTCACAGTTTTTTGCCATGATGCACTGCTTTATTATTCTGCACAAGGGGCACTTCACATGCGGAATGGGTTCTCTTTGATATCGACAGCAGCTTGAGGGAGAGAGTGCACTCAAAAACAGGCGAGGGCGAATTTATTCTGGGGGGGGGACAGATAGTTGTGTACTTCCCTGGCAGCGGTTACCGCACATATACGGAGAGCCAACCGCTTTGATGCTCCAGCGGTGACACTCCACACACTAATGAAATATGGTAATTACAGCTACATGAAAGCCCTCTGAGATAGAGTTTTAGAAAGGGTACAAAAAACAAAAATGACTTTATCTAAAGATGCACAGTGTGATTAATTCTTCTTTCTGTAAACATATGTTTTACGTTGTTTACCTGCTACAAAGCAACATGAGCCATCAGTTGACCCAGGAAGAACCGACGGGGGAAAGGTCCCCTGATTAAGAAC
Source organism: Kryptolebias marmoratus (assembly GCF_001649575.2). Classification (NCBI taxonomy): domain Eukaryota; kingdom Metazoa; phylum Chordata; class Actinopteri; order Cyprinodontiformes; family Rivulidae; genus Kryptolebias; species Kryptolebias marmoratus. The sequence continues at coordinate 12,718,099 of NC_051453.1, read as the reverse complement.
TCTTTTTGTTCCCTTTTGGACAGAAAACGCTTGAGGAGTGTGGAAAAAAAGAAAGGAGTGAGAGCGCTGTAACTTAGGCCCAATTCTTTGCAGTAACAGATCAGAACTGTGAAGCTTGACAACTAAAAACTTGGCACAAATGAACACCTCAAATGTCAGACCATTGAAAAAGAAATCAGTTTAAGGGTGAAGGATTGGAATAAATGCTTTCTGTTCAAGGTTTAAACAACAAAAACTTGAGCAATGTGCTTGTATTTTCCAGATATACATCAAACTCATGAAATGGACGAGTTAGGCATTTGCAAATTGCAGTTTTGGATGGCAAATATGGGCGTAGATTTGATGGAAACGAGTGAGGGTAATGTAATTTTGGTCTGTCTGCAGACAGACTGATGTATCCTATGAGAGTAACTTGGCAAAACACAGCAATTACTGAATTATTTCATGTTTATTTTAATTGAGATAGTACCAGAATCACATTTAATATCAGAACTCAACATTTTGCAGCTCTATGATCATGTTAGACTATTATAACACACTTTTAGTTGCCAAGTTTCTCAAGTACCGTCATTTGACAGCAAAATATAGGTGGATACACTGTAATTTAAGGACATGCATTGACATGCTTTACATAACCTTGCAGTAAAACTATATTTGTATTGTATTATTCTTTGTTTTTTAGGCTTTATCACAGAGGCAGAAAAAGTGACATGACCTGATGAATAACATGTGGTAGAAAAGGGAAACAGGGAGATGGCAGTGGAAGTGAGAATACACGGGGGCGAGGAGGTGTGTTTGACCATCAGTGTTTGCTCACACTCTGAAGGCGGAGCGGCCCTCCATCCTCTCACGTACACTCACACACTTTCACCTCGCTGACCGGCTCTCCCCGAGGGATGGAGCTGGAGGTCAGGGAGAAGGTGGAGGTCAAATGGGCTCTGATAAGTCCTGCTAATAGGTTGCTGTGTGTTTTGTGTGTGTGTGTGTGCTTGAAAAGGGTTATGTGGGGGGTCTGATGGGCTAACTGAGGCTAAAAGCTAAGCGGGCAAGCACACACAGATGTGCACAAGGCATGCATGCGTGCACACGCAGTCTTTAAGGTCACAGCATGGGGTTGGAATGCTAAATGGGGAAGGATGGGGACATCAAATATTTTCCTACCCATCACTGTCAGCTAACCACCTAAAATCTTTAACTGTCTGTGTGTGTGTACGTGTGCGTGTGTGCGTGGGTGTGTGTGTGTGTAGAGGCCAAGAAACATGCATTCAGGTTTAGCTGGTTAATCTGATTCAGACAGATGTACAGACATCAAGGCAGACAGACAGACAAACAGGGTGTGTGTCCAGGCGCCAGACAGAGGGACAGATGGAGGTTTGGGTGCAGACTGCGGCCACATAGATAGGAGGTCCTTCCCACCATGTCACCAACACATGATGCTCCCTTTATCACTCTCCTCCAGGTGTATCCAGGAAACTCCAAGGCCAGCCCGCTCCTAAAACCCTGACAGTCAAGGTAACAGGCAATTGCGGAATGGTACTCGTAAAACAGCCTGTTTGCTTACAGCTGACTCCGCCCAACTTGTTTTAAAGATCAAACTTGTGGAGACTGGGCAGTCATTTGTCATTAGTTCTGTTTTACTATCTGATCCTATTTCCCCCCCTTTTCTCCACTCCTCTCCTTCTATATGTATCGTTCCTTGTTTTAAACTAAAGTTATTGTGGCTTTAGTTGGGCCTTCCTCTTTCACTGTCATTATCTATTCCGCTCCCTGCCTTCTGTGCCCATATTTCTCCATCTTTATGAGCGACTACATCACCCACCCTCTTTTAATGTTTGGTTCCAGCTGATAAGGGAAGACTGAAAGATGAGTCTGACTGCACCAGTTAATGCGCTCAAAGGTCAGGGGATGTGCTAGGAGTGGGGTGGGGTGGGGTGGGAGGAAGGGGTAGTCGGTAAATCCAAGCTGAAAAACTGGACTGCAGTCAACTTTTGGACCATGACTCATAGCCAATATTGTCTGAGACAACATGCACACTGAAGCAATAGTCCATATCTGCCTAAAAAGTCATTATCTGATAATCTATCAAGATACAGATCAAGAGTTTGTATATGTATCTACTGTCACATGTACTTACCCTCTGAACAGAGATAAGATTACTGCTTCTCTATGCTTGCAGGCCAATAATTACTCTTAAGTGCACAAATCTGAGCATGCACATGAATGCATGTGAACTGAGTGCACGCATAACACACTGAAAAGATACACACACAGACAAGCATGAATGGCTGTAACTTCACACACGTGTATACTGTACGCTTTTCTGTCAAACAGAGTCACAGTTCATCTCCTCTCTACTCAACAATCAATTGTTTGTTTCAGACCACAAACAAACAACACACTCCCCCACACAGCGGTCATTGACACAGGCTAAAACTCCATCTTCCTCTGGCTCTTTGCTCTACCCTCTCCTGCTCTCCATCTTCTCATCTGCAACCTTTCTCTCCCTCTCTCGCCTGATTTCGTTCCTCACCCCAGATCCAGCTATTATAAATTCATTGTATGCTGTTGTGGCTGATTGAAGTGATGGGCTGATTCCTCAGGGCTTCCTGCCTGATGGAGGGTACTATAGTAAATAGCCCAATGGGTCTGTTTAGATAACACTGACCTCTCGCAAACCACCGCTGCATCTGCTGCGAGCGAGCTTTGTGCGATTCGCTGTCACCGGGAATGGACAAGAAATGAAGGGAGGAAATGAAACAAAGTGGAGAAAATAAGAAAGAAAAAAAAGGCGAGTAAAAGAAAGAAAGGGAAAGATAGAAAATGAGAAGTGGGGCGTGGGGGGGTCACAGAGGAAAGGAGATCTCGGGTGGACGACGATTTGAAGCGTATTGTAACTCCCACCTGCCCTCTCCATGAACAAAAGTGTTAGTCATCATCAGGGCGAATTCTGAAGGGAGACAAGGGGCCGCTGCTTCGTTGGTCCCCGCTGATCTGCATTCTGCCCATGGGGTTACCAGGGCAACAAGTACAGAAGACAGAGGGGTGAGAGGGGGGAGGGGGGGCATGGAGAGGGGCACTCACCCTTTTCCTTGGAAATGGATATTCATTTCCTTTGTTCTTCAGGGGTTATGATCGTGTTGATGAACAAAAATACAAATTGTTTAAACAGCCCGCCCTCTCCGCTGGCCTCAGATATGATGTGGCCGACCGGACCTCACCTGGCCGACACATCAGCATTCAACAACCCGTACCCATTAAAAACAGGTTAGATAAAGGAACACACACTAATAACCAGTGAAAGAAAAGCGTATGTGACCAACAGAGGCGGCTCAGTTTTCTTCCTGCGGCAGCTTTTTAACCTCTTTTGTCCGTCCACTCTGTTTATTTTATTTTGTGCTTGTTTTTTCTCCAGAAACAACAACACAATTTGTTATCTTAAGGACAAATATATGTGCTCTTTTTGTCCTGACAATATAAACTCAAAAGTATAACACATATATATTGTCTTGAGGTGCTGATTCATTACATTTCACAATTTATTTATTTTTTTACAAAATGAACAATGTTACAGAGAATAGTATTATGGTGAATTTTTGAAAGCCTGTGGGCTGTAAAACATCTCTCTCATGTGGCAAAAGGTTTTACACTCATTATATTAGTGGAAACCTTGGGAAAGTATAGGCCACGGAGGCTAAAGGAGTGTAAGCAGACGTTTGCTCTCTTTCTTGCCTAACACAGCACTCAAAACAAGACACTCCTCACTGCAAGGAGTACAGCTGCCTTAAGATAATGTTGTGCTTTAATTAAACTATCGCTGCTGTGTAGTTTAAAGAAGTGGAGGAGAAAAGGAGTTTCAAAGTATGATCATTTTGGGCACATGGGTGGACCTAGACATGAATAACACGCTAACATTGGAAATGAACTGTGAGGAGGATTGTTTCTGTAAAATGTTGGACACTGATGTGTGTGATGGGAACCAAAACCTTTATCTTTAAAGATTAAATTGCTGCCCTCATGGGTCCAAATGGGTTTTCAAAGCTTAAAACTGAGTTTCAGGGCTAAGGATGTTGTGTTGTGTTACGCTTTTTTCTCTTGAGAGCTTAGTGGGCTAGGAAATACATTGTGACAATCAAGTGTCCCCTTGGGCAATTAGAGACAGACATGAGTGTGTGTTTGTGCATTTTCTAGAGTGATTTTAAATTAAAACAATCCTCTTTTCAGAAAAAAGTCTGCCTCTTGCAATCACAGTTATGAGCCATCAAAGCTTACTATAGAAATCAGGAGATCAACCTATGAAGCAGTTTCGACTCAAATCCCTGAAACAGTATTGATTGGATTGCAGAGTCTGTCACAATCCATGGTTCAGAGGTGAAAGACTCAAATGCAGGACTAAAGGAGGCAAATGTGCACCAGAAACATCTTCAAGATACTACAAAACCAAGAGAGCTGCAGAAACAGAATTACCAAAACAAGAACTGGCAAATAAGAATAAAAACTGAGAAAATAAACATAGAAACTTTAAAGATCTGGCAAGAGACAAAGAAAACTGTGCTAAAATTATAGTGAGAAGGAAAAAAATACAAAGTTGTGATGATTGACAAACTTGGACCTGGTGTGGTGGGAAAGCAGAAAGCAAGACCAACAGATACAAACCAGAAAACCTAAAAAAAGGAAACAAAAAAAATAAATAAATGCCCTAATAAAACCCAACACAAGCAAACAGATCATGTCAGAGACTCGTCCTACTAAAAAGCTATTGGCTAAAAGACCTAGCTGTACAAAGGAAATATTAATATGTAACAACAATCCTGGTTTAAATCAACTTGAACTGAATAATTGATGCGTGTGAATATGATGATGATGCACTTTTTTTATTTTGTGAAAAGAAACTATAATAATATCTATCCAGATATGATTTTCCACTTGTATTTTCACTGATTTTGCCTGCTAAAGAAAGGGAATAGAAAAATATCTAAATTAACGAGGGTTATTTAAATTTTAAAATTGGTTGCTACTTTTTTTTCTAAGTCAAAAGATGACCACCCCACACAGTTTTGTTTTGTTTAAGTTGCTTCAGCTTTGAACAACACATACTGATCTCACCTGTAGGCTTCCTGATACAGCTCACGCAGCCCTGTGCCATACCATAACAGAAACGGTTTTCATTTTTATTATTATTATTATTACAGTTTAGGAAGAGGCTATTTGTCATCTCTTTTGCTGCAGATGAAACCACCTGCATTGAGAAAAGTTAGAGCGTCTTCATTATAAATAAATAAATAAATACGGCCTGTGCGCTCAAATGGGACTTCATTGACTTCTGTTACTTGACTTGGATTATATGTCATGTTTTGTTGTTTGTTTTTTTTTTGTCAAATTAAAAGTTTCAGTTTTAAAACAAAAGTGTTTGTATAGGCGTTCATAACATACTTTGGGATACCAGACTAAATGTGAAAAAAAAAAAAAATCACTTAAAGAGGATTTTAGGGACAGGACCGAAGAGGGAGGGGCGGTGTGGTCATTTAGGATTCAAGATTTTCCATTTGGCCACCTGAAAGAGACTTAACACCAATTGTCCTGCTGGTCATCTCACAGGATGGAATGCAAATGCGGAGGTCTATAGGGCCTGCAGCGGGAAAGCCATTGATTTGAGATGAATACAGTGGCTACTCTCAGGCCCTTCACAGTTATTAGGACTAATAGAGAAACATAAAATAGCGCCCGAGAGAAGCGGAGATCCGCGCAAATGCGCTAAATAGCCGGCTACTCCACAGGCCTCTTGGAGAGTTTGGCTTGCAATTTGCATTCCTTTGTGTGACAACTTGTAATCCTCCCCTCAGCATGCCAAGAAACACACAACACATTTATTGTCCCGGTCAACAAATCGTTTAGGTCATCCCGAACCTATTACAACCTAATGCAGGAGGAGAGACCCCCACCCACACCACCCCCACCACCAGCACCAGCACCAGCACCAGCACCATCAGCAGCAGCACCGCCTCATCTCAAACATCAAGCGGAGAGAGTTGCAAACACGGCCCGGGGCCCCCACTGCTCCACCGCCTTTTGTTGGGGCCCCTCGTTTTTGTATTCAGGCTAGTATTTTCTGGAGCTCTGGACTCTTCTGTGCGCTGCTGCTGCTGCTTGGGAGGTTGGGAGGGACTGAGAGCGTGGCTGAGGCTCGGATAGTTTGGTGTCGTGAGGTTTTCACCGCTGCGGGCCCACACAAGATGCGCTTAGTTTTCACACCACTGGAGAGAGAGAGAGAGAGAGAGAGAGAGAGAGAGAGAGAAAGAGAGAGAGAGAGAGAGAGAGAGAGAAAGAGAGAGAAGTGCAACTTTGAGGGGTGAAAAACGCAGTGTTTGTCTCCATAAAATAACTTCAAATCAGAGCTAACAGGTTTGAGCTGCTCTTGCTGCTACTGAAAATGCTTTTAGGAGTCCCACAAATCTCAGGACAAAAAGAAGCTGAGAATACTTTGAAGCTTTATTAAATGCTGTTGTCCTGAAATGTAAAAATAAAACATCTGTTATTGTTCCTTTTTTTTCTGACTGCTCAGCCAGCAGCTTCAGTAAATCACCGTGCATGCGTCATATTGTTTTTGGATAAGGTGACCCTGAAAGCATCACAGTTACTTGATCCTGTCATTATATTTGATGGAGCGCAACCACATCCTCCGTGCGTCTGAGGGGGAAAACTCCTATTTTGCAGGAAAAAGTTCTTGCAGGACGGGCGGCGAGACAAAAGGATGACGTTTCAGGTTTGTGGGCGCGAGGAATGGGAAATTGATTTCGAAATCAAACGAACTGAGAATAATAAACGCCCGGAGGACAGACTGCAGCCCATCTGTGAGCCGCGGCCTCTGCAGGGCTCAAACACGAGGTCAGCCCGGAGAGAAAGACAAACCAGACCGCTGGGCGAGGGCCCCCACCAGCCCCCCCTCAGTCATCTTCCCACAGACACAACGGGCCTTTGATTCGTTTGTTTGCACACACACACTCGCGTCTAATCGTTGTTTTTCTTTNTTTTTTTTTTTTGGTGCCCCCCCCCCCCCCCTGCGGAAAGCGCACATGCAGCACGCAGAGCAAGCAGCGCATATGGCTTCACGTTAGAAAAGCCACATGAAACTGGGGCCCGCGGATCCCACTGCATGCAGAGGAGCTCCGGATTGTGGCCCAACAAACCCCATTCTTCCTCTGCGCGGAGATCAGCACGGCTATAATTAGAACGGAAGCAAATTCCCGTCTCATAGCCCGGGCTGCACAAGCCGAAGGTGGGCGTTCAATAAACTTGGTCTGGTCCTATCAAAGCAAACTGATTTATTTACATTTGTTTGGATCAAATTTGGACCTTTAATATTAATCCTGCCAAGTCCCACTTTCGTTCTTCTGTTTCTGGGTAAAACCCTGGGTGAATCAGTGTCATTTTCACTGAACAACGTGATTCAGTTCAGTGGACACGCCTGTCTGAGATAATGTGTCTCAGTGCGCGCGCTGACCCGGTGTGATGCATTAATAACACGGGGACTATAAGTGAGTTAAATTACAGCCGATTCAGGCTGCTTTTAATTGCCCCCACCACACACACACTCACACTCATCAGTCCCAACTTCAGTCCCACTTTTACTATTTCTTTTCCTAACGAAAGCAGATCATATTTATCTAAAATCTGACAGAGGTAGGACTGTCCTACTACCTCTAATGTAGGGATTATTATTATTATTATTATTATTATTAAAAATAAATCATTAATACGTCTTCATAAAATACTATAAAACAATATATTTGAATCAAATGCACATTATTATTATTATTATTATTATTATTATTATTATTATTATTATTATTATTATTATTATTATTATTACACCCTCACCCCCACCCCCACCCCCCAAAAAAGAAAGAAAGAAACAATGAAATGATTTATGTTAGCAATAAGACAGAAACAGCGCTGTAGTTCTACCGTCGGTCATATTTCTGTGTTCTACATCCACCAGACTGAGACAGAGGACTCTGCAGCTGCAGGGCCGCTGAAGTGGGCCGCTGGCCTCCATTCATTTATTTTGTCTAATTGAATTTTCAGTCGGAGCGCGTGAAGGGATGTTTGCAGCTGGGCTTGGCAGAAGAAGCTGGTGAACCTGCAGACGGCGGGCGCCTCGTTGTTCAAAGACCATTTTTTAGAAGTTTATTTCATTTCCAAATAGAATTTTTCAGCTCCCGAGCTCTTTTGAAGACTTTGCTCCATGTACAGTACCTCAGTGTGCACGGACCAATGCTTATCACGATCAGATGTTCACGTTGACGCCATGATGGACACTGTGTCCATCTGTTTCCAAGGAGGTTTTCGATGTAAAATATATGCTGTATGTTTCAGCAAAAACATGGCAAAACATTGCAAACTAAAACTACAGCTGAAAATGATCATAATGCCAAGAATTAAAAAAAAAAAGCTAGAGGTTGCAACAACAGTGTCTCATTTATAACTGAGGGCCTCAATTAAACCCATTTAGCTCAGGGCAAATGTGCAGCCTGGATGACCTGAGCCACATGAATTTTGTCTGAATATATTTTCTGGCCACACAGCTCTTTGCACACATGCCCTCGGGTTAGGTGGAGACTTCCCACAGAATCTCTGGTAACTCAATCTGTCCACAATCAATTCACTGCCCAGAGCTGATTGAATACATACATTATTTTAATTGGAATCGAGAAACCTTTTTCAAATGTTTCATCTGCAGCAATGCAGCCACGTTTGGAATCCTGTCAAGGAAATTAGCTGAGAAGGAAATAACTTTTTCAGATAAATGTTATAAATATTCAAACACTGACAGAGAAGTGTACCAGAGCAGGTGGTTCATCCTTATTTTTTAGGACATATCTCTACCTGATTCTGCAGCACTTGCTTTACCTCCTGCCTCTCCTCTGGATACCATGCTGCTCTCGCCCCCTCCCTCCTCCTCCTCTCTTTGGGTCTTTGATCAAAGCTGGCCTCTCTGCCACAGCTGCCCATCAGGGGGCTCCTCACCCTCACCTACAACAACACTGCCTGCTGGGCTTCCCTCTCTGATGCACACAGCCAGAAACATACAGGGGCAAATGCTGGAACCCACACACAGATCAGATCTCCCATCATTCCCCTGCAAAAGGAAAAAAAAAATGCACAAAGTGAAAGCAGATCAAGATGTAGCTGTAAATTGAAGACACAAATGAGAAAGAGTAAGCGCATATGAGGAAGGATGAGAGTGTGTGGCAGGTTTGGCTTCACATCTTCACACTGATTTTTGTGTTTTTGCAGGCTGAAGGAGAGCACAGGCAATGCTTTGAATGAGCAAACGCATTATGCAGTTGAGAGCTGCATTTTGGACATACAAACAGACACCAGAACAAACAAGCGCCACAGCTTGCTTACATGTGTAGCATTGTATTTGGCTCCACCTGTAAGCTTTTATCTAAAGGCCAGCATACTTCCTCTTCTGTGCTTGACCTCAGCACGCCTCTCATTTAGCATCTGCACTCCCACAATTTTACATGTGAGAAACACTTTGGTCTGCTTACCAGACGAGCATTTTGGTGCAGGATTTTTTTTTTTTTTTTTACTTTTTGGTTTTTGCTCACTATGCTAGCAAAACTTTGTTGACTTCTTTTGACGAGAGAAGTTGTTGGGTTTTCTCTTTGAAAAAAAAAAAAAAAAAAAAAAAAAAATTACCGCTCGGCTCCAGAACTGGAAGTAATCCTGTTGAAACATGTGGTGATGACTCAGGCTGCATATCAGATGCACATCACATGTGATTCATTATCCTGAGGTTGGCCTGTCCCGGCCAAATTAGACTTTGTATATTTTCACACAGTCCCATGCATATACATGGGACCAGGCTGTGATGACACATCGGCTCGATGAAAGTGTTTCCAGCGTTTGTGTCCTGCTTCAAAGGGGCTGATGGGAACCGATCTGCTGGTGATGTGACACAGGAAGCACCTTGGGCCAATCCTCTCCACACTCACCTGCGCCCCCAACCCCACGGTCACTCTGTTACCCCAATCCCCTAAGATGCTGGGGTCAATTAACTAATTAAGTGCCTATTAAAGCATTATCTGTTTCCTGGAGGTTGTGAGGTAGCACTGGGGTGGGACGTGGAGCAGGTGGAGGCAGGGCTGATTATGTTCAAAAGGCTTTTATTGCCTAAAAGACTGTGACAAAGAAGGGAGTTGGCCACTGCGGTGAGACAGGGTGACTTCAGTGTATTTAATGTGCCCTAGCTGCAAAGTTAAAGTTTGGGGGGAAAATAAAACATGGAATTTTCCAACCATTTAACAGGACTGTGTGTTTTGGCAAAATTATGAGCTAAATATGATCTAAATTTGACAAGCTCAATTTCTAAACACATGACTTAGCCATTATTAATATTTTGCAAAGCTAACTCAATGTTGTTTATTTTTTACATTTATAAAAGCAACATGTTCTGTCCATGTGTCAGAGATGAATAAACCTGTTTAAGACTATTCCTGCCGAAAGACAGTGTCAGCAAAATCAACTTAAATCAACTTAAAAGTAAAACATACAATATGTTAATGTGAATACCTAAAGAACAGAGGCTAACACATTTTCTCAATATTTTAGGTAATCTTGCTTTTTTATTTCCACCAATAAAAATGGAAAATGTTTTAAAAAAAATGTTTTATAGCCAGTGTGTTCAGGAAATTGATCATGTTGTACTACCCTTTGTTTCATTTTAATGTTATTTTAGGCTTTAGTCTTTTTGGTTTTACAAAATTTGTTTCAAGCCTTAGCATCTGAATAAAACCATTCATCTGTCAATCATTGTACCATGTTAACCACATTTTAAAACAAACATTCAATGAGACTTACCATAGATGTTCATTTGGAAAGTCCTAATGTTACATTTTGTGTTCAAATGTTTTTTTATTATTATATATTGCATTTCTGGTGATTTTTTTTTTGACAAACAGTTTTAATTAATTAAACAATTTGACCTCTGACATTTTCCAATTACACAGAATCTGAAGAAACATCTATAAAAAATGTGTGACTCCCTTATTATTTATTCTTATGTTCTGTGACATCAACTTAGTGCTTATTTTCTGATTGAGGTTTCAGAGGTCAAAATTACCTTTTAATTTAGAAATCCACATCACCGAACTTTGTCTAACAGATGCTGCAAACTGTAATCATGACAATATGACACCGAAAGTTGTGAAAACACCTAACTTTTTAAAGATCTTTTTGTTTTGATAAACCAAATTATTCTTTAACCTTGGTTATAATAATAATAAAATATTTTTAAAGTGCATTAAAATATTCCAAATACTGATTTCATGATGCCATTTGATCCAAGTCTGTATGAGGCTGTGGAGGCCTTACATTGACAAAACTAAAGCAACACCTCCTTCTCAGAACAATGTTCTCTGTGTGTGATTTCTTTCCCATGAACCCCTGCTGCTACTGTGGACTCCACTTAAACCTAGAAGATGAAAGCTGAAAGGGGAAGAGTCAATGAATTAAAAAAAATAAAATAAAATAAAGCCAGATCCACCTTTCAGCTGAGGGGTGAATGTAACAATGCAGACTGGAGACATGGCTGCAGCTGAATGTTTTTATTTTAGACAAACTCTATAAAATAGGTTAAACTTTTGCTTGCAAGGCCAACACTTAACCCTGACTGTTACCTATAAGTCTTAAAGAGCTGTCCTGTCATCCTGGTCGAACCTGCTCCCAGTGAGCATGTGTAAGTGTTAGCCACTTGGCTCTGCACTCTCCCCACAGGACCAGTTACTGAACATTTTTCCTCCACATTTAGGACCCACAGGCTGCGTCCCTGGCTCCCCCCTTGCTCTGTTTACTCAGGCTGGTTGCCACCTCCCTTTCAGCAGGTTCACACAGAGTTCTGGGGTTTGGACCGGCCGAGTAATGCCTGTGTCAAGAAATCACATCATCACGACGAGGCAGGAGAGTGTATAGTGAGAATCACCGGAGTCATTCAGAGTGAAGCAGCTGCATGCAGATTACTCTAAACTTTTCATTCAGTGGGCAAACAGGCAGTTTTAGCTGAGATGGGTGGGAGGATGCAGGGAAAGACTCAAAAAACGAAACAGATCAGTATGAAAACATATCCAGAGAGTGTAGAAATTAAATGATGCAGTTCAGGCTGAGCAGGTTAAGCTGGAAGATGTAATTTGTCTCACATCGTGGACAGTTTAGCGAGACAGAGGATAATTAATGTGGGACAAAAGTTTTCATAAGCTCTGAGGCGTCCAAGGCATTTGTACAAGTGTTATATGAGACAGGAGGAGAGCAGGGGAAAGACACCATGGGAGTGAAGTCTGTGAGGAGGAGTGACACAGAAAGGGTGAAGACAACGAGTCCGGTGGAATGTCCAGGAGGACAAGAAACAACGACACAGCACAAGCGACTGCAACTGTTACACATTATTGGCATTTTGCAAAGGAGGGTATTTTTGCAAAGCACACGCTTGCACATAAATACTGACACACACATGGACAGTCCGCGGAGGGCTGACAGCAACTGCTGCTTATGTGCCTTTAGAGCCAGGAGAGAATCTGAGGAATGGTACCACAAGGAATTTCAGATATCTAAAGCCATCTTTCACTTTCCTCCTAGTGAAGGAATTTAAGCTCTTACTGTTTTGCGAGAGCACTCAACATCTGAGACTCATCCATCAACTAACACTGCTCATGTGTTACTCTGAATCAATACTCCAGCTCAACTAAAAACAAGACCAAATGCTTCAGTTCAGTGTGCAGGGATGCAACAGGTCATGGGGCTAACACTTTAAACCAGCAGCCTTTTGTGAAATATTACTCCATTCTCCTTCTGCGCTTCATTTTCTTTCTCTAATCTCTCCTTTACTAAATGTTTCTATTGGAACTCAGCTCCCCTGCCTGCATGCATCAACAAACACAAGAGGAGAAACCAGCAACTGTATTAACAGATGGCCAGAGTCAATAAAACACACACAAATCAAGCGCTGGACACATCTGTTGTACGGAGAGGCTGACTAATCTTTGTGTGTGGCTCAACGGGAGTGATGGAATCACAGCAGCTCAGCCAGATTAGAGGGGAACGGGGCAGATCACCCAGGGGACTGCAAGCAGCGCTGTTATGGATTGCAGAATGGAGATAAGGCACAATAAGTCCTGAGGGAATGACAGGTTTTAGGCAGAAAAATTAAGTAGCATTGATAAGAGCTCAAAATAAATGTTATATTATGCATCTCTTGCTGCTCAGTAGCTCTTTGAACAACCTCCTTTTGGAGAAATGGAGTTTAATTCTGATAATATTGGTGAAGTGAGGGCTAGTTGTAGCAGGGCCAAGACCAAAGTGGATTTCCGCGGTCTTAAAGTAACTCCAATCCCCAAAATTCCACAGTGGTTTATGTGGATGACATTTCATAAACCTTAACAGAGTCCTCAACTACACATCACGTGGATTTTACATAGAAATGCATATTTATTTGTGAGTGCAAAAAGTAGCAGCAGCAACTAGCTGTGAAAAATAATAAAATATTTCTAGTGAAATATTTGTGTTGGTGAAATTAAACTAAAAGTAAAGAAATCTTTAAAGCACAATTACACCTGAGGTGTTACTGACTGAGATGTTTGCTTACTTATTTGAGACATCCATCTCATTTATAATGTGAGTGAGTGAAGTTTAATAAAAATTTTAAAAAGTTTACTAAAATACACAGGAGAGACAGTGATAGAAACAAGAGAGAAAAACCTGAGAAATGAAGGAAAGGATGAGATACAGGGAGATACTAGGGAAAGACTAATATCTGGATTTTTTTTTTTTTTTTTTACTATTTTAACTGTGAACTGAATCATTTAAATTTTAAATCATATCTCCAGTGGGTTATGCAATATGTCTCTTGGCAGTAGAATTTGTGCAAAACTCTCTTTGTTTAGTTTTCACATATATCTTTGGATATTTATTTAAATAGTATGTGTGCATTATGTCTTACTGGTGAATTATGTTTGCATTGATTTCTTTCATGGTTTATTTCGGGATGTTTCTTTTTTTTGGTGTGCAACACAGCATATAAAACAAAACATATATTGTATTGTATTTTATTGCATTGCACTGTCACTGATTGAACTCGCTTTGCTTTACCAGAAGCCCCAAGTTTCTTTAAATTATTGTATTTAAACACTGTTTTTCATTGTTCCCAGGATTGATATTACTTTGCATGTAAGGATGTAATCATTTATTGCAATCTTTTAAAACAACCACATATATCGACAGCAGCAAATGCTGCTGACATGCACGTCATTGTCTTACCAGAGTGATTTATTTGGGAATAAGTCATATTCAAACTGCTGCTGCAAAAGTGTAAATGTGACAGCACTTGGAAGGTCTGCTGCTGCTGGTCATTAGAGGCAAGGCTAACACTGCTCAAAGTAATCTGTCTAAAGGCATGTATATATTTACTAAATATGTATACAGACAAAAAAGAAAATGCTGATGAGCCAGCTGAAAAATAATGAATGGGGGGAGAGGGAGCACCAAACATCAAACGGATGTAATCAGATGAGGCTGATAAGCATCCGAGCTCGGTTAATTCTCAACAAATTATCTAATCCAGATGTTGCACTCTCAGTGTAAACACAGTACCCTGCAGAATCATAAAACAAATAAGCATGAAAAAGGTTTAAAGTTTCAAACAAAGGCTAACCCCAGACTGAGAAAGAAAGAAGGACAGAAAAGAAAAACGAAAAAAAGAAAAAAGGAAAGAAAAATCTACACCACACACTACCACTTTGCTGCCTTTCTGAAACAGGAAAATGTAAATATGGTAATATTTAGCACGTGTTTTAAAACAGATCGGTTTTCTCAAGCTGGGGGAAGCTGAGAGAGAAGGAGTGAGAGAAAGACAGACAGGGAGGAAAAGAGATGAAAAAAACTGGCCCACACACGATAGAAGGTCTCCCCGTGTTTGTGTGTGTGTGTGTGTGTTCCAGCCTGTGCAATGTAGACACGCTGCAGCTTCCTCTGTTTGCACACATTTCCACCCAGAGCTCCGGCTCGGTGGTGACGACCTCAACACGCCCCAAAACACCAAACTGGATCTGTCACACTGTGAGTCTAGAGAGTCAACAACAACTTAACAATAAGAAAACACCACTCCAATGGGTCATATCATCCATCTGTAATGTGCAGCCATTCTTCACAGAGGGAAAATAGAAGCAGGAAGATAAAGGAGGGGGGGAGAAAAGAGAAAGGGAGACAGCGGAGGGAGGAGCAGAAATGGAAACATGCTGGACATATGGATGTGTTTAAGGACCACCAGGGAAGGGAAACTCGTGCATTTTCACATAAACCCTGATAAACTCCAAATATGTAATTACACGGGGTTTAGGGCTTGTCTGTTGCCGATTCATTCAGGAATTTCTGGTTACGTCTCTCAGAGAGTTTTGGTGTAACAGGGCTCTTTATCGTTCTCAAGTGGCGGATCTGCTCAGCTTTAGTGCGGCCAAGCCTCCTACTTACCCTCAGACCTGCTTGGTGTGAGAGTGCCATTGTCCCCCCCCCCCCCTTGCCTACCACCACCTATTTAACAAGGCGGTGTGTGAAAGAAGAAAGCAGTCAAAAGAAATACCTCCGACTACATAAAAAAACAGCAAAGGAGTGGGACCCTTGTAAAATACCTGCAGCACGTTTAAAGATTTCATCGCTTAGCAATATTTATAGTTCTTCAATTCCTTGTCAGTGTTTGTAGCCAATTTGTTGTGCTCCAATAAATAGCCTGGCCTATTTATCAGCAGACCACATGGCAGCCATTTATGGCACCTAACAAGAGGCAGATGTGTTTTGTATATGTTTTCACATGCAGGTTTGACGCGCTGACAGGCCGAGACAGATAGCTCAGATGTACAGCCTCTGTCCTGACTGCAGGACAGGCTGTAAACATCAGTTCTGATTAGACCGTGGAGAACACAAACATGCCTCTCCGACCATCCTTGAGCCTTATTTGTCTTCTCATGACAAAGGTCTTTGATTTATAAACAGGGTACGTCACTCTGACTGCATGCATGCACTGAGGGACTGCGCAACGCTGCCTGTGAGGCCTGTGTGTGATGTCTGTTCCTGAGTGTAAACACAATGTGTACCTACCCTAACTGCGTGTACATTTTAAAAAGTGTCTATTTCTTTGTACTTCCCTGTGTTGTGTGCGCACATGTGTGTGTGTGTGTGTGTGCCTGAATGTTGCCAATTACCCCAGCTATAAATACAAAGATCCCCATCCGTCACTGAGTTTCTGGGTGGCTGCAGAGCCGCCATAATTGGTTTCAGATGGTCACCAAGAAGTTTCTCCCTCTGCTGCAGCACCATGCGACTGTGTCTGTGTGTGTGTGTGTGTGTGTGTGTGAGAGAGAGAGAGAGAGAAAGCCACAGGGGAGAAGGAGGTGGAGAGAGAGAAAGAGAGGGGAAAAAAAGATGAGTGACAGAAGTGAATAAATACAGAGGGAGCATAGGAATAAACAAGGAGACACTAAATGTTTCTTTTGTTCTGGAATTCTCCTCATCCTGTGAGTGGCGAGCCGGGAGGGAGAGGAGAGTTTAACTTGTTAACTCAATAAGTGCTCATGGTTTTGTGACCACTGTTTGTAATTTGACGTGATTTATAAGAATCAAATCAAGTTTGAAGACAGGATATTTGGATTAGATGTGACTGAATGTTGATTTATTTTGTTACCCATTATGAATGAATGTGGAAAAAGCATAAATTATTTCTGCTCATGCCAGCATGGCATTACCATAATACCACGTTCATACCACAAAATATTGTTCTTTATAACTGTCATAACGTTTTATTAGCAACACTTACCTCAAAAAAATGTTACAATTGTGATTCATGATTGTTTCATTGGATGGTATTTATGTCCTATAATGCTGCTCAACAACTGAGTTAAAATTGGCTTAAGTACTGTCTTGTCCCAAGAGCAGCTGATCGATGCACATATCAACAATAAATTAGCGGACTTTAGGTTTATTGATTACTAAAGTAGAAGACGATGTGGCTCAGTGACAGCTGGTAAGAGGCTTCATGGTTGAATCAAATAAGAATCAGAGGGAACTGAAATAATCAATTAATTCTCTTAATCCAATGCTTTATTTGGCCAAAAAAATAAATGAAAGAGATGATTTCGTAGTGAACATAAAAGGGATGTTTGTGAACATTGAAATGCATCAACAAAAACATAAATCTTGTGTAGGCTGTCTTGTTTTCCTGAATATCTTTCTCTTCTTTAGCTATTATTTAATATTTATTTATATGAATTTATTACTCACACTTCAAAGTATTTTTCCCTTAAAGGGCATAATCCCATACAGACTACACTTATGCCTTCTACAAGACAATCTCCAGTTTGAATCTTGGCTGGTGGTTGGGAAGTTGTTTTCCCCATGCATGAGTAGATTATTTTTTCCCAATACTCCTGTTTTCTGCCACAGTCTAAAAACCTTTGTGTTAGATTGTGATTTAATTTGGCTTTAGGAGTGTGTGTGGGTTTGTGTGTGTGCCTCTGTTTTAACACTGTGATGGACTGGTGACCTGTCCGAGGTGTACCCCACTTCTTATTGTTGGCCGCTGGGATGAGCTCTCGTCTCCTGACAACCCTGAACAGGATACATTGGGCACAAGAAATAAGTAGGTGATTAAGAACCTCTACAGAAGAGGATACCTATCAACAAGAATCAAAAACCACAACCAATGAGACTGGCTAAAATGCCCCCGTTTTGTATCTTCAGTCCCAGAAACTTTAGGACTTGTCCACATGCATTTTGGCAAATTCATGTCTGGCTTTTTTTGTGTTTTTCTTCCAATAGTGGAGACTTTTTGGGTCTTCTTCCCATTTTTTCCCTTTATGATTCAGGATGCGATTAATAATGTATCAGAAAATGACATTCCTTGATCTTGGAGTTTAGCTTGAACTGCTTTGGACGGTTTCCTTTTAATACTAATTAAGGCAAAACACAACAACAACAACAATAATAATAATAATAATAGTGCAAAGATTGACCGTCTCTTTAAGGATACCAGCAAATCTGTTCATCTATTTTTTTCATGTATTTGATTGTGATCTCATCACTTTTCACAACAAATAAAGCAGTTTATTCCAGTGATCTTTAGGGGTACCAATAAATTGATCCATGTCTGAGGTTTTGAGCAGCAGCTTTTTTTCAATATATTTACTACAGGAACATGTTAGCCTTCTGCCTGTGTGTCAGTGAAGGCCCATCCTTAAGTACTACTGTGGGAAAATACTTCTGGATTTTAGTAAAACTGGTAACATCTATTTTAAAAAAGCACTAAAACTATGTGGGACTAGACAGCTACTGATCAATCAACTCATGGAACCTGGTCAAAATGCATTTTGCATGCTCTTAATTTGGACTGTGCTGAATTTATTTGTAAAGTAACACATTAGTTCAACCAAAGGCACAGTTAAGTAAAGGATATCTACTGTGGAATATAGCAGAAGTGTAATGAAAAAGGAAAAAAAAAAAAAAACTGAAGTATGTCTAGTTTTGCATAACCAATATTTATATGCGCAAAATGATGATGATAGGTTTATTATTGAGTCTTTCAGCCACTCACTTCAAGTTAAATAACTTAGAAAAAGGAGGCAAATCATAACAAGTTCTTTATTACTTGTCACAGTTGACACATATTTCAACAACCCCATGATGTTGTGTTTGCAGTGCAGTATCTGGGACTACCTGTTGTCGTGAGAAAGCTGTGCAGCTGCGTGTTTTTCTGGGCTCCCTCTGCTCCGTGTTTACGGTGAGGGCGGTTCGACACTTTATTACAGACGCTACAGGCTGGCAAAGCACGCGGACCCACAGGAATCCTGCGCCGTCATAAATCCATTAAATCCCTCTCATCAGAGCGCGAGGCTCTTCGTCGCGAGGCGGGAACACGGAGCAGGGGCGCGTGCTGCTTCTCTCTGTGGGTGTCGGCCTGCCCTCGCGCGCTCGCTTCTTGCCGCAGTTATTACTGTCTCGCTGTGGCTCTAATTGACCAGTTTTACTCATAAAAACAACAACAACAACAACAACAGGACGCCAGCAGCTGAGGGAGGGTCGAATAACAGTGGAAGTATTCACGTGCTTCTTTTTAATCATTATCTTACAGTAAAACGAGCAAAGACATGCTGACTTTATTACTTGCATTAAAACATACAGTTATTAGTATTTAGTAAACCTAATTCAATATTATATTATATTATATTATATTATATTATATTATATTATATTATATTATATTATATTATATTATATTATATTATATTATATTATTCAACAACTTGAAAAGGCTTTTATGTTGTTTTGTATTTTATCGACTATATGTTTTTTTTTTGTTTTTTTATCCTTCATTTACAATCCTAATTATATTCACAAAACAATGCAGAGATAAAAGCCAGCTTTTTTTTCTGAGGCAGGTAAGCTGTACAGTGATATGAATGAGATATATTGTTGTTTGAGTATACATGGACAGATAGATGCATGCTGTATTTATCCTGTGAGAAAATTTGTTTATTTGTTTAGCGATTATTGTAAACATTTATTTACTGTGCAAAAGTGTTTGTTTTACTCGCTTTTTCTTCTTTGCTTCCAAGTAGTTATTTTTCATATTTAAAAGTTTTCTTGATCAATAGTTTTCCAGGCTTTCTAAGGTCTTTTATTTATGTATGTATGTATGTATGTATGTATGTATGTATGTATGTATGTATGTATGTATGTATGTATGTATGTATGTATGTATGTATTTATTTATTTATTTATTTATTTATTTATTTATTTATTTATGCATTTATTTATGCATTTATTTATGCATTTATTTATTTACTTTGGCCACCTTTACCACTCATTTTCTGTCTAGTCTTTGTACTTGACCATGACAGCATATTGTGCAGCGTGCAGAAAACAGACAAACTTCAGATCCAGCAAAGACCCAACACAGGACCGGAGAAATGCACCATCCTTCAGTCGATCATCAATGCTAAGTTTGGAGCTAATAGCTCTTTGAGAATCCCTTTGATAGTGCAAAAAATATTACTTTATGTGTAAAACTATGATATTTGGTCTAATTAAAAGATTAAACTTCAATTAATTGGAAAATTGTGTGATGAAAAAGAGATCGGACAGTGATGTATACCTTTAAAGTATTTGGAACAAATTGTGTCTGTTTGTAACAAAATACCCGAAGATCATATTTAAAAACATGTCTCTTATGTGTCAACACAACACTGGTTCAGCCCTTGAGTTTAGGAGCCTTTTTATATCTGAGTGATTTATACAGTTAAGCAGATTAACTACAGAAAACAAAAAAATCAGGCCATGGACTGAAAATGCGTGACAAATGTTGCTGAAGACCACTTTACAATATTACAGGAAAGCTAAATATATTTTTAAATGTAGACTAACTCAAGCTCTTTCCACAATACAATCAGTAACTTGGGTATCGATTGAAAGTAGTGTTCGTTTGCTGGTTAGTTTAACATTAAGACTTTTTTTTTTTCATTAATCTTAGCATACAGCTGGAAAAAAGGCTACAAAAACACATTGGGTAAGTCCAGAAGGTAAGCTTCCCCTGACATAAACAGATTTTAATTTTATTTTAAGATAAACACAGCATTTATTACCAATAATTTGATCAGCACAGTTTTGATCCAACTGTGGTTTAAAGTTCACAATCAGGAGACCCATAACTGAAAGTATTCCTTTACAAGGAGAAAACAACCAACTCAGTGCAAGGCTGTTTTACAATATTATTCCATTTCCTATAATATAGTATGACACACTCTTATTTTTTTATTGTTCAGCTGGAAAGCAAGTGAAACAAGATGCTAAAATAACAAACCCCACATTTTTGCCTGGGCAAATTTATTGCAGTCCAAAACATTCAACGGGATCAGAGCTCCAGTTTAAAATGGGAAAGAGAGTTGTTTCGATAATACAAAGCAGCCCCAACTTTGATTTACACACAAGTCCATAAATCACTGTGGTATTTTCAACTGTGTCAGCTGAATCCTGTTTTTTCATGGTACACTCTCCACGCTGTCTGTCAGCAAGTCTGTGTCAGAGGGGATTAAGACGCTGGAGACTTGCAAGTTCAATCTTCTAATAACATTTTTAATTTTGAATTTAACAATTGTACGCGATGGAAGCGAGCTGTCGACATATGACAGATGGTTCGTGCAGGAGAGTGAAATGGGAAAAAGTGAGCAAGAAAGATGTTGGTTGGAGATGAGGAGGTGGTGACGAAAGTGAAAGGAGGAAGACGGGAAGGTGAAGGAGAGGGCAGCAGGCACTCATCGGGAGGAGAGCTTCGAGGGGAACGGAGGCCACAGCTTGGAGAGCGGGCTCTTGTGTAAATGGAGATGTACTAAACCTTTGCTAACCTGGATCGCCCAAGATTAAATATTTATATATGCTATTGTGTGACAGAGCGCTGGGCTGAGGAGAGCCTTAATTTGTTTTCCTCCAGGGTAAATTAATTCCCTCCCCATCATCAACGGAGTGAACCTGTAGTGATTATTGCACGGCCTCGTCTGTGGCTCCTCCTGGAACAAACACTTGAAAGATTTCAGTGGTCAAAGTACACCTTACAATTATCCTTCCTGTGCTCCATACATTTCCATAGATTAAAGGTGAGGAAAAAGCACTTGAAGGAGATGAAAACAGACTCATCACTGCTTTGAAGCATCTACTTTTTCATCTCTGTTGCCTTCTCCCCATCGATCCTTTCATTCTTAAGCTCCTGCCTCATTCTCATCTTTGGTGCTGATGGTAAAAACAATTGAAAACAGCTCTCGCACCAAAGAAACATAGCTGATTTGACAAGTGCAAAGAGTCAATTGTGTATCCTCTAGAAGTTGTTGTTTGAAGTGGGTATTTACATGAAGGAATTCACATTATTATAACCCATGTACATGTACACACAGCTCTGCAGTTCTTCTCCCACACTGAGTCAAGAATCAACAGAGTGTAGACAAGG
The DNA here is from genome assembly GCF_001649575.2 of Kryptolebias marmoratus. Classification (NCBI taxonomy): domain Eukaryota; kingdom Metazoa; phylum Chordata; class Actinopteri; order Cyprinodontiformes; family Rivulidae; genus Kryptolebias; species Kryptolebias marmoratus. The sequence continues at coordinate 12,696,063 of NC_051453.1, read as the reverse complement.
CAAAATGTGTGTATGCTAACCATATGTAAAATGCACAGCCAGAGGACACACAGTGTGAACAGCGTACGAGCCCAGGACAGATTGACACTGATTGTGATGCTATTACAGGCAAATAGCAACACTTGGTCGGCCGTTGACAGGGCATAATCATGTGTGACTAACAGCGATGGAGAGAGCGCTACAAAGGGAAGGCGAGATGGTGGAGGTACAGGCTCTTTGTCTGCCCTGCCATCTTCCTCATCTCTGAGTAGCCCTGGAGGGGCGAACAGAACGGGAGATGATAAAAAGATAGAAGCTACTCAAAGTTCAAGGCAGATGTGCCCTTTCATCTATTTCAAGACAATCATGTTGGGTTCTACATGTACATTACCCCAAACTATCAATCTTTGCTTCCTTCAAGGAAGGAGGCGAGGCGAGGGCGAAGTGAAGAGATGGTGGCACAACTAACTTCTGCATAATACTTTTTGCTTAGACTCTTTGTGGTTCTGGCTGTGGAAGAAGTAAAACAAGTAAATAAAAACATATTATGAACACCTGAAATAAAATATCCTATTAGTAACTAGTGATTGCTAGTTTTTATATTAATCAGGAAGTCAGACAGTTTGGTTAAGGATTAATCTACTGGTTTATTTTTCCCAAATGAGAACTTGAACAATCACGGATGTTGTCAGCATATTAGCTCCTGAGACAAGACTTTTCTTCTTTATGTGTTTATGTGTACACATGATCACATGAATTTGTGCAAAAGTCTTAAGGTGCTAAATATATGGTTTGTCTGACACCTGCTGTGATTTTTGGACAAATAGATTTTTTTTCTAAACAACATTTATTAAATGTTTTGGCACCACAAAGCTTTAAATGTAAAGGTTCCTGCAACACTATCAATAATGCAAAGTTTGGAATATTACAATTTGCGCTAATTTTACTGTCCTTGTCGCATTTTTTTGTAACTTAGGGCTCTTTTGTTGATTATAACTTTGTTTAAAAAAGACTTAGCAAATTTTTACACAAATTGAGTCCAAATATCTCTCTATATATATTTATTTATTTGATGTATTATATATTGTAAAATGAGTCTTAATTCAGAAAAAGAGTCTGCATTTGGAGCCCTTGTATTTTAGATGTGTAGTCTTCTCCAAAATATTTCACTTGTAAATCAAGAAATGTTCTTGCAAATAATAAATGAATGTTCTTTGATTTGATCATTTGTGCCAATGCATGTACAGTTTTCCTTTGAATAAATAAAACTATTAATGAAGTTCCAGGCCAACAAGAGTGAGATTAGTTTGAATAGTTTAAGGATATATATTGGATGAAATACTTCCAGATGCACCTATGACTCTACCACACAGGCCCATTCAATGTATCACATAACTTACATCCAGCACAGACAAGTAACTTGAGCAATTTTTCCCCTCAAATCTCATAAGCAGAAGAAAAGAGAGTAAACAGGTCATACAAACATCAGGTCAGTCATGGTGCCAGTAAGACCTCCACAGACTTTGCAGTGTTCTTGTTCACAAGAATTTCCAGTGCATTGCCTTAGCACTGGTGGGTGACCACATCAAGCAAATAGCAACCTGCAAGCCCAGCTTCATTTCTTGCAGCAAGTAGCTCTGATATTAAGACCTGTTTTGATGCTGCTACACAGACCCGTATCAAAAACTGGAACTGATGGACAATTAACTTTAGCCTTAATTAACCTCAGTCAACACAGCTGTACTGTCACTGGAGAAGAATTTCCAGTTACTTTTTCTGCACTACTCATTAATCAGCCTTGGATATATGTTTTGTTTTTGTCTGAGTCAGTTTCACGTCATACTTTCTGATGTTTCAGTCATCCCCTGGGTCCGTCAGATCAGCAGGGAGTCAGCCCGCACACCAGGCCAGCATCAGTCCAAGAATGTTTCTGCCACACAGTCCGAAAACGTATGAATTACACTTTTACAAAGGAGCAGAAGCCCACGGTTTAATGAACGTAACCTGAGCTCCGTCTTAAACAAACAGAATGAATCTGTGAAGAAAAACCTCCACATCACCCTTTCTTCATCACTCATTAACATTTCTTGGAGCTGCAGCGTGAGTCGGCCTGAATTTCTTTCATCTTTCAACTTGCCATTATACGTATTATTGTAAGGAAACATTAGCAGTTGCTGTTGATGGGTTTAACCCTTTTCTGAGAATTTAGACGAATGACCTGATTGACTAATCTTGACTTTTATGTGGAAGAAAAAGCTTGTCTCATGTAAAGATTAGATTTTTTTTGCACACTTTCTCACCTAATGTCTATCAGTTCAAACCTAATGGCCCCATTTTATCAATAAGTGTTTTGCAAGGTGGTAATCCTTTGATGTTAAAACTAAATATATATAAAATCATTCAAATTACACTTTCACTTGAGTCCTCAGGCAAGTAGATAATCAACAAATGTACACTTTCAATTGAATTTGTTCCAAACCTAATGGCTGTATTTTAGTTTTTACTAATCTGTACATGTTTAATGCAGCTGACTTTTATTTGGCAAGAAAGGGGGACCATGTGTTTTCTCAATAGGTGGAAAATGATTGCTACTGTAACATTTTAAACATTACACAGGGTATTTTTAAGAAAAGCCTGACCCTGTTGTCTTTATTACCCCACTTGCTGTGAGTTTTGCCTGATCAAAAACCACTATCCTCAAAACTGACGACAGTGTTGTTGTTTGAAATTAGGAGGAAACTGTTTCTAATGCAGTTCGACGAACGTGGCTGCTGTGAACTTTAATCTCCTTCATGTGATCTCCATCTCCTCATCATCCTCCTTCATCCTCCTTCATCCTCCTTGCTCCCCAGCAACTCCCTGTTCCGCACAGTGCTGCCCATGCCGAGGAGACGGCCCGCGATTTTGAGACATTCCCTCCCTCTCCCAATGCACAAATCCCTTCTCCCCAGTCCCCCCAGCCCTCTTTTTCACTCTCCAGTCATTTTTAAATACAGTAACACAATCTTAGGGAAAGCTGATTTAATCTTTTCTAAACTATAAAAGTCACTCACCCGGAGAAACATCTGCACGGTCAAATTTAAAACAAACTGTCAGGGAGTCTGGTGTCCCCATAAAGAGAGAGCAGAGTGGGGGGGAGCGGGGGGTGCACAGTGGAAAATAAAGAGAGAGGGAATGCCTTTTTTTAGGAGGGGGTTTTAGTGCTTTCCACTTGCATTAGTTAAACACAAACCTCCCCAAGGAGACTGGGATTTTTGCAGAGCAAAGTTAACCCAACAGCAAAGCTACCAGTTGATTTTTATGGCTGTTTGAATTACAAAGTGATTGTCACTGTTTTACGGTGTCCTGACACATGAGACAGCCAGACTGAGGGAAGTCTACAGGGCTGACATCTTAACAGGCTGACATAATTGCAAAATGAATGTTTAGGTTTAGTGGTCAGAGGTGAAAAAAGTATTCAGAGCCATTATATGGTTAATTTGAGCATTTTTAGAAAACTGTTGACCATCCAAAGTCATATATAGAAAAGTTACTTGTAACAAGGGATGCTAAACAAATACATTAGTCCATAAAACAGTTCATGTGCAGAGGAATCTCTGTGGTACAGATGGAGCGTTTTTATAGTTGCACTTGTGGACTCATATGTTAAAGCATAAAGCTTAGCATAAAGGCTGGAAATGCTATTGACCATAACAAACAAAAATACACTTTGTTCTTTAAATTATGGGCTTTTCAAAACTTTATTTATTCTGCTATATAAAGTTATAAATCACAAACCCATCTGTAAAACAATAGAGAATCAACTGGTGGTCATATGGGGCTCTTCTTCACTCATTAGTTCATACATGGCCAAAAAGTTATCTTAGGCTGCTTTGCTATTATTAATATTGTGTTTCAAGTTACTCGAACAGCTGTTGCGAACAGCTCCACTGTTAGAAGTTGTCTAAATCTGGAGAAATTAATCATTTTCAGAGCTTTCATTAGCTTTTTCAAACAACTCTTTTATTCTCTTTTGTTGTGCAAAATAGCTGAATACCAAACTCAAACAGTGAACAAGACTGTTTTGCGCTTCTCCATTCCAAGTTGAAATAGGACCAGCAACTTAGCAGCAAAATTAGGGTTGTTATCACCCCTAATCTAACTTGGGATGCAATAAAGACATTTTGTAGGCTGATTGAACACAACAAAATCCATTTTCTGTGCTTTGGGTGGCATTGGTAACGTCATTGATGCAGTTCTGCTTTTAAAAAGCTTATTATAAACATAAGGGCTGGCTAAAACATGACATAGAAATGATACATTTTCCCAAGTTTTCTACCAGCCACAATATAAATCAGTATGTTTGTTTTTTTTAAAAAGTAGTCATAAGATCTGAAGACGTTATGTCAGACTTCAGGGTGGGTAAAGGCCAAATTAACAAACTAGCCAAGACATATCACTAAAATAACAAAAGTTAATGAACCAAAATTGTCTATGGTTTATAGTTTCTGCTCTTTGTTTTGTTAAGTGATCTTGTCTTCTGTAATCACATTATGTAATCTTTAGTTTCAGTGATTCAGTTGTTTCTTCTTGTGCATTTAATTCCCTCAGTTCCTCCTGTTTTAGCTCTTCTTCTCACCACCTGCTCCCAGTCTTTAATCAGCTCACCTGTTTGCACTGCCTCCTCTCAGAGTATATATTCTCTGTGGTAGCTCAGTCGGTTGTTACATCCTCCTGTTAATTCCCGGGAAATCCTTTTTATCTGTTCATGTCCTGTTGTGTTTTGCTGCTTGGTATTCACAAATTTGGATTTTCATCAATCTGCCTTCTGCTTATACGCATTTGGGTTCAACAAAGTAGTATAAGTAATAGGTTTATGATGCATTACTATGTGGACATGAATAATTCTGAATCAGTTTAAAAATGGTCAAAAACGGATGAATATCTCATGTTGCTGACATCATGTTGAGCAACGAAACACTTAATAGGTGGAAAGGAGACATTGAAATCAGACTCAGTCAAATTTGGGTGGGATCAATCCAGAAAGTCACATGCACCAATTCTGTTTTAAATGAGAAGGAAAGTACATATGTTTAGACTTGACTGGATGACATCCATGCTACAAACTAAGGGCATGCAGAAATCCAACTGGACATATTGTTATTCATCTCAAGGCCTCAAATGTAAACGAGCCTCTACAGAAAGCATTATCCTGGAGTGACTAGAGCGAAACAATCCAACACAGTTCATTCCAATTTCTATGGGTTTTAGGTTAGAATGCCACTGAAGTACATTCTGAACAGGAGAGGGGGGGTATGTGGAGTTGGTGGGAGGGGGGCACAGTGCCTGCTCCTCTCTGCCCTTGTCTGTTTAGAGCTGAGTGTTGGATTGGTTTAATTGATTTAATGGGAGTGCATGGTGTCATAGTGGGAGATGGGGGAACAAGGGATGCTTTAGGGAAGTCAAGTGTGTTGCACTACCTCAACTCGATCTCAAAATGCCTGTGTCAGCTGGCAGAAATGGCGATGGTGATGATACGTGAGGGTAAACACGGCAAGCAGGTACAGCTGATCAGAAAGAGCCAAACACGTGAAGTTCCCTCTCAAACACATAGAAATTTATCCACACTTGTTTGTCGCATGGAACATCCTGCTCCCTGCTAATGGCTTGAATAACACCCAGAGTGGCCTGATTATGCCTTAGCGTGAGAGATGTTTGTGTGTGTGAGTAAATGTTGTGTGTTTGTTTTTGTACACAGTGCAAGGGACACAGCGACAGGAGCCCCTGCTAATGCTACTCTGAATGGTGTGTCTAATTATTTGGCCTACAGATAGCTTTTAGCTAAATCACCTCACCTTCTGAAGAGCCTATATCAACAGCGACAAGGGCCTGTACAATTACATTAGCCCTCTTCCCATCCACTGGGTCCAGCACTGACAATCATGAAGTGTGATTTGCAGTCGGTTCATTGTTGTCATCCCTCTCTCCATGACAGTGATGTTTTCCCTCCTGTAGAGACAGAAAGAGGGGGAGATTGAGAGTCAGAGAGGAAAAATGCAAAAAGAGAATGCAGGAAAAAACAGGCAATATAATAGAAAAGAGGATCAGAGAAGGAGAGAGTTGTCAGTTGAGAGCTTACTTATGGTAATGTTACTTGTGTTTTCCCTGGTGTCGGCTACACCAAAGAGCTGGAGAAACCTGGGTGACAGGCACAAGTGGACTGAGCTGGTAGGTTTAATTACCAGTTGAAGGGGGTCTTCTGGTTGTATCACTCAACAGGCCACTGTTGCAAACCCATCCAAACCAACATAAAACTACATTACACCCACAGCACACACATACAATCTAATGCTCCAAATCACATTTCAGACAAAAATAGAAATATCAGTCAGTTCAAACATTTGCCATCGATAAAGTGAAAACTATTTAAATTGTAGCCTTTTACCGCATAATGCTGGGGGTTTTTGTATATATATATTTAATGTTTTTGAATTAATATTATTTTTGATGTCCTTGTAAGTCTGCACACACATAACCCAAACAAAAGTGAATGAAACAGTCATACAGTCACCAGCTTCATATGATGTAAATAGTTTTGTTTTGGGGTCTTTTTGTTTTTAAGGCCTGTCCTCAATTTGTTCACAGTTTTTAGGAACATAGCACAACATGCTGTTAGGGTCATGTACAAAGACTGAGCAGAAAATGGGTGAAAAAGCAGCCAAAGCTCAAAGAAAAGTTTGGATGGACCATCAGAAAGCCATTGAAAAACATTGACGAAAACCACCAGGTTACTAGTTTGGTTCCTTCAAACCAGCATATACAGAGCTTAGTGGTGGTTTAAGACATTTGCACAGAACTCATGATGCTGTATGCACCATGACATTTGCACAGCAAATCTATGGCCAATATATATATATATATTAAAATTTTTCACTTTTGTGGAAAAAAAAATCAAACCCAACTGTCATAAATCATTTGAGGAAATAGAAAAACTCTGAACCCCAGGACAAAAACTGTATGTGAAGCCGAGTGGTGCCAAGTGGGGTTGGATCACTCGACAACAGCCTGTTTCACCCCATTACCCTCAGAGCCTCCCCCGCCTCATCAGTATGTTCCCCTGCTTCGTCAGGTCACACCACCAGTCGCACTACAATGACACCATCGTTGGCTCTTTCTGGGTGAATGAAGGGAGGGACAGAGGGAGAGGAGGTGTGTGGAGCTCTTAACATTGAGAGCTGCACAATTACGGTGCATATTTTATCCCGGAATAATGTCATTGTAACGGACATTGGTGGGTGTCAGTCCCTAATAGGATCATGCTATGAAAAAAAAATCTAACAGACAAAAAAAAATAATTTACAATGTCTCACCTTACATTCATTTAATAAGATCCACAATTGTCTTTTGCAGGAAAACCAGGTAGCTAGTTTTATTGTTTGACAATTCTGAAAATAAAGTACATAAGAAACATGGCAACTGCTTGAAAATTGTAAAAAGGTAAACCTAAATGATTGATTCATGTAGGAAAATAAGTTGAGTTATAATTTGTGGAACAATGGGGAAGGATGGGCAGAAAGGATCGGTGGACCTGCAGGAGGTAAACGCAGAGCACTTCTGGAAGCCCCCTGCATCTCCTAATGTTAAGGAGCTCTCAGAGGTCTGATACAATGGTACCGGTCAGCCAGAGAAGTTGCCCTACCTCTGCTTTCTACCATCTCTCTTTATCAGCTTCAGTCTTTTTTTTTTGGTGCCGCACAAAAAGCTTGTTGGGGGTATTGTAGGGCATTTTAATGGTGTTTTTTGAGAGAGCGCGACAAAGAGCACATACACAGAGACATATGTAAATGAACTTTCACATTAACACAGCATCATAAAGATCCATTCTCACAGTTTGTGAGAATTGAGAGCTAAAAGAGCATTGTCCTTCTAAGCAGATATGTCTGCCTATAACCAGAAGAAAAGGAAAGTGTTTGTGAATATAAATTCATAGACACAACAAGAATTAAAAGTAGACCTGTTTTTGAAATAGTCCTCTGAATGAAGCCATATCTGCTGGTCATTAAAGACATATTTAATTGTTTATTAGAGTTCTAATATTGACTGAGCTGAGTACTACAAGAATAGCATTACTCATGAAGGACATGTTGATTTTAATCTCATATCCAGCTATCTAGTTGAAACAGCAGCTTTAGCACAACAGTTTAATCTGCCTACATTGTTTGATGAGTGATGCTGTGCATGAGAGGTTTTTTTCTCTTGGAGGTTTGGCTGAACTGACCCTTTAATTTTAGGTTTTAAACCAGAAATAAGAATAAAGTGAAAGTGTTTTCTTAGGGGGGTTCTATGTCTTTGTTTTATTAACAAGCAAATGTGTTTCAGCAGTTTATCTCCCATTAAACTAAAAAATAATGGGGTGCATGATAAAAGCACTGGCTATAACTAACAGTTTAAGAGAATTGTGTGTGGGTTGTTTTCACCTCAGTCTGTAGGTTGATAACAGCAGAACACCATCAGGAAAAGAAACATCCAAACCATTCCTACCGCTGCCCACTAAATCCCCATGTTTACACTGTTTTGTTTTTAATCATAGCAAGCCAAAACTCTAGATGTAATTTTCCACTCTGCATACACCTAAACACAAACACAGACACACACAAAGACACACACACACATACACGCACACACACTGACACATACAGTACGGTAAACTCAGCTCCACAATTACCCCTCAATTAGAGATAATAACATGACCACTTCCTGACCAGTCACCTGCAGCCTCCTCATGACTCACAGTGTCGCTCTACAATCTCTCTCTTAAACACAAACACACACACAAAGTCAGATGGCTTACAAAGTTTGCGGTAGCTGGAGAAATCACTGATTATTTTGTCTGACTGCTGCACTTTGTGATTTTTTTTTTCTGTATCAGGCAGGTGGACCAAAACCTTTCCCTCATTTTATGGAGATAAAATGTTAGCTTTTTGTGGTTTCCTGCATACACGAACTGCTGTCAAGACACACACACAGACATGCGTGCACACACATATACTGTGTATGTTTACAATGCAGATACATTCACTGGTAAAACTGAAGAAAAAAAGTCTTTTATTTCTTCCTGTCTGTCTCATGGATGAGTGAGAGAACCTTTTTTTCCCCCACACCACAAGCCTTATATATCCATTTCATGTCTTCTGTTAGGTCTATTTGCCTCCTTTTTTCTTCGCAAAAGCTGAAGAAAAAAAATTCAGATGATAAAGACACTGAAAATGTTCAAGTTAGAAGAGTTTTCTGTTATTTATTTAAAAAAAGGAGCTGCTACCTGGACAAGAGAAACTATAGTAACTGGAGTTTCACTAAGATAAGTCCCACTCAGGTAGAGAAACATGTAAATTTCTCAAAGATTTATCTATATTTAAATTACTTGACCATGCTGACGTCAGTGAACTACGGTAACTATTTCTTTCTACACTTGCGAGCCACTATTTTAGTAGAAAATACACAGATGATCTTTCAACAATGTAGTTTGCGAATGCATGCAGTGACTGCTCAACACTACCAGTAATAATGTGTGTTTATTTTTATGTTGTTTAAAAATTGCAAACCTAAACCTTACAGTAACAGCTCCCCATGACTTCCAGTCACTGAAACTATATTCTTATTTGGGATTAAAATTAAATTAATCTGGTGTTTTTTTATTGTATGCCACAATTCAAGCAACATGAATCATGATCTTGAATAAAACATTTCGTAAATGTGATTTGTTTATTGTAATACTGTCGCTAATCACAGAGATTGGATCAAATCAGCACAAAAGAAAAAGATGGATTTCTTGTTTAGATGCTGCTGTTTAGTAAGTCAAACAAATTGGACAGAAGCAGCTCAGTAAATGTTTTATAGATGATTACACTCAATAACCAGTGTGTTGAAATTATCTGAGTGACAAAAGTTGCATCGTGAAGAGCAGGTGTTTCATGACTTATAACAAAAATGTGGGCAGCAGTGCATCAGCTTCAACACTCCACTCTGCCTCAGTACAAAGTCACATCAGTTCTGGCTTGATGGGCATTGATGTGAAAAGGCTACTCTCGAAAGCTTACGGTTTTAATTATAAGAAAGCATAGAAGCATTTAAAGATGAGCACAGCCTTTAATTTCTAAGTGTTGCCTTCAGGTATTAATTTTTGTCTCCAGTGTTACAGCTTGGGGGAAAAAGGGACCAGTCTAGCTACCTAGTAGCCTGATTCCTGATTTAAATGTATATGTAGAATCATGTAGAATCATCACATAATGTTTATGTACAAGTTTACATTCGCTCAATCCATTAGAAAGTATTACCTCAAATGTGACTATTTATATTGATTTTATGTAATACAATGAATAGAAAATTTATATTTAATGAATTACATAAAGTTTACTTTTTTGGTTTAATTATTTTTGGGGGCCACCAATATAGACAAGGTCATTCTTACACAGGCAATTTGTTTTAACTTAAAGGAGAAAAGAACCGTAAAAAGACTTAACTAAGACCAATTCAGTAATACACATACACACACAGCAGCCAAAAGCATGTATATGCCTCCCTGTGACTCATTATTGAGACAAATCCTCAAAGAGCTCCCCCTCTCATGCTCATGGGATCATACAGAGTCCAATACAAAACATTAGCGGATTGACACTATCACACCAGCTATCCAGCAGACCCCCTTTCACACATAATTACAGGCTATCATTTCCCCCGCCGAGGGAACAGGTGCAGAGGGAGAGGGAGAACAGCTCAGGCCCACTGTCTCCTTGGGCTTAGGGCTTTTTCCTGATTCTGAGAGGCCAGCATTGACTGAAGCAGAGGGGGGGACATAAGCACCAATAAATCTCACAAATGTGTAAATGCCAAGGCACCACATTCCTCTAAATAACAGGAGGCCAAACGGCTACAAGTTCCTTTCTCTTTCTGTTTCTGTTGTTTTAAGACCCCGACCATCCACCCCCCCACACACCCCCAACCACCTACCCACACACATTTTATCCATGCCTGTTTCTCTCTCTCTCTTCCTCCATTGCTTTCTCCTTTACTCACGCTCTCTGCTCCCTGAAGCAGCTAATAGCATAATTTGAGGAGGAATGTTCCTGGAGTTTCCTGTGAATTCTGCCATTAGTCATCCGAATGACCTTTCTGTTCCTCCCCTTTCCCTTCCGTGTCACTAGCACAGTGCTGCTTTGGAGCAATGGCTGCCTGGGGAAGAGGGGGTGAGGGGCAAATAGGAACCAGAGGTGAACAGAGTGTCTGTGTCCTCTATAAAAACATGTCAATATGCAGTAAATAAATTCTGTTTTCAGGTTTAGAGCAAATGTGCATGCACATTGCGTGCTTTCATCTCTGCCCATATTAATGAACTCACATGATTGTGTGTATAACAAAGGTGTGTGTGCATGTGTGTGTATATGAAAGTAAAACAGTGAGGTGCAGAGGAAGTGGCCCAGTACTGACCCCCTGACTCTGAGATGAGCAGGACGGAATGGGCGCACCAGGAGCCCAGCATACTTGTGAGGTCTAAAGGCTACTAAAACCATTGTGAGACTAAAATGTTGAACTCTACAAATGAACAAGCAGGTTGAGAAGTTAAAACTTTTGCAGTTGCACTTGAGAAAGAACTAAATACTGTATATTTGGTGTAAGCGGCAGGAGAAGAAAACTCACTGTTGACTGTTGAATTGTTGAATTGGTGTACCTCAAGGTTCAACTGAACCTTGAGGTACACCACAAATAACAATCACCCTGTCAGATTTAAAAAACACCAATTGACACAAAGCACTGTCTATCTCTAAAATGTGTTCATAACCAGTAAAAAGAACTGGATCAGAAAAGCAGTTTTTAAATTTTTTTAAGCTGTCTGAAAACACAAGCATTTAAAAACACAAAAGAATGGACTAACAGGGATGCTTAAGTTTTATTCAACCTGTATGTAATGAGAAAGTTACAAAATGATTTTGACTCATTTGCTAGCCTTTATGCCCCAGCATTCATATCTGCAACATGGTGTTTTTCCATCAGATCGTACCGAGGAATGTCAGCGATTACATTTTGGACAAAAAAATGTCAACATTTGAGAATAAGATTACTAGTCTAGTGTCCACTTGTAATTTGTATCCAAATTCACATTTTCTTATTGTAGTTCGAAATGTGGGACTGAGCTCAAAGGAAATACACCGTGTGGGAAAAAATAGGGGATGCAATACACCCCCTGAAACTTGCTCATATCAAAAGAGTTGTAAAGACATGGATGAAAGGAAAGCTATAATATTTTGACCAAAACATGTCAAACATTTAACTGAAATTGTGCCAGCCTGTAAAACAAATGGATATGTCTCACTTTGGGTTAGAGTAAAAATTGGTTCTGGAAAAATTAAAAGTTACGATGGTTAAACTCAGTACAATGTTTACCTTAACGTGTGTGTTTCTGTTACTTCAGTAATGGGGTGATAGATACCAATGGAAAAAGGCGACCACAAGAGAGAAGAAATGTTTGCATCACCAGAAGCCCCACCACGGGAGCCGAAATTATTTGTTTATATTCCTTTCAGCTCTAATAACCAGAGCAACTATTTGTTTTCACAGTGCATTCACTGCTCTGGCTGAACATCTATATGGGATTTATTTTGATGGATTAGACAAAAATAAAGACAGAAAATAAGGCTGCTCCCCTCTGCAGTTACAAAACCCATGCACATCATTGCCTGGAATCAGTTTGCCTTTGCTGTGGGGAGTTCTTAATTTGTGTTTGAGGAGTAAAAGCAAACAGACAAATTTAGCTCTAGATGATGCAACATTTGCTGGACTTGGACATAGGTTTAGAAATCTGAAACCAATTATTTAAAAAGAGGATTTAGAAAGATGGGGAGTCAGCATTATAGCAGATGTTTTTACAACTTGATTGACTCTGGATAAGATTATTATTAGCAGCTCTTCTTAGAGTTTTTTTTAACATAATCCTCAGTGGAACAAATAATTGGCAAATCATTTTTCTTCTGAACATTTATACTAAATCCATTATGTCATTGCTTCAGTTGTTTGTGCTGACTTGGATTTGCCATATAATGTAGCTGCATACTTCAGTATATCAAACACAAGTCATGCTGCAGCTGTAGCAACTGTACTGGTGAGGAAAGTCACTAATATCCTCAGTGGCCGTAAACCAAGTCTCTACCTATCCCTAAATTCCTCCAGTCCTCCATCCCAACACCCTGAACCTCTGTACCTCCACTCTCCANCACCCCCCCACCCACATCAAAGGCCATCAATCTCCCACAGTACAGGGGGAAAGGCAAATATTTAGAGAAGGACTGAGTCCCCATAAATCTGTTGTAGGAGAGAGAAGGAGAACATGATACCCACCCTGTTCCTCTAAACCTTCACCCCCACCACCATCGTCAAAGTCCCTCAGCAGTCCTTCGTCTTGATGGCCGGAGGAAGCCCTGGGAGGCCACAGGAACCAGAGAGGAAGAGAGGAGGAGGTCTGAGGCAACACCAGCGAGGAAGACGACGGCGATTAGGAAATTTAGAAAAAAAAAAAAAAAGAAAAAGAAAGGAAAAATAGCTGAGTACGCCCTGTGTCACTCGGACTGGAAGCTCAATGGTGCGCACAGCACACATAGACATGCTGGTGGGACTCCTCTCCTTTGATTTACTGCAACTCTCAGTTCCACTTGAGCGCGACTCAAGAATATTTGCCAGTATTTATGTCCTTTTTTTTCATTTGAAAACAATATGGTTCTCAGCAATAAAGAAAGGAACGCTGCACTGATAGGTCAGGGTTGGGAGGTCACTGGTCGAGTAAATTGGGGGCAGATGAGATCCTTAACAAAATTAAGCTAGAGCTCCTACAACAACTATCTAGCTAGAGAATGAAGCTCCTGAACCACTTGAGGGGTTGGCTACGGAAAAGCCGAGCTATTACCCTTCTGTCTGAGAGACGAGGCTGTCAGAAATCCAGGACAAAGCTGAAATGCTTCTTCAGAAAACCAAACAACAACAAGCTGGATGGAGCACTCAAAGCACTCAAATTTGTTTCATATGTGTGTTTAGTTTTGACTTGAAGGGTTCATCTTTTAACTAAGTTAATGTGTAAATAAATTCAATGTGGTAACATTATGAGGTACAAAATAGAGTTAAAAAATACAGAGTAGACAAAATCTCCATCCACACAGTCAGACACTAAAATTAGCCTCTTATATGCAGATATCATAAAACTGCTATGCTACATCTTTATTCTTCAAACTTCTAAGAGGACGCCAAATTACCATAAATATGTCCTTTGCAGACAGCTGTCAGAGCATTACAGGGGGTTTAAGGAGCTTTGCATTGTCCCCACTGGCTGACTCCCATGGGTGAGAAGTATCGATCCCTTGGTAGAATATGCAACCTGCTTCCCTGAAAGACTAGTTGATTGACTTTTTAGCCCCACTGGGGAGCAAAGCATGCAGATAGAGACACATAAATGCCTCAACATATAAATGCTTTGAAAATCTCCAGTAATACATGCAAGATAATATACACGCGAGGTCAAAGTGTTTGTTCTTGTGTAAGAAGTCACAATAAGATACATTATATGTATGCATCTCACACAAACATCTTTTCCCTCTGTTGCCTCCACAGCTGCCATATTCATGAGTGGAATCTGCTCTGAGCTGTATTATCATGGCCTAGCTCGTGCCTTTGTTGTGGCCTTTGTTGGCTTTCCTGGCTGCCTCTGCCTCTGCCAAATGTCACGTCTCTGCAGACTCTCTACTTGGAGCATCAGTTTCAATAATTAAACATACAACATTGTGGAAAATGAGGACCTCTCTTCACAAGAGACATTAAAACATTTGTATGTGTGTGGTTTGCTTTGTTTCTACATCTCCTTGTGAAATCCCTGAACTCAAATTTGAATAAAAAAAAGAAAAGAAAAAAAAAACCCTGTCCATGTAGATTTGTTTGTTATTCAAAGTACAGTTTTGTCTTTTTATTGTATTGAATTAATGTTTTATTAAGCAACTGATGTCATTTTGATGTTGCATCTACAGCCTGTTTTTGTTCTGAGGAGCTCCAACTAAATTTACACCAGGTTTTATTCAGTTTAGTTATTTTTAGTTTAAGTCACTAAAAAGAATGTCAGTATGAGCAATGAAGTCATGTCATATCATGTAAAAATCCCCAGAACGCACAAGTTGTTCACACTGATTCTGATGTTTTGTTTAGTTTCTTTCTTTTTCTGTTTTTGAAAAGGTGTATGCATTTGAATTCTCCTGTTGCCACCCGACTGCAACCTGTGAGAGCAGAAAGAAGATGTTGCGTAGTCAGTTGACTTATTTTTGAAGCTCCAAACTGAGATTTTGTGAGCCCAGAGTGACTATTAAGAAGGTCGATACTGAGCCTCAGATTGTCCTTTATGTGCTTTCTCACTTTTAGGCTTGTTTGAGTTTAATAAACAGCTAAAGAAATTAATATAATAGCTTGTACTTTGTGAGATTTTTTTTTACATTTCATGTTAAACAATCATAGTTTTTCTGATAATTAGGTTTGATTGAATACAATATGGTTGGCTTAGCAGGCTATGCAGCACCTGTCATAGCTAAAGGGGCTCAACATTCACTGCTCTTACTTATCCAAACTCTGATTTGGTAACCTAAGTTTTTGTCTGTAATTATGTGTATTTGCACAACAATTGTTGTTGTTCCATCCTTCAATTTTTATTATTTTTTTTTTTTTTACGGTTCAAATTGGTTACTGGCATAATGATATTCTATGTAAACAAGTGTGTTCAGTGTTTTGCAAATCACTGCAAAGTGTGATCTGCAAAACTAAAATGTAAAGTGTCACTAATTATTGACTTTACTTGATATTACTGTTTAAACTGTTTATTATATTAGTTTTTAAACTATTGTCTAACTTTGATGGAGACAAAAATATCATTATTAAGGAAACTGAATAAGAAACTACTCAGTTTGATAAAGCAAGGATGGCCATAAGTAGCTGAACTTTAAAGAGAAATGTTTCAACATGTTTCAGCTGCAATGAAATATTGTGACAACATCGTTAAATCTGCTTCCCATTCACTAGTCAGCAAGGTGTTTCCCTTTCTCATGTAAATAAATATAAAACTTAGGCAAAATCAACAAATCCACAGTTGTAACTTCTCTTTTTATGGATACATTAAACAGAGTTATGCGCATACATCTTTACTACTACCGCTTTCCAAAGCCAGAAATTGTTTTTAAAGACGTACTGATGAGAGTGCTTCTTACTAAAAGCAGGAAATGACATAGATCCTTTGCAACAGACTCAGCTTCTGTCTAATCATAAGCGAGAACTATTATCCCTACCTTTACGAGAACATGAAAAATCCAGTGTTTTATGAAACATTTCAAATTTTGTGAAATTGTCTTTGTCTAAAACTATTGTGGCATTTTCACTTCATTTGTATAAAAATAATAAATGTCACTGTAAATATTTTAAGTCCTTATTTTTTGCATTTTACAAATGTAAAAACTGTTAATTTGATCTCTATATGTTCATTGTATATGTTTTAGTTTCTCACCATGCCCCTTTCTATTTTTTTTCTACTTGTCACGCCATTCAGTGAAGTCTACATTTTGAGCCACAACAAGGCTAAATGTTAGATAATGTTAATACACTACTTAAATAAGCATCTCCTCTTTTTAATAGGAGACAAAGGCTTTTGAAAGACTTACATCATATCACAACACCGAAAGATTTCCCTTGACATTTTGTTTTAAAGGAATGAAGTCTGGCAAAGTTTCCCAGTTTGATCAAGTGGTTTGCACTCTGTCATTGCCCTTCCTTTTTCAATCCTATTTTTGCCTGAAAACACACTCACGAAAACACATGCGAGTTGCGCCCCGAGGAGGACAAAGGTTTGGGATGTGCTGGCAATGGGCACCTAATTGCTTCTTACTGATCCAAATAGTACATCAGAGGTAAAGGCACATCATCGGACCTCCAATGAGATCTGCTACGTTGGGCCTGTTCATTACCCTGCTGACCCCCCAGCTCGACCCCTCGTACGCACACATATTCCACACACACACCTCCACCCCTTCACCCGCCCCTGCTCATTGTCTCTGGGGTTTAATTGGGGCGATGTTCTCCATTGTGAGCGGGCTCAATGGCTGTGGAGGGCTCCATTGTGAGACTGAATGAGGGCAGGAGTGTTCATTAGGTGAGTCTCTGAATGAGGCCTTCTGGAGGTAGGGTACTGAGAGCAGGGGGCTGCCTGAGACCTCCGGAGTGGGTGAAACTGCATGCTCTACCTCTCCGCTTTCTTCTTTTCCCATCTCCTATCCTATCCTCTCCTCTGCTTCCCTGCTTCTCTGCTGTTGTCTTCTTCTCTCAACAGCCTGACGCTTGGCCCTGAAAGGTTTGTTGGAACGACAGCCTTTGTCTGGGCCTGGAGAATGAATTGTAGGGAAGAGGAGAGTGAGACGGATCAAAGATAGGCTACAGAAAAAAGTAAGGGCCACCGTTTTTTGATGGAATAGAAAGAAAACCAATGGGCCTTAACATGGGACAAGTTTCATTATTTCACAGTCTGCGTTTGAAGATCACTTCTCACTGATCCTTTTCATGAATGTGAATTTTAAAAAAATGCAATAAAAGTGAATAATTTTTGTTAGAAAAATTCTTTGTACCTGCTAGGTCAGAGTACTAGTTTAGCTGCACAGCAACACCTGGGACTGATGGGTTTTCTTTTTTTTTTTTTTTTTCAGGTTCAAACAGTTTGGTCACACAATAAATATGCAACCTCTTTACAAGCAGGCAGCTGGGATAGTTTATTAGAAACTCTGTTTCTTCAAAATAAGGTCATTTAAAGAGCTATCTGCAAGAGATAAGATATTATTGGCTCATAACTTTTTCACAGAACCCTACTTCAAATCATCTGAACTATCACTATAAGCTGAACTTCTGCAAATAAAATGCAGCAATTAAAACACAAAAAGAAAGAACAAAAATATTGATGGCCTGTGCTGGGATTTAAACAAAGGTTGTATTCTCAAAAGTTGTGCTGTGTAGCTGTGTAAAATGAGCACCCATCACAGCAGTGTCTGGTAGAAATGAATGTAAAATCTGAAGGAAAGGAAGCAGGTGGTCATTTCTGCACACTGTTTCACTGCTGGAATTGGCAGCGTTCAAACTGGCTGGCATACAGCCAGATTTAGGCTACTGAGAAGGGCTTTAAAAACACTGAAGACTACAAGATTTATAGTATTGTTCTTTTCTGTTGTGTTTTGCAAATTAAATCCTGCCTTTTTTTAATCAGCTTAAAAGAAACAAAGTCAGATCATTTACATTCTAATTGACTCCAAAAAAAGCTCAATTTGGCTAAAAAACGAACGCCCCATTTACTTTAAGCACGGCAGTGAAGTTGTGATGGAAGCCGTTTAATGTAGAAACCCAATGCCAAGGTTTGCTGGGACTGCTACTTTCTCAGACTTCAGCACTGAAACGTTTAAGCTGCCACAGAGCTGACAGCTTCTGGCAGACCACCGCTGGCAAGTCCTCTGGCTTTTGCCGGTGGCTGAGTGAGCTGTTGTGAGCGTGGCATGCAGTCGGAAGACGTCTGTGTAACAGAGTCGACATTCACACTGACCAGAGCTCCTTCACCTACTCTCTGCCCAACCACTGATGTCATTAACCCTGTGACACACACACACATGCACACACACACACACACACACAAACCCACGCATGGAACATCTCTTCCACTCTCCCTTAGCCACTACCTTCCGCTGTTTACATTTCTCTTACTAACCAAAAAAACAATCCCAGGTATCTTGTTCACCGCAGTGAATACACACACACATAAACATGGGTCTAAACTCGCCCCTAATGCTAATCTGACATCACCAGTGAGGTGTGTAGGGTTACAGTGCCTTATGTGTACATACAAAGTCAAGTCTTGGAACTGTGTTTTCACTGCCACACACAAACACATTTACTGTTTCTTAATGAGGGAGTGTTCAGGTTTCTGCAACGGGATGATTCATCTGTCTCTCAGCTCAACTCTGCAGCTCCCTGACTTCAAACACACCCCCTTTCCTCTCCTTTCTCACTTTGACTGGATTTATTTTTCTGGCTGAACAGCTCATACAAGGCTCCGCAATGGACAGCACAGTGGCAACCTTTTCCCCCAGCATAACACGAGAATAACAGCACGCCAGGTCCAAAACAAGCATAGAATCCAAACTGCAGTTGTGTGCACAGTTTTGTTCACAGCAGGGTGTGGATGCAACTCTACACTGCTGTGTAGGTGGTAACTTACAGGTGTTTGGTCAATGACCGATGACAAACCTGATACACACTGAGAGGGTCTGTGGATGTGGGTCTCTGTTCTAAATCCCAGGTGACGGTCTTGTGCTCCTTCCTGTTTAGCCTGGGCGTCTGCCACACATAAACACTCTGAGGCCTTGTCAGCTCCAGGATATGTGGACGTATGAATCTGAAGAACAAGAGTCATGGTTTCAATCCTCCTGGAAAAAAAGAAAAAAAATAGTGGACAGGCTGGCTAAAGAGGCGCCAATGATTCTTGACCTAAAGCCACCCGAAAACTAAACTCACCTTTTAACTCCAGAGATTTTTTCTTTAAACAAACACGGTTACAGGATGTTTATATTCACCGTACACAAATATAATGTGTTTACCATCAAACTAAAAGAATAGTATTTAATATTTTTGTTGTCATAAAATCACATGCAAAAGACAATAATCAACTGTTTGATAGTTTTTATATTAATTATAATTATTATATTATTATATGTGTAGTTAAAGTTTAATACAAATAGTCAAAATGCCAAAGCATGGTACAAATCTAAAAAGTGGTTTGAACAAAATGTTAGTATTATCAGCTCACAACAACAAGTAAAGAAGGTCTGAATTAATTTAATTCTTGCTTCCAAGAGTTTGGACACTAAATAAAATGTAAGTAAAAACAGAATTAAATGATTTTAGGCTCAAATATTTTTTCAGTTGAACTGCAAGCAAATCAAAAAAGTTGTTAAATATATAAATTGTAGTTATTTCTCATTTTGAACAGTTTCATATATTTATAACATTTAATTTCATCTAAGAGATAATTTTTTGTATTTGTAGCACTTTTTTGTCATCTGTTTGTCACATATTTGTATTTTACACAGCAAACAACAACCAAATGAACTCTGACTGGTAATGATACAGAAATAAATAAATAGAAACGGCAACATTTCCCACATAGATGTAAGAGCATGAAGGCACCACAGAGGAAGAGGAAGAATGACGTCCTGTTACTCCGCCATTCCCACTGATCACAGAGACAGATTTGGTCACAGATAATGAATTCAAGAGCACAAGCAAAATGTTGCCGCGCCCAACCTTCTCATCTCCGACACTGAAGGGAACCACTACGACACCATATGTGGGGGGGCCGCAGAGGGACCACACAGCTGGAGCTCAGTCAGTCATCAGCGTGAGCATCTACTGTAGTTAAACTCTCAGGATGATGAGGTGTTTTGGTGACTGAGCACTATATGTGCACTCTGTTCTCAGTGCAATTAAAGTAATTCTACCACTTTACAAAGAAGGAGTTTTAAAAAACACTTCTTATCCCAGCTGTCACTGCTCTGATCTTTTTAAATATTTCCCTTGAAAAAAAATCATTAACGTCTCAGCCCAGCATTTGCTGAGGATGCTTTAGTAACAACCTCGATGAATGGGAACTGCATAGACGGAAACTTTTGTCATCATTCTCTGTGTACGGTCACATGTGCAGCATGAAACACAGGCCATGTCATGAGTGTGCAAATTCATGCACATACATTTGCTTTCATGTCAGCGCACTTTCAAACCCTTGAATTACAGCCGAGGAGACTTGTCAACACCCACCCCCCCTCCGGAGCACTGTGAGAATGGTTTACAGGCTGTTGTGTAAAGTTCTCCAGTTTGTTTGTTTGCTCTGCCGTAGTCCCATAAAAAAGTCAAGATCAGGCTATTGGCACCACCCTGTTTACTGTACATACCAAGGTCTGTGACTTTGGTTGGAGGGGGGGGGGGGACATGAAGCAAAGCAGAACTGGAGAACAAATGTTTCCTCCTGATAACTCACTTCAGAGGGGCACTGACTGGAACATGAGTCTGACGTTTGAACGATGGGTGGCTTTGGGACTTTAAAGAAGCATCAGTGGAGGTTAGCTGTTTCACCGGGTGCTGTCATCCAGTTTATTTCCACTTCTTGACTGAAAAACAAAAGTCAGAATAAAACTATTTAAAAAAAAAAAAAAGAATGAGGACCAAAAGAAAAGACAAAAACATCCTCGAGCCGAACACCTCGCACCTAAAGGCGTGCCATCTGAGGCTGAACACAGAAAGGGAAAGAGGACAGTTAGAGCTGGGGAGGTGGGAGTCCAGCTGGGTCCCATTATGGGTGATCCACATGTGTTCATGAAGGGATGGGGGGGCGGGGGGGTTGAACCAAAGGGGCAGAGAGGGCAGCGGGGAGGAAGTGCTGAGAGCGATGAGCCTAGACCCTGTGAAGCTTTATTAGCCTGTCGTCTGCTCTTCTCAACAGAACCACTCACACCCCCTTGTAACACCCACCACCTTACCTTACCCCTCCTCACTACTACCACCCCACTGCCCTCGGGCACCGCCAGGGCAGAAAAGTATAAAAGTATTAGAAGAAGGAAAACGGTACTGGACCACCCAGACACACACACACACACCCATAATGGCTACCAGGAGGCTGCAGCTCTCCCGGCATGAGAGCTGCAGCTGGGAACGAAGAGGGACATTCACAAACACACGCATGTGCGCTCGTACAGCAGAGGGACACAGACTGAAGTGGGGTGCACGTACACGCAAAGTGGAACAGGCACAAACAGTTCAGTCTTTCATTGAAATGTCAGCCGCATGTGTGATGATTTATTTATTCCCACTTTTTTTTTTTTTTTTTTTAGTTTTGTGTATTTTTCTCAAGACAGACTGCTTTAAATTATGAGAGGAGGCAACAATGAGATTTGCATTTATGCTAATGTTTGTTAGAATGTGGGTGTGTATATGTGTGTGTGTCTGCCATGACCACCTGTAGGTCTGCCATGCTTGTTTGTTGACACATATGCAAACATAGACTGCTGTGAGAGAGATGAAGACATGAAGACACATAAAGATGGTTTGTATTCATAGATCTGAATGCCTCTATGTACAGTATGTGCAAACATGTCACAGTCCTGACATTTCTCACATGCCTTTTAGCTCATTTTTCCCCTCCCTTTCTACCATCTATCCACCCTCTAATGCAGATAAAAAGTTGGTCTGGAATCTGAGGCACCGACATCAATTGTTAAGTTGACTTTATTGTTAAAAGATGAGAACCATACGGAGTAGGAGGCTCAAAGTGAATCTTATGACAGAGTTCAGTTAGTTGACATTTTATTTATGTTTATGTTTATCTGCCTGACTGATGGACAGAATCTCAGTCTTGACTGTAGATGCAGCGCTGTCTAAACCTGAACGCACAAGAAGTGATAGCACTCAGTGTGTGCTGAGGATGACTGTCAGCCACCACCACACCAGATTTTAATTCAAACCCTGTGAAACTGACTGAGTTACAGCCATTTTGCTAGTTTACAAGAAAGTAGTCTTGGTTGTGTTTTCTAAGGGAAATAAAAGCTGCTTCCACCACAACCATCTACTTATAAGCTCCAGGTTTGTGAAGGGAAATTAAACAAACTAAATGATAGATATAAATGTAAAAAGGGATGGTAAGATAATCCAACAGTAACTGCTTTTTAAAATGTGCTAAATGACTGGCTTTAAACGATACAGTAGCCTGTTTAAATCTAATAAAAATTAAATATTAAAGGTCAAATATGTAAAGAGAACACATAATCACAACCTGAACAGAGTGTGTTGTGTTTAGAGGAACTGAAGGTGTTTTGTTCAGAGCTAATCATTAAACTTTTAGTGTCAACTCCAACAAAAAGATTTACTGTGGCAACTCCCCTGCCAAGGAAGGAGTGTGTGTCACTCCATTTGCATGTTGGTATTTGTGCATCTGAAAATGTGTATATGTGTATGTGAGTTTAACTCTATCATGTTGCTCTAAATGAACTCTTCTCTTCTCCGCCTTCATCCATGTCAGAACCCCACAGCCCAGGTTACAAGGCTTAATACTTCAGCCATTCAATCATTAAGGCGTTTTATGCAGTCTGTCCCCAGACTTCGCTTGCTCGTAAAAAAAATAATATTTGTCTTTCCAACTGCACTGTGGACCACAAAGCCCTTGTGTTTTATTTTAGTCGGAGCAGTAAAACTCTGTTCTTCCCTCTCGCCAGCCTACTTCTACCATAAACTGTTGTTCTTGTCCTGCAACTGTACAAGGTTTGCGTGTCTGTGTGTAGGAGGGACTGCAGAAATTCAGAGTAGAGGTGAAGGTTGCACGATACAGTACGTTGAGTATTTATATAGTCTCTATTTCTTTAGCTGTCAGTGTTTTCCTCCATTTGGGAAAGACAAACATGTTTTTTTTTATTATGTATGATTAATATGAATGAAAATATGGGGAAAAGAATGTTTTTTCTAAGACATCTATATATTAAAGTCCAAACATTTTGCTTTAGACAAGAATTAAAAAAAAAAAAAACCTGGACCACCTGAGCCTCAGCAAAATGCCACATAATCTAAGTTTTCTTAGGGTTGCATGACTCCCTGCAGCTGTCTCTGCACACATCTGCCAGTGTCTCCAAACCCAGTGTGGGACAAAGTGTTTCTACCTTTTTCTGACTTTAATTATATAAATGTAAAAAAATCAGGTTAAATGTCATAGTTTTGCTCTAAATTCTTATTTTAAAGTAAATTATTGTCACGTGACATGCACAAGAATGTAAGCTGCGTGTCTTTTTGTTTTAGTTAGGATTTTCTTGGTCATACCCAATGTAAGTTTGGCTGTCAGAAAGAGACCTCAAGTCACAAATAATCACTGCTGTGTTGTTTAGATGCCGTAGACCTGATTGGTCTCACTTCACAAGCTCAAAATTTATTAATTTATTTCTTTCCTTGCTGATTGACTGTGTAAATATAGTGTTGTTTTTTTTCTTCATTTTTATCAAAGTGCAGCCAAGCAAAAAGAGTTGTGATTTAAAAAAAAAAAAACTTCTACTCATCAATTTTTCTGGACAAGTGTTTTTATTTCTGTGTGAAATGCACCTTTGTTCATAATATTTTGCCTTCTGGGTGTTTCTAAGCATCTCAGATATATTTATAATTTCTGCCTACCTGAGGACCAAATCATCTACAGGCTGGCTCCAAGTGGTTCAGCATGACACTGAATCATTTGCAACAAGTGCACGTGAAACGCTGCATCATTAGCTAATCAAACAAGAGTCTCAGACTTATGAGGAAAGCTGTCTCATTAGACAGGAGAGGAGGCAGTAATAAACTCTTCTGCAGGTGTGTGTTTCTCCCAAAGTCATGACACAACCTGATATTCAGCAAGTGATCAGAATCCTCATTTTAAAAGTCTCTAGTGCACACTTTTACTCAAGGTTAAATATGTGATTTATAAGTGATTTATAGAAGTACTAATACCTAAACTGGTAATTTGGACTTTTTTTTTCTAACTTCGATATTCAGAAAGCTTTTGGCTTTGCTTTTAAGGAGGATTGTAATAAACTGCACATGTAATCACTTGTGATAAATATTATAAACAAGAAACTAAGATATAAAAATGTCTTATTGTGTGGAAACAGAAGAGGAGGCTTGTAGTTTCTTTTGGATTTAAGACATGTGTATTACTGACCAATGTTTTATTCACCGAAGTTTAAAAAATGGAACCACATAATGAAGTACCTCAAGTTGTTATGTCAGGTTTTTGAAATTACAAGAGCATAACAGTATTTTTTGTTTTTTAATAGTGGAGTAAGCAGCTGCTTCAGTTACACACCACAAATAATTTGGGTTATTTTGGTGTGTAACTTGTGCAAACTTTTAACAAGATGAGCAAAATTTATTAAAAGTAAAAGCTTTGCAGGATTTTGTGCTGTGCATTACTTTGTCGTTATCTTGAAGTTCTAAGTAATTTTGATTAAACATTAACTCGTGACCCACCTGCCAGAGCACTAAATACCTTTTCACTATTTTTCTACTTGTTTTATATTCTCTTTAAGAGCTTAAAATTAATATATTGTTTCTACTCCTGTTATAGTGGCTTTCTGTCATTCTTTCCCACATCTAAGCTGACAAAATAAAGTCATGGAGGATTCAGCCTGCATGTGGCTGGAAAGACAAATACACCTTGCCGTGATATGAAGTGTTGTATTTCACACCTTATCAGATTTTGCTACCAATATGACAGCAATCTGTTGCTACTGCAGAAAAAGATGCCAAGCTCTGCTACCTCTTATCAGCTGTTTAAACACCATTCTTTGCCAACATTTCTACTTTTACAATCATCACCACCAATAGAACTCAGCTCATTTCCAAAGGTGTCTAGGTGTCACATGGGAGGTCCGGGTGTCTGTGACAGAACAGCGCCCACTGCAGCCGGTTGGGTTGTAGTGTCTTCTTCAGTGCCACCCTGACTCCCTTTCCTGCTGCCCTTTTACTAACACTGCCTGACAATATGTTCACTATAAATCTCTCTGGGTGTCACATCCATGCAACCACCTGTCTCCTCGTCTTCTCAGGGAGAATAATGCTGTGCCGACAGCAAGAAGGAGCGTCTGAGGAGACGACTCTGGTGTCATCTTTTTTTTTTTTCCTCCACACTCACAAATACTCACACACTCATACATTTGTCTGGGGGGGCTTAAACTGTCTGAATTTCCTCATTTCTAAATGAAAGACCTAGCATTCCTTGAATGAATGGTTGTTGCCCACCACCTTTCATCCCAGAGTTTTAAACTAAGATCATCTTATGATAAAAGGACTTAGAGTTATATCTGTTTTGGTAAACTGTATAAATTACGTTATGCAAGTGATCTGTTAGTGCTTGAAGTATGTGTTAAGGATTACACGCAACTGTTAATGCCAAAGTTTTAAGCAAAGCAACTTCCAGCTACTAGCACGCCAAATTTTAGCTCAATATCTGTACAACTGGCTGAATTATACACATTTTTGTTTTTGCAAAGGTTGCCTAGCTGTGGCAGCCATCTTGATTCAGGTTGACTCCAAAAGTAAATTAGTTATAGATGTGTATCTAATGATTACTTTCTGAAGGTTTTATTAAAATTCATCCACTGGTTCATGAAATATTTTGTTAACACTACAGATAAACAAACATACGCAGACACGAGCCAAACTGCTCCGCCCTCAGTAGCTAAAATTACTTGTGTACCAGAGGTGGGAAGCAAACAGAAATCAAATGTGGCTCCTCAGAGATTTGTTTTGCAACACACTCACTTTTCTACCAAGCATAAATATTATGACACTTAAGTTTTTATGATTTAGTCATTCAAGGGTTTTACAGCACTTTTGCAGTTTAGTGGTAGCACAAACTGTCGAGAGCAGCAAGGTGACCAAAGGAGAACAAGATGACGAAAGAAGTAGTAAATGCACAAATAAAATCCAACCAATAAAACTTGTGGACTTCTGAATGTTTTCCCCTCAGACTGAATACGTAAGAAGGCCATAAACCCAAGGCAGAAGACAGAAAACCAGAAAGAAAGATGGACAGCTACAAGGGGGACTGAAGAGGAACGTGAAGTGGCAGACTGAGTATTCAATGTCAAGGCTAGGTTAGGTTTCCAGCTTCAGCGTTGTCAACACTCTCACAGCACCGTGAGCCGGGTGGAGCGGGGTCCGCTCTTAGAACAGGAGCTGGCGTCGCTGCTCGTGCCAAAACCACTCCAACATTACAACACACGGACCCTACGAACATGACACCGGCAATTGGTGCAAAACAGCACGCAGCACCAATCCTGTCACGGCCCAGGCCATCTGTAACGAATGTTCTCGCCCCCACATCGCTTGATCTTGTTGATCCATCCCACACACACACACTTTTGCTCCTGCCAGGTTTAGATTTCCCTCCTTCCAAACAAAGTTTGTCACACATGAACCCTCTGGATCAAAGCCCAATAATTTTACAATGCTTCACATCTGACTTCTGATGTTTAACTTCTGCAGGCCCCACTCATGTGGCAATTTGACTGAAATAGCCACTTGTGAAACAAAAGAATCATGAAATCAAAGAGGGGTGAGAGAGTGAGTGAAAGATATATCTAAAAAATATTTCTGAGAGTAATACCAAAGTAGGCAAAACATGTGTGCTTGTTTAATGTTGGTGTGGGAAGCTGATGGTAGCAGGGAGATGGGGATATGTCTGTGGCTGCTAGTGTTTAGGTTTAGCCGTGTCTGATGACAGCTAGCTGTTCTTGAATGTGGCTACAAGCCGCCCGCACCGCTGCTATGGCAGTAGATCTCACTGAGATCTCACTGAAGTCAAAAGACTGAAGGAACACTCAACATGACTGACACCCAACTGGATGTATGAGCAGATGGAAATATGACAAACTGGCTGTATAAACAAACACTGAAGTGAGTCAATGTGTAGCAGAAATGGTTGGTTTGCATGACTGGTGTGATATTCTGGTAAATTAAATTTATTCAGTTTCTTGCCAAGAGTTAAATGAGAAAACTGAAAACACGCTCCGAAATAATGAGTCTGAGCTTACAGGGAGCAGCTAGTTGTGCAGCTTAAATACATGAACCTTTGTACCTGTTTATGTGCACAAAACAAACGTCTTGGATGTTATAGCTTCCCTAACAGTAATAAAAAAGATGGCTTGTTCACTTTCTTTGTTAATGCAGTGCTACCATTTCACTACTGTCATGAACTCGAGTGTTTCTGTCCAGAGAGCGAAACCAAAACCACACACGGAGACGAGAATAACGGTAAGTGAGTTTATTTACATGTGCAGCTATATACAGTGGTCGGAGTCTGGAGGAGTCTGCAAGATAAGGAGAGCGGGGTGAGTCTCGGGTACAAT